>NC_042628.1:6877643-7203183 GCF_901001135.1 Rhinatrema bivittatum
TTGGGTACAGGTCAATACTGAGGTCACTGCAGGTGGCACTCTCTGTATGTAGCAGCGCCTCATCGTTTTGTTTTTCTGCCTCCATCTGCTGGTAGGGAGGCAAAACCCACTTGTCTGGACTGATCTGTGGTATTACAGGAACGACAATTAGCAGGTAAGAACCAATTTTCCTATTGTGAGGCCACCTGCCTTCCCTTCAGAGCCAGAATCCATGCCAGCACCAGCACGGTGCCTCTAGACTGGGAAGGAGCCTCCAGTCTGGCTCTTTCATGTACCACCTCTTCCACAGCGTTTGTGCTGGTGCCGAAGCCCCTCTCCACAGTCTGCACAAATGTGGTACCGTTGGTTGCCTGCACTGTAAGCTTCCCCATGCTGCCCTGACCTGGAGGCACTCCCTCTGCTGCAGCGGCTCCAGCCCTGACCTGTGCCCTGGTCTTTATAGCATGAACAGTTCTCGCTGAGAATACTGGGTGGGGGGTTGGGGGGGTTCTGGAGTCTATTCAGACGGTGCTGATCCAGGGCTGCAAGGTCGCTTCATCCAAACGAAAATCTGTAAAACTCAAGTCCTTAGACGATGTCTGTATTCAGGCCACGAGCGTCCTTGCGTCCGTGGAAATGATTGCTTTCTCCATTGCAGACTGTGCTTATACTGGGTGCTCCCATCATTGCACTGACTTCTGACCCGAAAGACTGCTCTCATGCCAGGCGTGGGCCACGCCCGTTAGCTGCTTTCATTGTACTGAGGTCTGAGGCACAAACATTAGCCTGAACAAATCTATACTATTGCCTTATTCTGGCTAGGAACATGCAATGCAATGCAAGGGAAGGAAGCTCCAAGGGCATTTCCGGGACAGCTCTGTAGGTTTAATCCGGGTCATGTTTGCTTTTGGGGGGGGAGAGGACATTTTAAAGTCTGATTAGGCAGTGGGCAAACATCCCTTGCACATAGACGAGAGGTCAGCTACACTTAGAGGGAAGCTATTCGCTGTAGCAATACAAGGTCACCGTCTCCGGCTCAATAGGGGTTATGTAAGGGAATGGCTTTACCAGACCCCTCCTGCAGTAAGAGGCTTTTATGCCCTAGTGCGGGAACAGATTCCCCTACCCCCCATGAGCGCACAGGTAATAGGGCGGCGTCTGGCTGTAGTAGTGTAGTGCAGGACTGATTGAGAGGGGTGGCACCCCGAGATAGGCCGGGGAGTGCTAGCTTGCCTGTAGTGCAGTAGTGGCAGATTCCCTTCCAGCCCACGTCCGTGGACACTGACCTGTCTGGATTCTCTGCTTCCCAGCAGGTGACGTCGAGACGCATCCTACGCAGCGGGAGCACGCGGAGGCACTCCTGCTGGCCTGCCGCTACCTACCCCCGGCCTTCCTCTCGGCGCCTGGCCAGCGGGTGGGGATGCTTGCCGAAGCTGCCCGTACGCTGGAGAAGCTGGGAGACAAACGCACCTTGCACGACTGCCAGCAGATGATTGTGAAACTGGGCAGCGGAACCACAGTCGCCTCCAGCTAGGAGGGGGCCCGGCCTGCCTCCCCTGCTGGCGACCTTGCTGCGGATATCGTCCCACCACCGAGACTACAGCTCATTCTTCTGAGCCCCCAGACGGGAGGTCCTGTGGTGTGGGCACTAACTGATGACTTCTTGGCAGGAAGCCAGCAGCAAACCTGAGCTGTTTCTAGAGCTGTGAGGATGCAAACAGAGACTGGGGGGAGACCACTCTGCCCACACCATCAGTCATCATCTACCAACTGCCGAGGAAACTCTGCCTACCCTGTGTCCCTGCCAGTAACAGGTCCTGTGCGAAATGACACCTTTTAGTCTGAAGCTATTCTGATGTGCAGTCCTTGGTGGGCGTTAGGGCTTCCTAAATTGCACTGCCGCAGCTGCTCTGGTCGGCTGCACGATGAGCCACGACCGAGTGTGAGGTGACGTGGGACAGGCATGGGTCCTGGGTTTCTTGCAGGGCATGCAGAAGAGCTTCAGGGCCGTTGCTGAAAGAACCGGACCAAGGCGCACTGCACTACTCCCTGGCAGAAGTACCCAGCACGGACTTAAGTGAAGCTTCTCTCCGCACCCCGCCACCGCTTGCTCACGCCCCTGCCCCCTCTGTAGCCGGCACGAGAAGTCGCACAGTAAATGGTGCATCTTGCCTCGAGTCTTGGTTGGGGAGGAGAGGTGGGCATTGTGTGGTCTGCTCGTAGCGGGGCGAGTACACACCTGCTCCACCTCGGTTAACCTGACCAGGCGGCTGTTGGCATTGAACGTGGGAGCAGAACCCTGGCCTGAGAGCCAGTGCCATGGGGCAGTGCTGACCTCCAGTGGCCATGTTGTAGCACAGCCAGGTCCTGGCCACTCGTCCCTTCCCTCCGCTAGCGTGCGGCGGGGGGTTGGAGGGGGGTCTCCAGCCCATTTTACCAAGCGCGTTCCACAACCACCGTTTTCAGAATGCAACGCGTTACAGATGGGGAGGGTTTATAGAGCTGAATATTTTAAAAGGGAGGCCGCGCGTCCCCCTTTATCCGAGATCGGGTGGCTGAAGCTGTGCCCGTTTCCTGCCCACTCCTTCGTTTTGCTTCTCCCCCCAAGGGTGGAATTTATCGGGGAGCAGGAAGCTGAAGTCACAGGAAGAAAAGATGGCAAAGGTTCGGTTCTGAAGAAGGATGGGCCCAGCAGGAGCTCTGCCTCTCTAGCCCTCCCCCCAGCCTCTTCTGTGGCCGCCAGGGAAGGACCTGGGCCTCAGCCAGAGATGGGGGGGGGGGGGGGCGGTGTATACGGTGCCGCTGTACATAGATAACGTCCTGTGGCAGTCTCTTCTCCAGAAGGGTACTATGTTTTTCTTTTCAAACTTTATTTCTATAGTTTGAATGAGCTTTTGTACAGGTAATTAAAGAAGAAAAAGAAAACTATAACTTTTTTTTTTTTTTTTTTTTAAAGAGGAAAAAAAAATTTTTAGGCTCCAAAATCCTACCCCTCCCCCCACCCCGTGTTTTGTCTGTCCCATTCTCCTCTGCTCCTGTGTCACTCACCCAGCTTTTCCTGGCGCGTAGTAAGGATAACAAAAAAATATCACATTACCGCGTAGCCCTGAATAATAAGCCACGCAGCAGGGAGAGAGGGTGGGTTTGCAGGAAACGGTACCGCACTGTCCTCTCTGGCTGTTATGAGCTTTATCTCAGCTCAGTCAGGGTCACGGGGGGGGGCTGGGAATGGATGGGGGCCACATGTCCAGGTAACAAGGGGCGTAGGGTGAACCATCGCCGCGCCGTCCTCCACCTGTAACAGTGCTCCAAGATAATGCTCAGAGTAAGGGGCTGGCAGTACAAGGCTGTGATTCAGCAGCAGGCCCCCTGCACGTTGCCCCCTGCGAGTTTTCTTCATTCTAAATCTAATGACAAAAACACAAAGAGGCAAGACCCAGCTAAGCCTGCTGTAATCTGGAAAGGCCCCACACCACCCGAGCAGAGGGTTTAGAAAAGAAGGAACTGCCCCGGGCCGATCAGAGCTGCGGCTTCCACCCACCCTGTTCCCAGGCCTGGGCTGCTGGGCACTGGTTCCAGACTGGGGTCTTCCTGGAGCATGGGCGCTGCAGCTGGGACCTTTTTTTTGTAAACACTCAGCGAGGGGGCCGTGCCTTTTTCATGTTGCAGCAGAAGCTCGAGCACCTCCACACCATCAGCTTAGCTAGGTTCTTGCTTTTTTTTTTTTTTTTGGGTCGTCAGGTTTAGAATTGAAAAAAAAGCCCCAAGGTTCACATTCCCATCTGTGCAGTTTTTATGCTA
Source organism: Rhinatrema bivittatum (assembly GCF_901001135.1). Lineage (NCBI taxonomy): Eukaryota > Metazoa > Chordata > Amphibia > Gymnophiona > Rhinatrematidae > Rhinatrema > Rhinatrema bivittatum. The sequence continues at coordinate 6,881,424 of NC_042628.1, forward strand.
AAAGACATTTGAAAACTGTAGCCAATAAAGTGCCCAAGTCTGTGCCCTCCTGCTCTCCAGGCCCGAGCCTGCTGCTGGGCTTCAGGTGTGGTATTCACGCGTTAGGCGCGCTTCAGCTGTCCGTGCTGTAGTCGTGGTTGAGGGGCCATGGGCTTCTGCACTGCCACAGTGGCCGGAGGGCTTTGACACTGAAAGCCTTGTGCGTTACGGCAGCGGTAAACGTGGCTGTGCCAGGGATCAGAGGGTGGCGGTCAGCTGCTGAAATTACCTGACTAAAATCTATTGAGAACTGTTTTGGGCGTGGGAGTGCTGATGACAAAGCAGCAGCACACCACCCCCAACCCACTTTTCTTAGCCGTCCCAAGAGTGGGACTGGCCAAGGAGAAGCTTTCAAAAACCAAGATAAACCAAAGGGCCGAGTCTTATCTATGACCTAGAAAGGAGCATGGGCACAGAATTGGCCAACAGGCATAGCTGGCTTAGTGTTTGCCCCCCACCCGTGGGAAATGCAGACTGGGTCCAGGGGTTCACATCTATCTCATATGGTCCGAGCTGAGCTTCCTGACTGGCCACGTGTGCAGCCCACTCAGGCATCAATCTCTTGCAGGGCATAGGGAGAGCCACATCTGCCAAAATGAAATTCACATTCCTGTTCGTAGCTCAGATCAAAACTCACATTAGATGACATCTCTCCTGCTGCCCCTGTGCCTCGTACCTCTACCTGCAGAAATAGAAAAGTCCCATTGGCCAAAACAGCTGCCACTCAGAATAACCACAGCTCCATCAGAAACCTTTCTATGGGCACCTAGGGGCCACCTCAGCACAACCACTGGAGAAATCATTTTTAGGTCTCTTCACCGTTTCCTTAAATCTCACCGAGGAGTCTGGAGCATTCAAGGAGCTGCCAGAAGCAATTTTCCTGGCACAGGTTGGGGGGTAGCGTTGTGATGGGCCTCAGCCGTGCCTGTGATTCACTTAGCAGGATCCTGCAGTGGTTTTTCTGCTGCGGCACCTGGGTCTCCCAGCCCGGCCCAACCTTGCTTCCAAGCTGTGACGGATCACGCTCACTTATTCAGCCGTGTAGTGCTGCCTTCAATAAGATAATCTCGCTGGAGCCCCCCCCACACACACAACATCTAACGACAGGAAGCCAGTCCTCGGCGCTCCTGCGTGTTCACAACACAACACGGGCATGATCAGCGGCTTCTGCCTGCCCTGGGCAGGTGGCATGAAACACAGGAACTGCCACCCACCACGCTTCCTCCAAAAACAGTCGCATCTTTATTGACGTTTTGAATGCAATGACCTGGGTTTTACTCTTAAGGAAAATAAACATCTTTTAGAAACAGCTGGTTACACACAGTCTTCAGTGTGAAGCAATATACTAATAAGAACACTAGTTTTAAACATTTACAGTCTTCATATATATTATATATATGTATATGTATACATATATATATATACACTATATAATGAGGCATTATATAATACACACAGTTTAACATTTTACAATTATATGTACACTAATACCCAATACACAGCCAGGCCTGGTGCTTGGAGAGACTGCGGCACCTGCTCTCATGTCCGTCTGTCCGCTAAGCCTTTCCAGCCAAGCACACCTGTGCCAGATGCAGGGGGGAGGGGGATGTAGGCCCGTCCCCGTTTTGTCAGCAGACCATCAGCGCCGGCTCTTGGCGTGAGGAATGTAAAGGTTTGTTAAGAGCTCGTACACGCATGGAGTCGGTGTGGGAGGCCAGGTCCGGCTGCTAAGAACTATTTGTGGAGTTGTGGTCCATTGCTTTACCTTTCCCGCAGGAGCCGCAGACGTGTGTACGCGTGAGCCTGCGTTCGGACAGAAGGTGGATGAATGTTTCTCGCCCGGTGCCGTCTCGCTGGGTAATGAAGATTCTGCAATCCATCAGGAGACCGAAGACAGCAGAACACCTCGGGCAGGCTGTGACTGTACAAAAACGAGATCGGCATCTGGCTAAGAGCCCCCTCTGCCGCAGCGCCGGCGAGAGGACACTGGAGCTCCTTGATCCAAACGAGAGCACATGGCCTAGACTGCAAACACCCCCCCCCGCCTCGCTCCCCCCCCAACCCTACAGTCTGGTGCTATACATCCCCATACAGAGAAAACAAGCTTTGAATTAAAGGCCAGACGTTTTCTGCAAATTAAGGGCTTGAGTCAGGGCACCCCCCTCCCCCCCAGTCGCTCTCTGACGCTGTGGAACTCATCAGGGAGACATCAGAGAAACTTGCTCAGGATCGAAGAACCGCCAGGCAAGGGACAAATCCTCTCTCAACCTCCAACAAGGCCCAGATCACAAAAAAAAAAAAAAAAAAATAGAACTTTTAATATTTTGCTTCTGAGTGGGGTATAAGGGTTATAGAACAGTTCAATCTCACCGGGCTTGCTGAAAGCCATTTTAAACATTAAACACACTGGAACATTTGATTTACGAGTACATTGTTATTTGTGGCATGTGCAAACTGTTTAGGACGAGGAATTGCTCACTCAGGCCTGCAGCCGTCACACCCCAGCCAGAAGACACGGGCCTGGCCAGCAGTCACCGAGCGAGTCCAGTCCCACTCTGTTTTCAAACTTTAAGGAAGGGGCTTGAGGAGTGCTTTCCTCATCATGTGCACTCATGCTCTGATGCACGGTAAGTAATGGTCAGTGTTGCATGTGAGCAAAGCCAGAAAGCTGAGGAGACTGCCTCCTGCACCCACAGGCTGCACAGGTCCCTGTGGCTTGCACTCACTGGTTTATGGGAAACATCTGCAGGGACGAGCTGGACAGATCTCACCCCTGCAGAGATTTGCAGGTCTCAAACTTTGTGGGCACCGAGACGTTCTGCTGAATAAGCTGCCCACCCCCTCCCCCATCAGGCACACAGACCACCCCGACTCGGGTCTCCACAAAGCCCCTGGCTAACACAGGCAGTGCCTACTCGTTGCCTTCTGCAGAGCACCCCCATGTCCCAAGGAACAGGCGCTGCCACCGTCATCTTTACGCAGTGGGATCTCTCTATAGTTAAAACTCTACTTCAAAGCATTCTGGGAGTTACAGTCCATACACTACAAATACTTCGGGATGGGAACTTATACCAAATAAGAAAGGAACATAGCCCAGTGTTCATGGCCCTGCTGCTCATCTTAACCTACTCCAAGCTCTTCCGAGCTGAGCAGCACAGCGCGTGCATCTGTAGGCAGGGAAGCATGGCTGGCCGGGACGGGCATTGGCTGGCCGTGTTCTCCTTGCATCAGCCAGGCTCCAAACTCTCTATGCTTCATGAGGACGAGAGATAAAAAATGGAAGTCTGCTAGGAATAAATTGGGCAGGACCAGAATCCCAGGAAGAGGTCTTCACCGAGCCTGTGGCCATGCTTCCTGGACAGGGGTCCAGACAACTGCAGCTTGGTCTTTAATCTGTAAATTACTTTCGACATCTGCCTCGCTGCAATCCTCGGTTTAGTATTTCTGTGATCGCTATCTGCTGGAAAAGTGATCAAGGAATTCAGCCTGCTCCATGCAAAAGCTCCCCCCAACCTCCACCGTCATCACCCAGATACAGACTCCTGCCCCCCCTCCCCCCCCCGTTCACAAGGTGAATCTGATGCCGACGTGCGGCTGAGAACCATCAGTGACATCTCCTGGGCCTTTGTCCCCAACGTGCTGGGCGGTCGGCCACTGCCGATCCCGCACGGGTTCCGTAGGCCATGCAGCACTGCCGACCTGTGCAACCCCTTCCTGTTTCCAAGATCTCAGCTGCCACAGTCTCTGCATTATTAAGAGAAGCTGGTGGCAGACAGCACTTGAGTGGTGCCGGGCTTCATTAATCAAGTGCTGGATAATAAATTCACCCAGCCTTAAACTCTTCGTGCCGGTGCGGCGCAGAGCAATTTAACGCTGGCATGAATAACGTCCCATTAATATATGAGGCCTTCGGTGTGGGGATGGGTTACCGCGGGTGATGGACTGGATCAGGAACTATAGCTGACAGTGCACGCTGGCAGGAGGAAGAATGGCCATGAGTGGAGTGCCTCAGGGATCTGGTTTGGGGGTGAGGTCTGATCAGTATCTTTGGGAGCGACATTGCAGAGGGATTAGGAGGGAAAGTTTGCCTTTCTGTGAATGACACCAAGATCTGCTACAGAGCGAGCATCCCTGAGGGAGAAGAGAGAACACAAAGTAATCTAAAGCAGCTCGGCGGCCGAGCTTCAATACTAAAAAAAAAAATGCAGATTTATGCAGAAATCCAAGGCAGAAGTACACGATGGGCAGCGAGACATTGATGACCACAAAAGGAGAGAGACCTCATTCGTGTCAAGTTAGTGAATCAGTGCAACAAAGCAGTGGCCAGAGGTGGAGGGATGCTAGGGGCCGTAAGGAGAGGCAGAAACCGGTAGGAAAAAGCCAGTGCTTACAGGTTGTTGTTGGAGAGACCTCAGAAATATTTATACCCTGTGCGCAGCCTTTCTGCAGGGGCTACGGCGGAGAGCGGTGGCAGGACCTGCCCTGCTGGATCCGGGCCCGACGCAGCTGCAGCCGAACGTTAATGAGCCGGCACGGAGACCGGTGCAGCATCTGCTCCGCTCCCACACGGAAGGCGGGAGGGGACTGGGCCCCTGAGATGCTGACTCAGCCCGCCACCAGCTCATTCACATTCAGCTGCCTTGCGAGAGGCCCCCGACTGGAGGGGAAAAATGTCCACAGGGCAGGGGTAGTAATTGTAGTGGTGCTGTTGGCTGATAGGGGCAGGGATTTTATATCTTCTTTTATTTTAATGACAGCTGCTGCCTGACGTGAGAAGGGGGGGGGGGGAGAGGGATAACTGGTGGGTGACAGAGGGAGGGTTTTATGGGTTTTTTTAGGAAATACCTTTGATTGGCTGGGAGAGGGAAGGAGGGAGCACAACGTTTTTCTTTCACGGACTCGTTACCCTTCTTAAAATGACACAGAGCGACTGCAGGACTGACCCAGGAGGTTAAAGACGGGATGGGGGTGGGAGGAGGAAGCTGTAGCTCAGTTCCTGGTCCCTCCCTGTCACACGCTCTGAACGCTCAGGGTGGAAACGCGGGACCTCCCCCTTCTCATTAAGCGGGTCTCTGGCACACACAAGGCTGGGAACAGGGGAGATCCGAGAGCGACATTCAAATAGCCGAAAGGTATTAATAATGCACAAGATAAAAGGCTGCACAGGTGAGAGAGCTTCAGCCTTGCAAACCAGACAGAGGGGGGGGGGACGGGACCTGATGGAAGTCCTCAAAATCAGAATGGGTTAAGGAAAGGATGGTTATTCACCCTTTCAAATAATACAAAAACAAGGGCGCTCTCCATGGAACTAACCCGCAGAATTCAAAGAAATCATAGAAAGCGATTTTTCACTCGGTGCAAAAGCAAGCTGTGGCATCTGTTGCCAGGGGACGTGGTGAAGGCTACGAGCACAGCGGGGGTTTAAAGAGTTTCAGCTATTTCTGCAGGAAAAGTCCAGGTAGACTGAAGAAAGCTATTGCTACCCCTGGAACTGGGCAACGGGAATCAGATCTACTTTATGGGATGGGCCGGGGACTTGCAACTTGGACTTGGCCACCGTTAAAGAGACAGGATGCCGGGCCCGATGCACCCTGGTCTGACCCAGCAGGGCACCTCTGATGTTCTAGAACTTCCTGGTTCTAGAACCGGGGGGGGGGGGGGGGGGGCCGGGCCACAAAATGAGACTCCGGTGGGGTAGAGACTCAGGAGCAACGTCCGGAAGAATCTCTTCATGGGAAAAAAATGGTGGATGCATGGGACGGGCCTCCCAGGGTGGCCGGTGCAGACGGAAAGAGTTAACAGGACTTTAGGAGGGGCGTGGAATACGGGCAGAGAGTCCTTACCTGCAAAAAAAAAAAAGTGAACGGATAGCAAATGTACAACCTGGCAGAGACCGCGGGCCAACTCCCCGAAGCCCGGCTGGCTCAGCGCAGCAGCTTGGTGGAGTCCCAACAAGGCCACGGGGACCTCGGCTGGACGCTTGGGCGATAGTCATACTATAGCATTGATGGCCGTTTATAGATTATTTCAAGCTCTGTGGTTAGACACGGCAACGCTTGCTGAACCCAGCGAGGGACGTTGTGCGCTCACCTAGCCAGAAGGCTGCCTTGGATGGCAGTGTGGTCAGGGATAACTGGCAGTGGCGGTTTCTGGCCCCATTAAGATATAAAGATGAGGTGCGTGGTGGTGGTGGTGCTCGGGGAGAGCCGGCTGTTTGCTGGCCAGGGTTTCCTTCATTCGGCCCAGCTTTTTTCCCCACAGGATATTCCCCCTTTACCTGCTCCAGTACCCCCTGGCTCTGGCAGCGTTCAAGGCAAGCAACAGCCACCAAGAGTGAAGTCAGCAAGTTATTGCAAGAGATAATTTTACTCAGCTGAAGCTGCTGATGACATCACTAATCAATAAAACAGGCAGCTCGGGTTTTGATATTAAAGTCTAAACTCAAACCTTGAAAACCTGGCAACCAGCACAGTATAATTTCCAGACGTTACCCTGGCTTTACATGACCTCTCGGTGGCAGACTGAGCAAAAGGCAGTTCTTCCTAACGTCTCGTGGTAATCCAGGGCTGCTCTCGCTCACAGCCGGCACCGGGTGGCCCCGCAGGGGACTCTCCTAGTCCTCTCTAGCAGCCCCTGCAGGGTTTCTCCACAGTCTGCGCTGTCGCGCGGCGCTGCGGTGCAAATCTGCCTGCACTCGCGGGGGGGGTGGGGGGAACAGCCTCCGCGGCAGGTGTGTGTGGGGGGGGGGGGGGGGGACAGCCGGGCACGGGGACGCTCCTGGTTTTCCCCATCTCCTTTGCCTCTCGTTCTCGGTTTTCCTTTCCAAGTGGTCGCTGCGGCGAGACGGTGGGATGAAGGTGGGGACTCTCTTTCCTGCAGGATGGAGATGGTTTCGGGCACGTGGATTACAGAGCCTGCCGCTGGAACAGAGAAGCAAATCGTGTTACACTCCGGACAGGCGAGGCAGACTCCGGACCGCAAAAGATTTCGCGCCAGGTTTTTTTTTTGCGCGACATCGAGCCTCAGAAATGAATGACCTTTGGGGGCTTTATTTTTTTTGCTCCTTTTCATTTATAAGTTTGTGGACTTCGAATGCGTTTAGCTAAGGCTTATTCCTTGGCCTGCGTGATGTCAGTATGTGATTTTTACTGCCCACCGGCTGCCACAGGTTGTTAACCGCTGGGGGCATGGACCTCCATCTGGAGGGGCCAACGGTAGAATTAAATAAAGAGACTTGTAGTTTATCTGACCAGGGGAACCTCTGCTTCCCTACGAGATGCGGCAAGGGCCACTCAGGCCGGCGGGAGGCAGCACGGCCCGGTCACGGAGGCTTGGATTTTTGTAAGATCCCCCCCTGCCAGGGGTAAAGCTATTTCTAAAGACCCCTGCGCGAGGGTGAGGTTCAGAAGGGGCTAATTCTGATGAGTCTTCTGCATCTGTGTCAGGAGCTTCGGCGGGGCCTCTGCACTCATGGCATTGTCAGGTGGGGTATTCTGACCTTGGGTATTTTTCTACTTTTCAAAATTAAAAAAAAAAGTAATTTTAAGATTTTTGTGGACTTGTTTGTAGCGGGGGGATTACTATTCAATTTTTCTAACTTTTTCTGGTTTCGGTTATTATTATCCTTTTGGGGGTTACGGCACGATTTGTTATTTGCCTCTGAAAAACTGGACAATAAAGAACATTTAAAAAAAAAAGAAGAGCATTTCGTTTTTTACCTTATTTCTACAATTCTTCCTGATTTTGTATTTGCCAATGTCCTGCATTCCTTTAGTCACCTCCTCCAAAAGCCTCATCTGAGGTCACGTTTTTTTTTTTCTAGGGAGTTTTGGCTAGGACATCACTTTTTCCCAGGGCTGGCACAAGTCACTAGGCAAACTGTGCTTTTTGCCCCTGGGGTGGCAACTGCAGGGAAGGCGACACTGCACGTCTTTATCCCTGCCGCCCCCACCACCTCTGCCACCCCCGCTGAGCGCTCTCTTCCCCGTCCTCCCTTCCCATTGGTCCTGGCAGCCGACAGCAGACTCCTTCCTTTCCGTGGTCCTAATACCACTGCCACGCTCCCCTTGCCCGGGCGGCCCCGATGCCAGTTCCTGCTCTCCCCCCTTCCTTGGCCAGCAGGTGAAGGGTGGGGGAGGGGGGGGCGCAGTCATGCGGTATCAGGGGCTAATTTGCAGAGCTCATGCTGTGAGGGAGGGAGGATGAGGATGGAGGAAGAGGTAAGTGGATTGGTTACTGGGTGGAAGGAAAGGGGAGAAAGGCCCAGTGATGGGGAGAGAAAGACACCAAAGATAGAGGTGTCTGCACCTTCATTAGGAATATTCTGAAAACTCGACTGACTGTGGAGTCGCCAAGAAGGGTTATGGGCAGCCTTACTGCAGGGGGTGCTGGGTAAGGAGATGCTGCTGTCCCTTTAAATGTTGTGCCTTCCTTTTGCCACTAGAGGGCAGCCCTGCAGAGTAAGACCCTCTTGCACAGCCTCTGCCTGGGTTGGGTTGGTGGGTTTTGGTTTTTTTTTCTCTTTAAAGGTACATTTCCTGACTCAGCATGTTCTCTGATCTCACATGCATTTTAAACCTTGACACAGACGAGGGGACGGGACGGGATGTGAACTGTGCATTTCTGCAAGTTTCCGTAGGAATGAATTAATAAGAGACAGGGACTCTGTCCATGGAAGGCAGTCTGTAAGTGTGACATAATTTGGTTTTGTGCTGCCATTAGTAACCGATGTCAAGCGATGGCTGGGGTAAAGCAAGAGTAGGCAACTCCAGTTCTCGAGTACCACAAACAGGGCTGTCCTTTCAGGATATCCGTCATGAATATGCAAATATATCTTATGCCTATTCATTGTGGATGTCCTGAAAACCAGACCTGTTTGTGGCACTCAAGGATTGGAGTTAACTACATTTGGGCTAAAGGATCGCCTGAAGAGCTGGATCCCACTTCTGGGTTTTCTCAGTCCAACTTTTCTTAACATCAAAAATACATCTCCATTCATGCAATGGGGTAAAACCAGGACTGGATCAGCCTGTTCTCACTGACCTGGGTGAGGTGGGAGCCCTAAGAGTCAGAGAGAGAGAGAGAGATGGAGGGATGAGAAATAGAAAGAGGGAAGGGGAAGGTCTATAAGGTGACATTTAAAAAACTTTCCTCTTAAGTTCCTTTCCTTTAGTTTCTCCACATCAGTCCAGAAAAGTGGATTATGTCCTCAAGCCAGCAGATGGAGACAGAGAAAAAAGGCTGCAAGCTGACTTCACTCCCCCTTTAGGGGTCTAGTGCTGCCTTCAGTTCTTCAATATTCTGTCAAAGCTTAAGACATCTGAAGGCAATTGTTTGTTTTGGCTCTAAATCACCACCACAACCAAAACCTGATGTAGCCAAGAAACTGCACGCCACGGTTATTAACCCAGGAATTAATAAGCCCTATACCAAAGTCATGATTAGGCCAATGACCTTCAGAGTAGGCAGCAACATACTCCCTGCTAGCTTCTGAACTTGTCAGACTGAGAGCCTTTGATCATTGCGGCTTCCCTGGTTGGGTTGTGGACTGGTCTGGCGGGACTCAAGGAAAGGAAATTAAGAGGCAAGTTTACATTTCACCTTCATCATCATCATCCATGCCAGACCAGTCCAGACAAGAGGAATATATCCAGGCTGCACCCACACCACGCAGGAGGATGCCACAATAGCTCTCAGATCTCCACTGTCCCAGGAGAGCCTTTTCTGGCTTGCACACCCAAACTGAGATGCTAAGAGCAGGGATGCAATGGCAACAAGGGCTTTACCATTCTCCTCTGGGAAAACGGGTTCTGATCTGCCTATGAGGAATACTACATCCTTCTTTCAGTGGGGTGAGCAGACTCTCTGGGACCTGCAAACTCTTGCTGGAGAAGGCCAAAGTGCTCATTTCCTTGATTGCTCCTGAAATCAATGCTTTAGGAATCAGTCCTCAAAAGCCTATCCACGGAGCGGGTCCTATCCTTGGACACTGATCAGATCTCCTGACAGTATCTGTTCACGGTCTTGCGACTTTGTGGTTTTCCTGAGCAATTTGTTACTTGGATATTGGCACTATACAAACAGTCTAAGGCCCGAATCCTAGCCAATGGACTTCTTTCAGATCCTTTCTCTCTCTCTTGTGGGGACCAGACAAGGGGTTGCCCTCTTTCCCCTTCTCCGTTTGACTTAGCTCTTGAGTCGCTGGCGCAGAAAAGCAGGAAGCCCCGGGGATATTGAGGGATTCTGACTGGGAATTACGTCATAAAATGTCACCATACGCGGACGATATCTTACTTTATGTTACACGACCCGAAAGATCGAGCCCGCCATTGGAAATCTTTTGAAGGATTACGGGATGCTGACTGCTTGCACTGTTAATTATACTTAAATCCCTTTTGATGTACCTGGGCCCCAGGGTTTCTGTCATTCTCTATGAGGTAATTTCTCGATGGCACAGAATAGTATTAAATGTCTGGGGATTGTGGTCCCAAAGAGTCTAGGTGAGTTGTATAAACTGAATTATCCTAAGGTGTTTGTGAAACTGCAGGCAGACCTTTGTTGGTGGACTGATTTCCTATTGTCAATTTAACGCAGAGCCTATGTGGTTAAGATGGTTGTCCTTCCCTGTCTTTTAAGTCTTTTCTAGCACCTCCCTTGCAATGTTCCTCAGAAGGCATTCAGGGACTTTAATGCAGCTATCTCTTCCTTTTTATGGCATTGTAGGCCGCCACGTATCAAGCTTTTGGCTTTTCAATATCCCAGGAATTAGCTTCCAGATTCGTGGGCATTAAAGAGTGGTTGTTATCTTCTCATCCTCCTAGCTGGGTATCCCTTGAGGGTATGCATCTAGATGACTTTAGCGTCCATTCTCACATTACCTTCTGCCTCTCCTCAGTATGCACAAATAGGATGCTTGAACCCTATAATTTCTCATATATTGAAAGTCTGGCAAACAGCAATAAACTATTGGGATTTCAATATGAGAGACTTTCTCCTATTTCCTGCCTTCAGGGCAATCCGACCCTATATTTCTGGACTTGGAGGCGTTTCCTAGACCATGGTCATGTCAAGACTCTTCCAGAGGTCCAAGCTGAATACCACATTGCCGAACACACATACTATATTTTTTCTCGATTGCATAAGGTGATGGAGCGTCATTTGGAGAACTCTGGCCCATTATGTTTGCGCGCTGGTCTGGAGTCTTATTTCACCCAGGTCTCCTAAACGTTTGATCTCTATTTGTCTGATGGCATTTATGATCCCGAGACCTGTCCCAGCATTACTGAAAGATGGCATGAGAATCTGTTGCTAAACTTAGATAATGATGATTGGAAAGATATATGGGATTCAACCCTTAAATTATCTCGTTGCAATATGGTTCGGAAACTAATGTTCAGATTATTATACAGAACTTTTAGATACCCCTTATTTTTCTCTAAATTTAGTGGGTCTAGCTCTTTTTGTTGGAGAGGATGTGGTAATCCTGCATCTCACTTTCACATGTGGTGGGACTGTCCTATTGTTAGTAACTTTTGGCAACAGATTGACTCTTTGATTGGTGAAATGTTGGGTAGCTCCTTACCACTTACGGCACCCTTGTGTCTGCTGGGAAGATGTTGTATTGCCCAAATCTGACGTTTGTCAACTCAACTGTTGCATGCTGCGCATATTACCATTGCTTACCCTTGATTGATTACTGGAAGTCAGTGGTTGCCGATATCGCTATAATGGAAAAAATGTCCTTCCCATTATTGAAGAAACGTGAGACTTACAACACCGTATGGAAGCCTTACTGGCAATGGAGGCAATGTATTGACTTTACTGCTTTAGTATTTCCTAGATGCTTGATAAAAATTGTTAACATGCTTGCTCGTTTGTGTGTTATATCACTTTTTCTGTATTGTTGCATCCTATAAATAAAAAGTACAAAAAAAAAAAAAAGAGATCACCAAGACAACTGGTTTCAACAAGACTCAAAGCCTTGAAAGGAAGAGAGGAGGGCAGATCCCTTCAAAATTAAGCTCAGGTCCCAAGTTGAGTAGAGCACTTTCATTCTTGACTCGCTATAAGGAAGCATCCCATCAGAGAGAGTAGTGAGAGAGTTTCCGTGACTGCATCCCTTGTAGCAAGCCAGAGCTGGTCTTTGCCTTCTATGAAATTTTCAAATTATGCCTTCATCTCAGTCTTCTCTGGCAGAAGGACTAGATCCCTCCTCCGTAAACCGATCTCACATAGGCTACAAACTAAGTCAGGTCCGTTACCCAATCCTCTTTCACGCTTCCGAAGGCTGTAACCTCCGACAGTAGGTATCCTCATTATAGCCTGGCTTTCTTAACAGTCAAGGCTGAAACAAAATGAGAGAGATCTCTGACCAGGGGAGGAAAGGATGAAGAAGCAGCCCTGCTTGTACTTTCAGGCTCCTGGTGGTAATACACAAAGGAGACTGGATACCAGGTTCCCACATTTCTTTTCTGGATGAAGAATTTGCTCATCTCGGGTTGACCTGAAATCCACTCTCGGTGGTGTACCACCTGACAGCCAGTAAGTCAGAGACTGCTTCTGCCAGGTCTTGCACTTTGGGATCTCTCAAGAGTGTTAAGCTCAGAACATTTGTCTGTACGATGACGGTATTGACTGTGAGAGCCTCTGCTAGGTACCGCAGGGGAACTCTATCTCAGACCAAATCTGACTCACTAGGGTACTTCAGGGCAACTAGATTCCCTCAGCTTGTTCACATCAACCAACGGTGTTACTTTGAATACTGCCTCCCAGCTGCCTTCTCCCGAGCTAGAGACCAGGATTTCTGGAGCGCTAGACAGCAGGCTCTGGCCCTTACCTTAGCTCTCAACCCACCGGTTCTCCTCTAGGATTCTTGTCCCTGCTTCAGCTGCCCTGGATCATATCTCCCCTCCTAACCTATCAGATTTATGCCTATGGTGCAAAATAACCATGGAGACTGCAAATCCATTCCCTGCGGGAGACAACTATGAAAAGCCACCTGCTCTGGCTCCTTCTAAGAGAGAGAGAACGTAGACGTAGGGCTCTGGAGAAGTGGATATTACCCTAAGAGAATTGAGTGAGACACATGTGGGTCTGTGTCTAAGGTTCTACACTCAGGTTGCTTGCCCTGGAACCAAGGATCTGCAGAACAAGCCATGGAAACAGGAGATCTGGGCACTGAGAGTAAGGCTCCAAGGTCATAAAATCACTTTCTGTTTCCGTATATGCCAGAGACTGAGAGGGAGTAATCGCTGTTCGAGATTCCACACCTGCATGACCCTGAATGACTTTCCTGCTCTGGCATTGCCCGAGTAGTGTCCCTCCCTGCATAGGGAGGCCCTAATTACCACTTGAGCAGCAGGTACATGAAGTCATAGTTCGTACAAGGGGCCTGATGACAGTTGGTAATGGATCTAGGATAATGCATATGAGAAATATCTGGTAGTAACCCCTGGAGATAAGAGGGAATGCCTCTTTGTATCTATGTGGGAAACTGCTTAAGAAGAGCTCCTGCCATTTTATACGGGGATCTGAAGAATAGGAGAACTCACGAGCCTTTTTGAGAAACCTGAAATAAACTGCACTATGCCCCTGACCTCTTTTCAGAGGAGATTCAGGCTGAGCAAACCAGGCTAATACCATCACTCCCAGCGCCATGCCTCCCTATTTTTACAGGCATACCAGAAGCAAGCAGAGGGAAGGCGAGGGGAGAGTGATCAGCTCAGGCTCCCTGACTGAATCCAAATCTGGCACAGCACTATAGGAGACAATCCAGGGAAAAGGCTGGGCTGCAAGCCCTTTATAAATAAAAATAAATAAATGAATGAAGTTTACTGCCTCTCTGCCTGTTGCTCTCTCAGAATAGAGGGCGAGTGTGCCGTCGGTAGCTTCTGCTACCAGACCCACCAAGGGCTTGACTCATCGGTGCGGGAACTCAGTCCCCAGTGAGTGGGCTTCTCTGGGGGAAGGGAAAATCAGTCCCACCAGGAGCATCTCCAAGACTTGCTCAGAACCTTCCCAGGAGCGGGAACCTGGGCCCAGCACCAGTCCGTGTCTGCACCATCTGCTGAAGGCAGCACCAGACCCGTATATAGGTGGACTGAAGCCAGCTTTGTGCTTTTTTTTTTTTTTTCTGTCTCCATCTGCTGGCAGGAGGGACACAACCCGTGTGTCTGGACTGGTCTGGCATGCATGATAAGGAGGAGAAAGAGAGACTGCCAGAAGATTGGAGGATGGAGAAATTGAAAGAGAGGGAAGACGGAGGACGAGAGAGAGGGGAAGGAAAAGCTTAGGAAAGAGGAGAGTGTGCTCTGCTGCTGGTTGAATGATTTTCCTTCATGCCTTTAGCCAGGAAGCAGACACCGCTGCACATGCACAGGATCAGACTCATCCATTCTAGGTGTGATGCCACTAGTGACATCGTACAAGCACATTACAGATTCCAATCAGATGCCAGTGTGTGTGTGACATCATTTCCAACGCTCGGAAACACAGCGGCCAGAGGCATCGCAAAGGAGTGGCTTCCACGTGCCGCTCTCACCGCACTGGGCAGTAAACGAGTCTCACTGCTTCCATGCATACCTCGGGTGTGCCAGGCAACGCGCACCCCCCCCCCACCCTGCGCTCCAGAGTCACGACTTACCTTGTGTCTGAGACATTTCAAGGAAAGGTTTTCCTCACTTAATAAGCAACCTACGATCAAAAGAATAAGAGGTGTCAGTTTGGAGAGGATGCCGGTAAGAGCTTTCTCCCCCGCATGTGGTGTAAAAACCCGGACTGCCATGGTACTGTGCTTACACGGCGAGCGTCACCTCAGCAGGACCCTTACCAGGAAGCGCAGGGAGCTTATGTTCAGGGCACGCGTAGGGATCTCAAAACGAAATCAATCTCTGCGCGGGCTTTACCTTTTCCCTCACCTCGCATCGGCACGGTGCTGCCCCCTGAGGTGAGGGGCAATTTTCAGCCTTGGGGGGGTGGAATTACCTTAGCTATCTACTTAGTTACCCGGGCAAACTCCTTGGGAAAACTGCAGGAGTGAAGCCCTGTAATCAAGCCCGGTCCCCTTCCAAATGTGCGCCGTGCCCCGTGGCTCCATGCTCAGCAGGACTCATCCACCACAATTGCACCCGCAGCTGCACGATTGATGGACCCGACGCAGCCTCCGAGCAGAGCCATCCACCAGCATATCTCATGCACGCCGAGGGGAGATCGCACGGCCTTGGCTGGCTCGGGACCTTCGGTCCATCAACGCCCTGCAACAACCGGCTCGTCCCTTACCTGTGTCATTGGCACATGGGTAGTGATAGCTCTGGGCACATCCCTTATGGCAGCAGCCTACACTCGCTCCTGCTTGTTGGCAACCAGAACATACCTTTGAAGGCAGAAAAAAAGAAAAGAGCGCTAAGACAGGGCAGCTCAGCAACCCGGTACCGAACGCGCCAAGAGAACAACACAACACGAGCCAGCATCAAATGTCAGGAGGAACACAGCTTGGGGCAAGCCCTGCACAGAATCTGCAAGCAAACATCCCACCCGTGGAAAGGACCTTCAGTGGGTCTCACTGTGATCTGCCAAGAAGCTCCAATAGCAGTGAGCAGGGGCCCAAGAATACAGACATCTGGGACAAGGTCAAAAGAGCCTGGGCCCCCAGTAACACAAGAGCTGTCAGATTGTAAAGCCCTCTTAGCCCGTCCAGCGTGCTCAGCTGCCCTTGCCTACTGTGTCAACGTGGGCCCTACTCAATCTCCAATTCTCTCTCTCTCTCTCTCTCACTACCACCCTCTCTTACCGCATGCCCGGGAACTCTCCGGCTCTGACCCAGAAACTCTGGAATTGCAAAGGAAACGCCAGGTCTCCGGGCAAACGTCAGAAAACTCTCGGGCACTAGCCTGATGGTAAGGCTGCTGATAAAGCAGCCTGCGCAGACCCAGGGCAAGGAAATCGCCCGAGTCCAGGAGAGCGGGCGGGAGGCAGAAAGGACCAGTCCTGTCGGCCAGAAGCGTCGGCCCACATGCCCGGCGGGAGGAGCAGGGCCAGCGATGGCTCGCACGACTGGCGGAAAGAGGAGTCTTATCAGCTGTGCAGGCCTGAAAGGAGGAGTCTGCTGCTGCTGGTGGGTTCAGGGGCAGGGAGAAATGAATGAGTGAGAACGCGTGTGCGAGTTAGAGAAAGTGTATAAGGGGGAGAGAAGCCAGTGTGCGTGAGCATGTGTGTGTGTGTCTGTGTGAATGGGCCAGTATATGAGTGAGTGTGCAGGTGGCGAGTGTGCAGGTGTGAGTGGAACAGGGAGAGTCGTGGGAGTGAATGTGTGTATGTATGTGGGAGAATGAGAGGAGAGAGCGTAAGGTGTGTGACTGTGTGTGTGTGTGAATGGGCCAGTATATGAGTGAGTGTGCAGGTGGCGAGTGTGCAGGTGTGAGTGGAACAGGGAGAGTCGTGGGAGTGAATGTGTGTATGTATGTGGGAGAATGAGAGGAGAGAGCGTAAGGTGTGTGACTGTGTGTGTGTGTGAATGGGCCAGTATATGAGTGAGTGTGCAGGTGTGTGTGGAACAGGGAGAGTCGTGGGAGTGAATGTGTGTATGTATGTGGGAGAATGAGAGGAGAGAGCGTAAGGTGTGTGACTGTGTGTGAATGGGCCAGTATATGAGTGAGTGTGCAGGTGTGTGTGGAACAGGGAGAGTCGTGGGAGTGAATGTGTGTATGTATGTGGGAGAATGAGAGGAGAGAGCGTAAGGTGTGTGACTGTGTGTGTGTGTGAATGGGCCAGTATATGAGTGAGTGTGCAGGTGTGTGTGGAACAGGGAGAGTCGTGGGAGTGAATGTGTGTATGTATGTGGGAGAATGAGAGGAGAGAGCGTAAGGTGTGTGACTGTGTGTGAATGGGCCAGTATATGAGTGAGTGTGCAGGTGTGTGTGGAACAGGGAGAGTCGTGGGAGTGAATGTGTGTATGTATGTGGGAGAATGAGAGGAGAGAGCGTAAGGTGTGTGACTGTGTGTGTGTGTGAATGGGCCAGTATATGAGTGAGTGTGCAGGTGTGTGTGGAACAGGGAGAGTCGTGGGAGTGAATGTGTGTATGTATGTGGGAGAATGAGAGGAGAGAGCGTAAGGTGTGTGACTGTGTGTGTGTGTGAATGGGCCAGTATATGAGTGAGTGTGCAGGTGTGTGTGGAACAGGGAGAGTCGTGGGAGTGAATGTGTGTATGTATGTGGGAGAATGAGAGGAGAGAGCGTAAGGTGTGTGACTGTGTGTGCGCGCGCGCAATGATCCTGGCTGCTGTGAGACTCTCCTGCTTGCTAGCGCCCTAAGTGGGTTGCACGGGCTTGACTCGCCTTAAAAGCCTGCCTCACCCACAGCCCCGCTGCCTCAAGTAGTTGCTCCTTCTCCTCAGCACTTACCTTGCCTTGTCTAGGTTCCTGCTTGCTTGCTCCTCGCACCTTAGCCTGTCTGTTTGTTTCCCTGTCCCCGGTGGCCCTTCGGTCTGTTTCCCCAGCTCCTATTGAGCCTTCCAGTGGCCCTCTTGACTGCTGTCTGTCCTTGCTTGTCCGGTTCTGTCTTGCTTGTCCAGCCCCCGTGTCGCCTTGCACCAGTTTTGCCCTGTACTCTGTCCCTGCTTTGCTCCAGTTCCTGTTTCCTGCCTTGCTCTGCCCCTGACCCCTCTCGCCTATCCCGGCTCCTGCTCGCCTAGATCTCTCCTTGCCCTCGGACTGGCCTGGTCTTCGTCTAACCTTGAACCCCCGCCGCACTGCCGGCCACCAGAATCTGTGGGCTCAACCCACAAAGGAGGAAGTGGCCGGTCAGGCAGAAGAGCCTGTCCTGCTCTGCTCTTGACCCCTGTGCTGCTTCTGTTGCATGGCCGTGATAGTGCGTACGTATGTCTGAGAGAGGAGAAAGTTTGCGTGCATGTACCCCCCTCTCCCCCCCCCAATCTGTGACCATCTCGGGGTGACTGGAAATCTAAGTCCCCAGGTTTATGGCCAAGGCTCTGGCTGCTGCCACTTTTGTTGGCATCCATCACCCCCTCAGTAAAGAGCTTTATTTCCCTCCTTCCAATGTCGTTATCGTGACTCCATGCCCCTGGACTTCTTTTCCTGTAGAAATAATTCTTGTATATGTTAGAAACCTGCCTGAGGTTTGAATGGGTCTAGCGTGTCTCCTCTAGCCCTGACCTGTCCAGCGAGCTCACTGCAGGTATCTGAAGCCTCTCTGCGTAGAGTTTGGGTACCAGAACTGCTTCTGCTCTCTCACCGTCCTTCACGAAGCAGAACTGAACACAGAACTCAAAGTGGGGTCCTTGCTAGTGACCTGTGCAAGGCGACAGCGCCCCCTCCTGTATTCTCCAACACATTACGAGCTTCCCCAATTGCTCTACCTCGCTGACTGCTAACCTTAGGTCTCCTGAGCTGATTCCTGTTAGCAGCTCCTAGTTCTTGTCCTTCTAATCGATAAGCGATTACCGGTCTTTGTGCCCCGTTTGGCACTGAAACACAGCTTCCAAACCCAGTTTTTCAGGGCAGCATTTGCATTTCCACCCCCATTACAGACTCGTGTCATGGGCAGACAAGCATGTTTTTTCCTTCGTGGCCCTCAGCAATGCTGTTAATAAAGATGTTGAGAAGCACTGGTCCCAGGGTACTGCAGCGATCACATTAACTTCACCAACGTGGACTCCACCGACTACCACTCTGCAAGCAGCTCCTTGCACCAGTACAAATGTTCTGCACAAGTCTTCTATGTGAAACAGTGTCAAACAATGGGGGGTCTGTAAAATTATCTGGCGACTGCTTTTTATTTTATTGTGCTTTGTTTATTCAGTGCTTTTGGATCAAGCAGCATGACAGGATGATAAGGGGAAACACAGAACACAACAAGGAGCAGAGAGGAAGCTGGGTCCCTGCACTCTCTCTCTCGCCGATGAGCTGCTGCTCGGCAAGGGACAGAAGCAGGGGATTTCACTTTCTGTCAGGCAAACGGGAAGGCCGCGTCATTCTGTGCAACCCAGGCTGGAAAGGCAGGCAGCGCAGCCGTCGGACCTCCCTCACTACGGCCATCGCATCTGGGATCTTGCAGAGCTGGTCCCTGAATGGAGGGGGTGCATGCACACGAGGGGGAGAGGGCTGAAAGGCTATGCACACCCTCCCCAGGCCAGGAAAGGGCAAACTCTGGTCCTCAGATGCCACAGACGAGATTATAGATTAATATTTCTTAAGATTCGATGCAGATTCTGGCTATGCCGAGAACCAGACTTCTCCGTGGCACTCAAGGACTGTCCTTCACCCGCTGCTGGTGAGTCTCCTCCCGTCTGCCTGTACGTTGCTACCCTGTGACCTCCAGTTCACACCTGCTAAGGGCCTGGACCTCCCCCGCGGGTGGGCTCCAGAGCGCACGCGGCGTCAGCTCCGCTAAAGAGAGGTGGTGGAAGGAAAGGGCCCCTGCTGGCCCCACTGCCTACACAAACAGCACGTTGCACAGAAACAGTGTGAACACTGCATTAGTAGTGCCCCTTGCACTGTGTGCCTAGGTGAGCTCTTTGAAAATTGCACACTAAGGGAGCAGCTGCACTAAAGGGTTTTCCCCATTTTGTGGCTATCGGGGGGGGGGGGGGGGGGGGAGCTTGGTACATCTGGCGCCTTAGTGGCGCTTCTGTCTACAGAGAGCACAAAGCTCTGGGCTATGCCTGGGATATTACCACCCCCTGGCCAACCTGGGAGGGTTAAACCTCGTCTTAAAAACAGCAAATAACTGAGCCAACCTGCTGGCAGGTGGAACACAGCCCTGGAGGTGGGAGGCGAGGCACGAGACTGGGGAGAGGGAGCCCAGGTCATCCTTAAAGGTGGATTAAGAGCCCATGATCCAGGGCCCCAGACTGGAAACGCTGGGAGAAACAAGGGAAAGATCTAGGGGGGAGCTGTGAATGAAGGACAGTTCTGGTTTCTAACTGAGCTGGAAGACAAAGGAGGAAGCAAAACGAAAGAAAACCCAGTAAAGTCAACGTGGGGAGCCATGCAGGGACCCTGAGGAACTTATAAAAGCAAACTCACCACGTCAGCAGCCATCTCGACGGCCTCCGAGAGTCCATACAGCTTGCCGGCTATCAGATAAACACCACTGGTCCATACAGTGCAGGCCTCGTGCACCCAGTGCTCCTGCGTCTCCACCAGGGGCTCTTCCGGCAGGGGCTCGGGTGCTTTGCTGCACTGGTGCCTCTTGGGCTTCTCCGTCTCCTCGCCGTCGGCCTTCTTGTCGCAGCAGTAGCAGCTTTGCAACTTCCTAAACATGCCCCTGGTGCTGGAGCGGAGGCCGCTCTGCTTGGAGGGGTCGGCGCAGGCAGTGTCCGCCCTGGGCGGCTTCCCGCCGCCGGCGCAGTCACTTTCTGCCGCCCCGTGGTGCGTTCTGTCCGCGGGCTGAGGAGGCAGCTCTGGCCCCTGGACTTCCGCCCTGGCCCTATCCTTGGCCTTTGATTTCTTCTTCGGCAGGCAGTCCTCGGGGTAGTAAGGCCCGCAGAGGTCTCCCAGGTCTCGGTAGTTGGCAGGGTTGCGGCAGAGGCAGCAGAGGAGGCAGCCGGCGTTTAAAGCCTTGGACACCAGGGGCCCCAGCTGCATGACGGAGGAGGGGGGCAGCGTGGCCTTGCCGGCAGGGACGCCGGCCAGCGCCGCTCCCTGCTCCAGGTGGAACCTGGACTCCTCTCCCGGCGAGTTGATGACGTCACAGGTGGTGGTGAATTCGTTCCTTTTTTCCACCCGAACGTAGGGGGCGAAGGGCTTGGCTCTGTGGTCCACCCGCAGCGGCTTGCAGGACACGTACTTCAGCTTGATCTCGGGCTCGATGGGGTTCACCAGCGGGGCCTGACGCCTCCTGCGCGCCCTGCTGTTGGCCTTCTTCCGAGAGAGGCCTTTCCTCTGCCGCTTGGAATAGCCATTGAAGCTGGCGTGGTTCACTCGCTTCTGGGCCCGGGTTTGGGAGCCCCTCCCTTCAGCTTTTTCACAAGGAAACTGCTTGTCCACGGTCTTTGGCTGCTTACCTTCTCCCGCTGCAGCGCTTCCCGACACCGCACCTTCCTTAGGAGTCAGGTGAGCAGGCGGAGATGCACGGGCAGGCGCCTCTTGTGGGTTTTTGGCTTTGCTGAGGCCTGCAGCCTTCCCTTTCCTGCTCCTCCTCTTGGGCCCCTGGCTGACGCTCTTTGACACGGGGCTGCTTCCCCTGCTGTGCTGTGCTGTCTCAGGAGATGAGTAGGCCTCGGCCTTGTAGCACTCGGAGGGCAGTTTCCTGCTGCTTATTAATCTTCCTTTTAAGGATCTCTTGGTTGAGTTTCTGCATAACTGCTCCGCTCCTTTAGCCACGAAAGCTTTTTGAGCAGAGTCCTGGTCCAATGGCCTGGCCTCTCCCATGGTGGAGGCCACATTTACATGCCTTATGGCTCGCTCTGTGTCCGACGTGGCAGTCTTGAAGGGATTGCTGTGGACTGGGGTGGCGGCAGGAGACAAGCCGGCAGAAACATTAGCAGCAGTGCAGGCAAACTTCTTTAGATTAGGAGATGCGATCTTTTGCACGATGGCTTCCAGCTTGAGGCCTCGGCCCTTCCGTGGCGGTAACACTTTAGTCTTCACGGGTCCCTGGAAGGCAGCCCGAGAAGAGAATTTGATGCAGACATCAGTTGTTCCTTTGGCCGCTGGACTTTTTAGAATGACTTTGCAGGAGTTCCTCACGGGAAGCTTAGCTTTCTCCTTCTTTGACATTTTTTTGAACAGGCTGGGAGGGTTCTCTGACTTATCCTCCTTTGGGCTGGTGCTCCTCAAGATGAGACTTCTCTTCTTCGCAGGTATTGGGGAAATCAAGGCAGATTTTCTTTTCAAAGAATGCAGAGGGCGCTCGGACATTTTCCCGCCAACCCTGGCTCCAGATTTGGGCAGCTTCATTCTCTTGCTCTCCTTCTCCGCTCTTGGAGTGCTGGGAGTGGGAATTTTGAAGGCGGAAGATGAGACGTGGTTGTTGGAAATGATTTTCTTGGCAGCTTTACGGTGCTTGTGCCTGGCATCTCCAGTCCGTTTCTCTCTCCTCTTTTTCATGTGAAAGAGCTCCTGAGTCCTGGTTCTGGATCGCAGTATCATGGACCTCTGATCTTTTGCTGGAACGTTTTTTGGATCCACGTCTTTGACCTTCTGGTCACCAGGGTCACTGTTCTGTGGCACCACACTGGAAAGCAGGAAAGCGTTCTGATCATTGGCGCTTTGCATTGCCTTAGGAGCCACCTTCCTGGCCCGTTTTCCTGCTTTAAACCCAACCTTCTGCTTCACAAGGTATGCACCTCTTTTGGTTAACTTGTCTTGAGATGTTTTAAGTCCACCCAGTGGGACATGTGATTTGAGGTCAGCCAAAGCCGTGACTGAGCGTGTGCACATCCTTGCTGGGAGGCCTTCAGAAGGACATTTTGCAGCTTGACCATGTGAGCTCTTGCATATGGCATCTGACTGGCTCTCTGGGCCTCTGCTTTTGGTGTCTGGAGCACTAGCTGCCTGTAGGTCTTTCAGTGCGGCCTGCAAGGGTTCTTTGCACTCATCTCCCTCCAATACTCTGCAGGGAATTCTCTTACTCCGCAGAGACTTAGCCTTTGAGAGATCTTCTGCCTTTATCTGTGAGGGCTTTTCAGGTGCTATTTGTCGTTTTATCATCACTGCCAGGGTGGCTTCATGGTTTTCTGTCTTCTCTACATCCGTGTCTTCGCTTTCTCTTGTTTCTTCCTCAGGCTTCATGTGAGGCAAGGAAGATTCAAACCAGTTTTTCACCTTGCACTCTGTACCTACCGCTGGACCCAAGAGGATAACGGACTGACCAGACAGGTGAGAGGAAGGGACTGAATTTTCTTTCTCTCCCACGTTCATGCTTTCTGAGGCAGCTTCCGGAACATCCTTGGAAGACAGTGCGGTTTTCTCTGAAGATTTAGGAAGAGATGCTTCATAGATCACAGACTTTCTCTCCAAGCTGGTCAAGTCACACAATGGAGAATAATCTTCTGGTTCCAAATCAGACTCCTTCAGGTCTGGAGATGCTATCATCGAGATCTCCTGAAAGCCATCACTGTCACAGCATTCCCTGGTGTCCTCTAACCATATTTCACTATCAGTTTTGCTGGCATCCCTGTAAGATAAGCTCTCTCCTTCCTTCTCTTCCTTGTTGAAATCATCACTTGGTTCAGTGTCCATTGGTGGGTCATCACCTTGGAAGACCAAATGGCAGGCGTTTTTTTTCTCTTTGTCAGACCCAACGAACTTGCTCTGAAACAATCCCTTTGGAAGGTCTGAGGGATTCAGGCTGAGTTCCAGCTCTTTCCATCTTAGGCACGACTCAATGCTCTTGTCTGGCCAGACAAAGTGGTCGGTGGTCTTAGAACACATGGAGTTTGCCGTGGTGTGTGAGTAACAGCTGTAGCCGGCGCAGGAAACAGGAGACGGGGTGCAGGTTTTGGAACCGCAGGCTACAGTACTCGTTGCTATCTGGACACTCTTTGTTTCTGCTGCTGTGAGCTGTACCTGGGTGTTCTCATAAGGTCCATCACTAAAGTCCTTACAGTTGTCCTTCAGTGGTGTCTTATCTAGTTTTAAAGCCTCGGTGACTGCATCAGAGTCATCTTGGTTGGACCATGAGCCCTGCACTGTTGGGTCCAGACATGGTCTATGATTCTCCAAATGAAAAGGGGAGCTTGAGGATTCAGTTTTTTCCAAGGCAGGTGAGCTAGGCCAGACTTTGCCTACCTTATCGTTGTCAATCGCTTCTTGCAGGGCGATCATTTCAGAGGATAGGTCCTCCTGAGACAGGGAACTCACCATTAACTGCGGGCATGCCCTTTCATTGCTAACATACTTGGCCAACGTTTCCAAGGGCAGGGTAGCATGGATGCTCTGGAAGGAATCGTCCGACTTGATGGACATGTCGTCTGGAGAAGTCACCGAGCACGTGGAGACAGACTCGGGCTTGGTCTTGCAGTTGCTGGCTTTTGCTGGGCTCCTGCTTGAACTGCAATAAAGGTAGCTCCTTTCTAGTTGCTCCTCGGAGCCACTGAGGTAATCAGCATCCAGAGCTTCAGTGTGAACAGACTGAGGTGTCCCGAGGGGCTCCGACAGGGGAGTTCCTATTTGTTCGGCAGAGTATGTACTGCTCTCTGGGCTGCAGTGCTGGCCTTTCAGCTGCTCCGGCGTTCTGGCGGGATTTTTGACATTCTTCTTCTGAGGCATCCCTGATTTGGAAAGAAGCTGCTGGACAGTATTGGAGATGTTTTCCACTTGAGACGTTAGTGCAGTTAGGCTCTGCAGGCTGAGATCGGACAGCAGCTTCTCTGCCATCTTGTCCTTTCGTAGGTTTTTGCAATTCCCGGACTGAGGGTCCGGACTGGACGTGTCTGTGGGGGAAGGATTCAGCAGGGGCATAAAGTGACTGTGGTCTGCAATCCCTGCCGGAAATGTTGCGCTGTTGAGAGACTGTTGGCCGTAGGGGAAGCTTTCAAGATTCGGCATCAGTGGAGAAGGTGTGGAGCTGTATGATGGGGATCTACCTACTGACCGGGCCGGTGAATGGCTCGAGCCGGGGCTAAACGTCTGGTAGTATTGCTCTGGTGTCCTCACAGGAGCTTCAGACTGGCAATAGGTTTGGCCTGGCTGGTTATAGTGTTGGTATTTTGTAAGGTTTTGATAATGAATTGTTTCTTGGCCATGATGTCTTCCTGGCAAGGACTGCTGTTGTTGCTGTTGCTGCTGCTGCTGCTGTGGTTGCTGCTGTGGCTGGTCATACCCAATTCTATTTGGCTGGTACGCATGCAAGCTCTGAACCCTTTGGCCAGAGGCCATGCTAGCACTCGGAAGCACCCTCTCATGGTGCTGGTTGGACGGGGCTGTGCAGCTTTTGTAGGAGTGGACGCCCTGCGTGGCCCCCTGAGCTGAGGAGTACGTCAGGGAGGCTGGAAAGGTCTGGGAGTGCTGCGTGAAGTGCGTGCTCTGGGTGAAGGGCAGGGGCGGGGACGACACGTCGTTCTGGATCTTCTGCCGCTGAAGCTTGGGGTAGGGCACGGCAGGCTGCTGAGGGAGGTGAAGGGCATGGGTCCTGAAGGGCAGCTGCTGCTGCTGCCCAGCCGGCTCCTGGTACTGCCGGCTGCCGGAGGGCACGGCGGCGGCCTTCTTCATCAGGTCCGCTTCGTACTTGGCCACGTCCCCCACCAGGGCCTGCTGCTGGGAGGCTCCCCAGTTCTGCAGGCTCTCCTCCCCCCCGGAATACTGGCCCGCCGGGTAGCTGCTGTTCTCCTGGACTCCATAGCCGGAGAAGGGGGGCCGGGCCTGCAGCTGCTGGCTGGGTAATTGCTTGCTGCCCCGCTGGTACTTGTCGGCGGCTCTGCTCTCGTAGCCCTGGTACGACTGCTGACTGTAGTACTCTTTGACCACCAGCCTCTGGCGCTCGCAGTTCAGGCCCGGCTGGCTTTGATGCCTGTAATTCTCCAGGCGTGAGAAATCCTGTGAAGCCTGCTGGTAGTTCTGCTGGTTGCCGTGGAAACCGCACCTCTCTCGGAAGGACTGCATGGCCGGGGCTTCTTATCTGTGAAGAGAAGACGGCAAGAATTCAGACGCCCGCATTTTCTCTGCCTCGCTTGGTTTTTTTTTTTTTTGTATTTTTGATTTTAAAAGCGTGCGTTGTGCTCCTCTGATTTCTCCCCTTCCTTGACCCGACAGCTGTGCGCGTGCGCTGGGTCCAAGCTTCCCCGGAAGGGCCTACGGGGGTCCTGGCAGCCGCTCCGGCTTCTCCCCACCAGGGAGTCGCTCGGCTGGAGCCTCCCCCTCCTGGAACATGGCTCTCAGCTTTCCTCTTAGGGTTGCCAACTGGCTCCAGGTTTTCAGGACAGGTGGATCCAGTCCTGGCTTGACCCCCACACTGCCTGCATGGACTTGAGGCCTTGTTTTCACAAGGAAAGCAACGGGGAGGCCAGAACTACAAATCCATGCAAGCAGTAGGGTAAACGTGAGACTGGATCTCCGAATCCTGGAAGTCTGGAGCCCCTTGGCAAACCTAACTTTCTCTGCCTGCACACTGGCCGGGAGCAGAGAGGCACCCCTGCTGCCTTTTTGTTTCAAATTTTCCCCAACTCCTGCCTTTACTGATTATCTCTCCCCCCACCCCATCCTGGTGACAAAATTCAAACTTAAGTCTGAGGTGGGGAAGCAGGAGCACATGGGAGCCTTGTCCCTCATTTTACCAGCAGACAAGAGAAGAGACAGCTGCAGGACCCGGGCCTGTACGTGTGTGTGTGGCAGAGCCAGTGTGTGAGAGAGAGGAGGGGTGTGTGTGTGTGTGTGTGAGAGAGAGGAGGGGTGTGTGTGTGTTTGTGTGTGAGAGAGAGGAGGGGTGTGTGTGGCAGAGCCAGTGTGTGAGAGAGAGGAGGGGTGTGTGTGACAGAGCCTGTGTGTGAGAGAGAGGAGGGGTGTGTGTGTGAGAGTGTGGAGGGGTGTGTGTGTGTGAGATAGAGAGAGGAGGGGTGTGTGTGTGTGTGTGTGAGAGAGAGAGGAGGGGTGTGTGTGTGTGGGAGAGAGTGAAAGGAAGAGTGTATGTGTAGGAGAAAGAGAGAGGAGGGGTGTGTGTGTGTGTGTGACAGAGAGGTGGGGGTGTGTGCCTTCCCCCACTAATCCACACCAAATCTCAGGGCATCTGCAAATCAAGTGTCCAGGTATAGAGAATAAATCCTTATTCGCTTTAATTATCTCATGATGTTTTTCTGCTGTTCTGAAATACTTAATTAGGTTTTGGGAAATTCTGGATATTCTAGTTGTCAGTTGTTTTGAAATATTTATTCACTTTATGAATACTAAGGTTCATATTCAGAGGCATTTAGCCAGATAATTCACAAGCTCTCTGTCTAAATGCCAACTTTTGAATATTTCCCCCTTATCTAGCTAAACTTTAGCTGAATATTTTTTATCCGGAGCATTCAGAGGGCATTTCTGGGAGGAGTTAAGGTAGCTGGCTAACGGGCCGATACAGTATAGTGCGCTCCAACGGAGCGCACTGTTAACCCCGCCATTGGACGCGTGTTTTCCCTTACCCCTTATTCAGTAAGGGGCAGAAAACGCACGTCCAAC
The DNA here is from genome assembly GCF_901001135.1 of Rhinatrema bivittatum. Classification (NCBI taxonomy): domain Eukaryota; kingdom Metazoa; phylum Chordata; class Amphibia; order Gymnophiona; family Rhinatrematidae; genus Rhinatrema; species Rhinatrema bivittatum. The sequence goes on from NC_042628.1 coordinate 6,908,575, forward strand.
CCGCCGAACCTAATAGCGCCCTCGGGCGCTATTAGGTATTCGCGCGCGATTCAGAAAATAAAATGTGCAGCCAAGCCGCACATTTTACTTTCAGAAATTAGCGCCTACCCAAAGGTAGGCGCTAATTTCTTCGGGCACCGGGAAAGTGCACAGAAAAGCAGTAAAAACTGCTTTTCTGTGCACCCTCTGACTTAATATCGTGGCGATATTAAGTCGGAGGTCCCGAAGGGTAAAAAAAAGAAAAAAAAAATTTTGAAGTCAGCCGGTGGCTGTCGGGTCGAAAACTGGATGCTCAATTTTGCCGGTGTCCGGTTTCCGAGCCCGTGGCTGTCAGTGGGCTCAAGAACAGACGCCGGCAAAATTGAGCTTCGGCTGTCAAACCCGCTGACAGCCGCCGCTCCAGGCCAAAAGGAGGAGCTAGGGATGTGCTAGTGTCCCTAGCGCCTCCTTTTGCCCGTTTCTACCACGGACCTAATTTAAATACTGAATCGTGTGCACAGGTGTGTGGCCTGTGCGCGCGCCGGGAGAGCGGGCATTTACCCGCTCTCCCGCGGACTTTACTGAATTGGCCCATAAGTGATCCAGCTAACTCTGTTCATGCCATAGAGCTGTCCTAAAACTAGCTGGATAAACTTATCCATATTCAATAGTGCAGCTCCACCACAGATAAATGTACTTATTTCTGTTTTTCCATTGTTGCACCGCATACAAAGCCTGGCTTGCTGTGGTTTCCAGTTCAGTTTGTCTGCACATTTCTGTTTATACCTTATGGTCTCTTTATTCTGTATTTGGTGAGGGGCTGTCCGTGTTCTGCATTTGTGGCCAAAGTGAGATTTGCTGCAAGTCGTGTGTCGTTTCTGTAAGGATTGGTTTTGTGCTTTCCCCCTTAGGTTGTTCCAGACCTGAGGTAATATTGCAATGCTGACTTTTCCTTGGGTAGGGTTGTTGCTGTTTTAATTCTGGGAGTTAGTGCTGTTATAGGATGGCAGGGTTGCTACACAGGTTCTGGAGTTGCAGGGTTTTATTTTTAAACTTTTTATTTTAAAAACCACAATCTCATACAATAGGTTCACTTCCAATAAAAGTTATATTGACATAGCCTATAATTTTGCAAAAAGAACGAATAAGCATTCCATCATCTTAATCGTGTCAGTTTCCTCTCGCGTTGCCCTTACATTAAATCCCTGCTCATCTTTAAGATATACCATCTTTTTCCCACCATGACCGGTAAACTCCCCATTCCTTTTCATGGTCATCTACACGGTCTCTCGGCACATATGCAAATTTTTTCCCATCTGGGCAACATCTGCCGCCTTAATCCTCCAACCAGGCCAGCATCAGGGATCTCTTCCACGTAGGCGGCGCCGTCAACCTCGCAGCCTGCGGAAGACGTCCCCAACCAATCGCCGATGGCCTGGCCACTGTCCCAAAGGATACAGCCCCCCCCCCCCTCCGGAGATGCCACTGATCTCCTCTCCCGCCAGTGCAATGTGGCGTTTGAAGGGGCCACTTCCAGGGCAGGCTCTCTGGCCACGATGCACGGACGCAGCAGCGCAGTGCACGGGAGCCACGGCATTCGCATGCGACCGGAAGGAGCAGGCGCCTGGTAAAAGGTGAATGCTGCTTGGGGGTGAAGAGAGAGGAGGGGGTTTAAGGAGAGATTTAGAAAGAAGGGAGTGTGAGAAATGTTTTCTTTTAAGGATTTGTTAATGGATGGGGGGCCTAAGTGCTTAGAGGTTGCTCTGTTTCACTTCTACAGCAAAGGACAGGAAACCATCTATTTAATGATTTTTTGTTTCTTTTTTACTGTCCTGGTTTCAGTCTTCCCAAATAAACGCCAACATTCACCTGGAAAAAGAACAAGTAATTGGTTTTTCCACGGATTTTCTTCCATTTCCCGTCGTGATAAGCTCCTGGGAAAAATGTTAAATGAAGGCCCCTAATTATGATTTCTCCGCTGCCTTTTCTGAAAGCAAAACGTTCGCCCAAGGCCACGTAGGATGGAGTTAAGCACAGGTGGTGGTGGGGGGGTGAGGCTGTCACTGCGCCGGCCTCCCCAGGCCCATCGTAAGCTTAACGCGAGTGCACATTCCCTAGCATTTATCTCCTAAAGACGCAGGGAACAGGGACTTTGAGTTCCTGAGACATTTTGTGGGAATTACATTACATTTTTCCAGCATTGACGATCCTGGGAGAAAATCCCCATGAACAGGGAGGGGGGGGGGGGGGGGAGAGAATGGCTGCCCCTGCCGGCCAATACAAAGCACTGGCCTGAAGGTCACCCCCTTCACAACTCAAGCAGACCTTGCTGGGGCAATGGGGCAGAAGGGTGGGATTCAAACGCAGGGTGGATAAAGGAGTAAAAGAACCAAAAAGATCCCCCCCCCCCCCCCCCCCATGTTCTGCTGAAATGTAAATCCGGACTGGAAAACATGAAATCCGCAGTGGCCGAGCCAACACCACTCAGGCCGGCTTCTTCTCACCCGAGCACTGTCCTCGCTTGTGTCCATTACACTTACAAAATCTTCCTCATTAAGGGGCCGGCGCACTGGAAACCTTTATTAACTACAATTCCTTTCGTTACTGGTCTTACTCTTGGCTCGCCTTCATTCTGAGCTATTTCACGCTCGTTCACATTGGGCGGGGGGGGGGGGGGGGGGGGGAAGCAGACACATAGGATCCCCCCCTACCTTCACTCTCACACACACGCACACTCTCCTGCTATTGAAAATCTCCTCTGACGAGGCCACGCTTCAAAACAGGAATCCCGATTTAAAGGAGGGTGGCGTGCGGGCATGTTTCCCATTACAAACAGCACAGCGGCACCCTCATTCACTGAGGCTGAAGGTACTGGCTCTAGTCACTTAGGTAGAGATTTCAAAATACTTCTGCCTTGGGGATTGAGCAGGCATTGCTCAGTATTTTTGTCAGAAATGACTCTCGAATTCTTTGTAGGGGAAAAGAAGTGCAGGTTAATGCTGCTGTCAATCTGCTTAAATGCCCACTGAAGTAAAAATAATAATTATAAAAGAAATAAATCATAAACTGTTTCTTTTTTATTTTCCTCCTGCTCGAGCCAGGGCTAAGACAGCAGCTCTCCATGTTACATACATTGCAGGAATTATGCTAATGAAAGAGATGGGAGAGTCAGCACTTGACTCAGATCCTTGATCTATTCAGAGATGCAGCTAAGTGGCTGGTGGGGAGGGACTGAGGGGAAGGGGGTGGGAAAGAGAGAGAGTGCATTAGAGCCCGTGTCTGTGTGTCTGTCACTCTGGTACCGTGTGTACATCAGTGTCTGTGCTGCTATCGATGCAGACCTGTCATTTTGCGTCTCTGTCGCTGTGGTACCGCACGTGTGTGTGTGTGTGTGTGTGTGAGAGCCGCTGTCTCTATGTATGGCTCTCTGCGTCACTCTGCATCTGTCACCGTGTCTGTGGTACTCTGCATGTCAGTCACTACGTGTGTGTGTGTGTGTCTGTGTGTGTGTGTGAGAGCCGCTGTCTCTATGTATGGCTCTCTGCGTCACTCTGCATCTGTCACCGTGGCTGTGGTACTGTGCATGTCAGTCACTACGTATGTGTGTGTGTGTGTGTGAGAGCCGCTGTCTCTATGTATGGCTCTCTGCATCACTCTGCATCTGTCACCGTGGCTGTGGTACTGTGCATGTCAGTCACTATGTGTGTGTCTGTCTGTCTGTGTGTGTGTGTGTGAGAGCCGCTGTCTCTATGTATGGCTCTCTGCGTCACTCTGCATGTCAGTCACTACGTGTGTGTGTGTGTGTGAGAGCCGCTGTCTCCATGTATGGCTCTCTGCATCACTCTGCATCTGTCACCATGTCTGTGGTACTGTGCATGTCAGTCACTACATGTGTGTGTGTGTGTGTGTCTGTCTGTCTGTCTGTGTGTGTCTGTCTGTCTGTGTGTGTGTGTGAGCCGCTGTCTCTATGTATGGCTCTCTGCGTCACTCTGCATCTGTCACCGTGTCTGTGGTACTGTGCATGTCAGTCACTACGTGTGTGTGTGTACGACTGATGCATTAATTTGTCTGTCACACCCCCGTATCTTTTCTACAGACGCAGACTCGCCACAACACGGGCCCTAGCCTTCCCCTCCGTCTCTCACGGCAACGTTTGGTACTGAAGCTGCCCTCCGTCGCCTGACAAGCAGCGTGCCCGCATCCACGAGCCAGAGGCGCCGTTTCCTTGGCAAGCAAACACGGCCCTTCGGGCAACGATGGATTTTGCAGAGGAAAAACTAGCAACACTGGGCTTGAAACGGCTCTGGAGGGGCACGAGCCCATCTCCCACTTTTCAATGGTACCCCCCAAGCGTAGGTGGGGGAGCCAGACACATGCACAGTTTGAAGAGGGGGTGGGGGTAGACGATTAATGCATTGTACGTGGGCACACAAATACCATCCAATTTATTTCCCAAACTAAAAAAAAAAAAAAAATACATTTACAGAACGCTTTTCATTCAAACTGGGCTTCAAAGCACTTTGCAAACACAGCACTTCTGAAGGCTTGACTGAAACGTTACTCACATAGTAAGACAGTAATGACGGCAGAAAAAGACCAAATGGTCCATCCAGTCTGCCCAGCAAGCTGCTTGTGGTAGTAACTGCCGCGCTGTGCAGGTTACCCCTCTGTTTCGCTTGAGGGTAGCAACAGCCACTCCAGGCAGTTATCCTCAAGCCTTATACTAACCCATAAAATATTTACTGCTAGCAACATTTTTACTGGACCTCCAGCCTTCTTGAAAATTCAGACAGTGCTGATGTTTTGTTTCTGGACTTGACTGTGGAAGCAGTCCTGGGCTTGTTCCCATACGTCATCAGTACCTCAGACTGTAAAAGTCAGGGCCCATAAGAACAAAAGACTTGCCATTCTGGGTCAGACGGAGGGTCCATCAAGCCCGGCATCCTGTGTCCAACAGTGACCAATCCAGGTCACAAGTACCTGGCAGGATCCCAAACACTAAGTCTATCCCATGCTAGTGATGCCAGTAATAGCAGTGGCTATTCTCTAAGTCAGCTTGATTAATAGCAGTTAATGGACTTCTCCTCCAAGAACTTATCCAAATCTTTTTTAAACCCAGCTATACTAACTGCACTGACCACATCCTCTGGTAACAAATTCCAGAGCTTAATTGTGCATTGAGTGAAAAAATGTTTTCTCCGATTAGTCTTAAATGTGCCACATGCTAACTTCATGGAGTGCCCCCTAGTCCTTCTATTAACCGAAAGAGTAAATAACTGAGTCACATCTCCTTGTTCAAGACCTCTCATGATTTTAAACACCTCTATCATATCCCCCCTCAGTCGTCTCTTCTCCAAGCTGAAAAGTCCTAACCTCTTCAGCCTTTCCTCATAGGGGAGCTGTTCCATCCCCTTTATCATTTTGGTTGCCCTTCTCTGCACCTTCTCCATCGCAACTATATCTTTTTTGAGATGCGGGGACCAGAATTGTACACAGTACTCAAGGTGGGGTCTCACCATGGAGCGATACAGAGGCATGATGATATTTTCCGTTCTATTCACCATTCCCTTCCTAATAATTCCTATCATTCTGTTTGCTTTTTTGACCGCCGCAGCGCACTGAGCCGACGATTTCAATGTATTAGCCAGTATGACGCCATCTCCCCTGCCCGTAAGCACAGGATCCTCAGTGCCTCTCTTCCTCACTCCTGCACATAAATACGAGAGGATAGGGTGGTCCCAATATCATTCTCCCCACCCCGACACGAGAACAATGATGAGGCTCAATGGCCCCCAACATAACATTCCCACCCCATCCACCCAAGACAGCTCCCTAAACTCAAGGGTCCCCCCCTCCCCCCATAACTTAACCCTTTGGATGAAGTCCAACCAAAGATGAGTACAGGGCAGAGCATGACCTGCTGCAGCCATCAGCTGACCTCTCCCCACTGCCTCACGTCCTCCTGCTTTCCTTTCTGCCCTATGACCCCCATCACTTCTTTCTTTATTCTGTCTAGCATTCCCCTCTCCTCCTCTGCCAAACGTGACCACATCCTTCTCTCTCCCACTCCTCCCCTGCCCTCCTTGTGTCCCTCTCTCTCCAATGACCTCCATACTCTTTTTGCTGGGTGAGAAAGGGAGGCACCAAGAGTCATCCATTGTGTGCGGGCCTCTGATTTCAGCTGCAGGAGCTGATCCTTCATCTCACCTTCAGACAATATTCACACTGAGAAGTCACTCCAAACCTGCAACTTTCTACCATACTACCTGCTCTGCTTACCAGTGAGAGATGCACACAGGCTGTGCTACCTGTGATGGCCACCAGTGATACATGTGCACAGGGTGTGCAGCCTTGCACTGTGGTCCTGTGATGGTCATCAGTGATACATGTGCACAGGGTGTGCACCCTCATACTGTGCTACCTGGGATGGTCACCAGTGATACGTGTGCACAGGGTGTGCAGTATCACTCTGCTCCCTGGGTGGCTCACCAATGACATGTGTGCACCCTTGTACTGTGCTACCTGTGATGGTCACCAGTGATACGTGTGCACAGGGTGTGCAGCCTCTCACTGTGGTCCCTGTGATGGTCACCAGTGATACGTGTGCACAGGGTGTGCACCCTCATACTGTGCTACCTGTGATAGTCACCAGTGATACGTGTGCACAGGGTGTGCACCCTCATACTGTGCTACCTGTGATAGTCACCAGTGATACGTGTGCACAGGATGTGCAGCCTCGCACTGTGATACCTGTGATGGTCACCAATGATACGTGTGCACAGGGTGTGCAGCCTCTCACTGTGGTCCCTGTGATGGTCACCAGTGATACGTGTGCACAGGGTGTGCAGCCTCGCACTCTGATACCTGTGATGGTCACCAGTTATACGTGTGCACAGGGTGTGCAGCCTCGCACTTTGATACCTGTGATGGTCACCAGTGATACGTGTGCACAGGGTGTGCAGCCTCGCACTGTGGTCCTGTGACGGTCACCAGTGATACATGTGCACAGGGTGTGCAGTATCACTCTGCTCCCTGGGTGGCTCACCAATGACATGTGTGCACCCTTGTACTGTGCTACCTGTGATGGTCACCAGTGATACGTGTGCACAGGGTGTGCAGCCTCTCACTGTGGTCCCTGTGATGGTCACCAGTGATACGTGTGCACAGGGTGTGCACCCTCATACTGTGCTACCTGTGATAGTCACCAGTGATACGTGTGCACAGGGTGTGCACCCTCATACTGTGCTACCTGTGATAGTCACCAGTGATACGTGTGCACAGGATGTGCAGCCTCGCACTGTGATACCTGTGATGGTCACCAATGATACGTGTGCACAGGGTGTGCAGCCTCTCACTGTGGTCCCTGTGATGGTCACCAGTGATACGTGTGCACAGGGTGTGCACCCTCATACTGTGCTACCTGTGATAGTCACCAGTGATACGTGTGCACAGGGTGTGCACCCTCATACTGTGCTACCTGTGATAGTCACCAGTGATACGTGTGCACAGGATGTGCAGCCTCGCACTGTGATACCTGTGATGGTCACCAATGATACGTGTGCACAGGGTGTGCAGCCTCTCACTGTGGTCCCTGTGATGGTCACCAGTGATACGTGTGCACAGGGTGTGCAGCCTCGCACTCTGATACCTGTGATGGTCACCAGTTATACGTGTGCACAGGGTGTGCAGCCTCGCACTTTGATACCTGTGATGGTCACCAGTGATACGTGTGCACAGGGTGTGCAGCCTCGCACTGTGGTCCTGTGACGGTCACCAGTGATACATGTGCACAGGGTGTGCAGTATCACTCTGCTCCCTGGGTGGCTCACCAATGACATGTGTGCACCCTTGTACTGTGCTACCTGTGATGGTCACCAGTGATACGTGTGCACAGGGTGTGCAGCCTCTCACTGTGGTCCCTGTGATGGTCACCAGTGATACGTGTGCACAGGGTGTGCACCCTCATACTGTGCTACCTGTGATAGTCACCAGTGATACGTGTGCACAGGGTGTGCACCCTCATACTGTGCTACCTGTGATAGTCACCAGTGATACGTGTGCACAGGATGTGCAGCCTCGCACTGTGATACCTGTGATGGTCACCAATGATACGTGTGCACAGGGTGTGCAGCCTCTCACTGTGGTCCCTGTGATGGTCACCAGTGATACGTGTGCACAGGGTGTGCAGCCTCGCACTCTGATACCTGTGATGGTCACCAGTGATACGTGTGCACAGGGTGTGCAGCCTCGCACTGTGGTCTCTGTGATGGTCACCAGTGATAAGTATACACAGGGTGTGCAGTATCACTCTGCTCCCTGGGTGGCTCACCAATGACATGTGTGCACCCTTGTACTGTGCTATCTGTGATGGTCACCAGTGATACGTGTGCACAGGGTGTGCAGCCTCTCAGTGTGGTCCCTGTGATGGTCACCAGTGATACGTGTGCACAGGGTGTGCAGTATCACTCTGCTCCCTGGGTGGCTCACCAATGACATGTGTGCACCCTTGTACTGTGCTACCTGTGATGGTCACCAGTGATACGTGTGCACAGGGTGTGCAGCCTCTCACTGTGGTCCCTGTGATGGTCACCAGTGATACGTGTGCACAGGGTGTGCAGCCTTGCACTGTGATACCTGTGCTGGCCACCAGTGATACGTGTGCACAGGGTATGCAGCCTCGCACTGTGGTCTCTGTGATGGTCACCAGTGATAAGTATACACAGGGTGTGCAGTATCACTCTGCTCCCTGGGTGGCTCACCAATGACATGTGTGCACCCTTGTACTGTGCTATCTGTGATGGTCACCAGTGATACGTGTGCACAGGGTGTGCAGCCTCTCAGTGTGGTCCCTGTGATGGTCACCAGTGATAAGTATACACAGGGTGTGCAGTATCACTCTGCTCCCTGGGTGGCTCACCAATGACATGTGTGCACCCTCGTACTGTGCTACCTGTGATGGTCATTAGCGACAGATATACATAGGGTGTGCAGCCTCGTACTACCTTTGATGGTCACCAGTAATATGGCTGCATAGTCACCAGTGATAGATGTACACAGGGTGTACAGTATAACACTATGCTACCTGGGAGGCTCACCAGTGATACGTGTGCACCCTCAGACTGTGCTTGTGATGGTCACAATAGGTCCAATGTAAGAAAGATCACAGCACACAAGTTTTTTGTTTTTTTTAAACTTCCAATGCAGTAGGCAAATGGTCTGCTGGGGATACTGATGCATAGACATAAGGGAAAAAGCACAGGCCTGCTTCTACGGCCAAGTCCATAAGCAAAGCACGTCAAGCAGCATCAAGCTCATCACCTAGTAAAAATGTTGTCAGCAGTAATTTTATATGGGTTACCATAAGGCTTGCAGATAAATGCACGGAGTGGCAGTTTCTACCTTAACAAAGCATGGAGGTAACCTGCACACAGTGGAAATTAGTACCCTTAACTGAAACATGGGGGTAACCTGCACGGAGTGGCATATAGTGCCATAAGCTTGCTGGGCAGACTGGATGGAGCATTTGCTCCTTTTCTGCTGTCATTACTGTGTGTGTTTGTACATTATATACACACACACACACACATATATACATATATCTGTACATGTAATAAATCAGAAGTTATGTGCACAAACTTGGCTTAAAATGTGCGAATCTTTTGCCTAGGTGGAACGGCAAAGAGAGGTCTCTCGTACTCAATGATTTATTTGCACAAAAAAAGCACTTGTGTGTGCATAAAAGCCTTTTCTGTGCAGAAAACATGCCTAGTACAGACAAGGCATGTTTTCTTCACATCAAATATGATTTATATGTACAAAAATGCTTTTAGTGCAAAAAATAAAGTGGGATTTACGGGCACAAGCATTATGTGCACAAAATCCTGAATAAAGGTAACGGAGTTAATGAAAGCTCCTCCTCCACCTAAGAGAACAGGAGGTGAGGCAGCGCGCCTCTCCGCGTTGGGGGTAACAGCGAATGGGGCACATGTCCTGTGCACAAATTAAAGCGTGCGCCCCTCGAGGAGCCGGAGAACCATCTCAGAAGTCCTGCTGCAACGAGGAGCGCAGTGAACCTTCTCCGGCGCCCTCGCCGCCTCATCCTCCTTCGCTCTCAGAGGACAGCGAGCTCCCAGCGCAGGCTGAGGTTTGGTTTGTCCGGCCTCATTCTGCGACGCCTGAATGCGCAGCGCTGCAAACCCCTGTCACCTGGGGTCCCAGGCCTCCTGGATGTACAGAAATCGCATTTCTGCTTTTATTAGCCCCGTATTGTTCTCACTTCCTGCTGACTGTCCTATGGACATCATTAACATTTCGGGGAGGTGGGGGGAGGTAGAAGTGTTATTAAAGCGAAGGCGCTGGTACCGATCGGCAATCTTGCGTCCTCCTCTCTAAGAGCAGAAGCAGCCGTTTGCGCTTCCAAGCTGTGTCTTGCCAGAACGTAGCGAGCCCAGCGTTTCACTCTCCCTTACCATGCGAACGGACTTGGGCTCGACTTCCTGGCTGGGGTCATCCGGGGGGAGTCATTCATGGCACTGTAGAGACACCCAATGGTCAGATTTGGGGAACAGGCACACCAAGATGCAGAGGGAGCTCCTACCTAGAGGAAGGATGCTGCGGTGGTGGTGGATTAATCTCAATCCCATGCTCCTGCAACCCCCGGAAGGGGCAGGAGGAAACTGCCAGATCAAAATACAGTTTTCTAGTGACCCTCGTTTTGCCTTTTTCTCCCCCCCATCTACCGATGGCGAGCCCAGGCGCTTTCCTGGCAACCCTCACAGGACCCGGGACTAGAACGGGAGTCTCCTCCCAGGTGCCGGAAGAGGCAGCCGCTTCGTAGCGGTCCCCGGCCCGACGGGAACCTGACCTCTCTTGTGCTGTGCCGTACAGGGAGTCGTGGGGCCGGGCCCAGGCTTCGTTTTTGCCTCCTGTTGGAAGGCAATCCTGCGGTCTTCCTGAGCGGACCCCAGGCACAAGCAGCCGCGGGACGCGTTAGCATGGAAAGATTTTGCGCTTGAGTTTAACGGAACAGAAAACGGGCGCGGGACCATGTACGTGGCAGCAGAGTCGTAATGGGGAACAGAAATGGTGCCCCCCCCCCTTATGTCCTGGGGGACCCACAGTAATAAATGCCCTGGAGCCTGTGGCAAAAACCAGAACTCTGCCATTTGTCCTCGTGCTCTGCCCCGCAGCCGCCGAACTCACAAGGCCAGGGGTGGCTGCAAGAGCGGTCAAAGCTTGCACGCATGGAAAGTCATTCCAATGGTTTCCCAATGTCAGCTCTGTCTGGGGTCTGCACTGGGAGTGTTTGTGTGTGGGGGGGGGAGAGTCGGACCGGACCACAGACTTCTGTTCTGTTAGGGGCTTGAAGACCTTGGTGCTATGCACGGCTGAAGCCTTTGGGCTCAACGTATTCTCAACGGGCTGATCCAATCCTGGTTTCATCCTGAAGCTCCGGGCAGAGATGTAATTCTGATCTCCAGTAAGGTGGTGGGGGGGGGGGGAGGGGGGGCCAGAGGAGCTCCCTTCCTCCCCCACACGTCACCAGCACGCCCGAGGGCAACACCAAAAGCAGCCCCGGTCCTGTGGTGACGAAGAGGAAAAGGTCAGCAGCTGAAGACCCGCGTGGGTAACCTCTCTCAGCCCGTCTGCAAGCTCTCTCTTTTGGCACAGGGTACAGGACCGTACGGGCATGAGCTGCGGCCTTGCTTCCGCCCCGGAGCTGGCATCGCTGCGATGCGTTTCTGGGTCCGGGGTGCAGCGCGCGTAGGAAGCACAGCACATTTCTTTTGTTTTTCCTATCGGGGCTGCTGCCTGCGTTCTGGCCCCAGCCTAATTTATACTGAACCTGCCGGTGCGCCCCCAAGTTCCCCAGAGGCAGAGCTGAAGAGAGAGGAAGAGGGAAAGGCTTCCCGGCTCCCACTCCACACGCCAGAGCCCTGAATCTTAAAAGAGGGAAACCGTGCAAAAAATGGAAATATTCAGCTACTAAGAGGCCTCTGCTTGTAGCACAAGTGCAATGACTGTGGTGACACAAAGTGCTGGTACCAGACTCTGCAAGAGGGGGCTGCGAGGGTACTAATAAGGTGCACCTAGAGAGCTGCCCAGGGGTCCTCCCCCCCCCTTCCCTCTACCTATAAGCACCGAAGAGGCAGGCAGCAGCCACAAAATGCCATCTGCCTCCCAGTACTACTACTGCTTCTCACTTCTATAGCACCACCGGATGTACACAGCACTGTACCGAGAAGGGCATCAGGCAGGGCTGGCTCTTGGCTCCCGAAGAGGCAGGCAGCAGCCACAAAATACCATCTGCCTACCAGTACTACTACTGCTTCTCACTTCTATAGCACCACCGGATGTACACAGCACTGTACCGAGAAGGGAATCAGGCAGGGCTGGCTCTTGGCTCCCGAAGAGGCAGGCAGCAGCCACAAAATGCCATCTGCCTCCCAGTACTACTACTGCTTCTCACTTCTATAGCACCACCGGATGTACACAGCACTGTACCGAGAAGGGCATCAGGCAGGGCTGGCTCTTGGCTCCCGAAGAGGCAGGCAGCAGCCACAAAATACCATCTGCCTACCAGTACTACTACTGCTTCTCACTTCTATAGCACCACCGGATGTACACAGCACTGTACCGAGAAGGGAATCAGGCAGGGCTGGCTCTTGGCTCCCGAAGAGGCAGGCAGCAGCCACAAAATGCCATCTGCCTCCCAGTACTACTACTGCTTCTCACTTCTATAGCACCACCGGATGTACACAGCACTGTACCGAGAAGGGCATCAGGCAGGGCTGGCTCTTGGCTCCCGAAGAGGCAGGCAGCAGCCACAAAATACCATCTGCCTCCCAGTACTACTACTGCTTCTCACTTCTATAGCACCACCGGATGTACACAGCACTGTACCGAGAAGGGCATCAGGCAGGGCTGGCTCTTGGCTCCTCCCCCTTTGACCTTTCTTGTAGCACTGGGTCAAGGGTGTTTAGAGGCGATGCACAGATGCTCCTAGGGACCTGCTGGCCACCCCTCACCTAGCAGCATGCGCTAGCAGAGACCTCCAGCTCGGCAGCCTGAAAAGCTCCGGGCATCTCTGCTACCATCTCATCCTGCTCTCTCTTTATCATCTTCCTTTGTGTCCTGCCTCGTGCCCTTCCCGGGGGAAGACAGACCGGCCGACGGAAACAGCTTTGCTGCGTCTTCAGAACTTAGAAAGGGATGGGGCCCGCTTACTTCACACGAACGCCTTCTCCTGGTACTGACGAGGAGGGACCTCACGGTCCCCGGCCTTAGGAGAGAAGCTACAGAGGGGCTCAGCGTGAGAAGCCCGGGGGGGGGATCAGGGCTCTTTCACGCACTGCTCCTGGTTCAGCTGAAGGAAACGGAGGGGGCAGCTCAGCTTCGGAAGAAAGCCTACACACGCTTGGCTTTTCCGGCAGTCTGGAAGTTATGTAGCGCGCGAGCCTGTAGAGCTGGGAGTATCTGGAATTAATAGAAAAGTAGGCAGTACCTCGGACGGTAATTTTCAAGCATCTGAGATATTCCACTTTTTTTTCTAGGAAGAGCCTCAAAGGCGGGTCACAGCTGAACGAGAGCAGACTCGGGGGTCATGTGCCGTCTGGGCAGGGCGGCCCTGGGTTCCTCGCTGGCAAACGGGAAGTTAGGTAGGGTTGGTTCAAGTGGCTCCTCGTTCCAGATTCTGGGGGCAGAGCAACTGAAGGCGCCCAAGCCTCGTGCAGGCCGAGAAAAAGAATAAGTATTTTTGGCCGAGATGTTCATTTTATTTTTTTTAAGTATTTGGTTTTAATGACTTACTAATTACCTTTGTGGGGTGTGATGTAAAGAGTTTGCATTATGTTTTATTAATTGCTTATGTTATGCCATTGCCGTGATCCACTTCGTTCAGGCGGGTAAGATGCGGGATATAAACAGGGTATTAAATTAAAAAGGAATTACACGGCAGAGAGCAAAAGGACGGCTTTCAGAGAATGGGACTGGGCTTTGACCTCCAGCCTCCCCTTCTCACTAACACCAAGTCTCTGCAATCCATATATTGACCGACCTTCTCACGCAACCGTCCCGGCAGTCGCAGCTTTCTCAGCGTCCCTGTGAGGGAGCAGGAAGAGACTATCCCCCCCCCCCCAATGCACATTACAGGCTGTCTCCTCACAGGACACCTTGGTACTGGGTTTGATTAGAACAAGGCAGGAGAGATGGGGGACGGACGGACGGACGCATCCTCTCACAGAAAGCAACTATCAGCAAAGACCGGCCGGAGTTAATATGCTCAGCACAGAACGGCCTACGCACAGATCTCACAATTCCCTGGATTCGTTTGGCCCCCCCCTGCCATCTGAACAGGAGCAGGGAATATTTACTGCAAGGGATGAAAAGGCGCTGCCGTGATGCACGGTTAAGCACAGAAGGTGAGGAGGTAGAGGCAGCAACAAAAGGTCCCCTGCAAGACGCGCGAGGAGGGCGTGAAACAGGAGCACGCAGGAAAAGAGCAGAGCACGGTGCTCAAAGAGCGCTGCGCAGCAATCTGTACACTGTGCTTCCCTCTTAAAAATAAAAAGTAAGAGAGGAAATATTCAGGCATGCAGAATGGGGCTGGAATAACAAATTAACTCGTTTGCCTTTGTCAACCTGCATACCTGCACACCGGCTCAAAGGATTTAAGGCAAATAAGGGTCGTGCAGCCAAGGCTGGGCTGCATCTGTGATGCATAGGCTGGGGCAGACCTCAGATCTGCTTCGCATCACCGCCTCAAGCCGTGTTACAAATCCTGTCGCCCCGTCTTGGGAAGCAGGCACCGTGCAGCGTCCACCCCCCCCTTCCAGCTCGCTCCGTAGGCCGCTGCTGGGTCTATTCACGCGGCAGTACAGCGCCAAGGACAATCCGTCAAAGCAGACAGATTCAGCGTGCTGGGTCAGATCAAAGAGAAAACACAGGCTGGCACCGGTGGTTGAGAATTTCTCTCTTTAGGAATGGGATGTGCCAGACAGGGCACTGGCTCCGTGTATGCGTGTGCGGCTCGCACGGCTGTTGCCTGCGCTGTGCTGGAATTCTTTGGCTGCCAGTGCGGTCACTTTGGTGCTTCACG
This sequence comes from Rhinatrema bivittatum, assembly GCF_901001135.1. Taxonomy (NCBI): domain Eukaryota; kingdom Metazoa; phylum Chordata; class Amphibia; order Gymnophiona; family Rhinatrematidae; genus Rhinatrema; species Rhinatrema bivittatum. Next base: position 6,923,651 of record NC_042628.1, read on the forward strand.
CGAGTATTACAAAAAAGAAAAAAGAGGTTAGCCAGCGTTAGAAGACCGACTATCATATCTGCCTGATGCAGATAGCTCATCCCTTCCTTTCCAGTAGCTTTTTCCCAAGCTCTGCTGCCAACACAACCACGGTCACAGCTGCCAGGCTTCTCCGTTAGTCTGATGGAGGCAGCCTGGCTCTGCCTTCCCTCAGCGGGCACGGCGCAATTCCCGAACCCTCTTCCCCTCCTGGCTCTCCTTTCTCTGCCTGCGGCCTTCAGAGCTGATGCAATTTAACAGATGGTTCTGGCTGTTTTCCTTATTAGCATTTAGCACAGGCAAGTCAAGTTTTGTACCAAAGCAAGGTTTAAACTTGTCTCTCTCTCCTGCACGCCTGGTGAGTGGTTGATTTTCTTAGCAACTTGATATCACGGCCTCTTTAAAGCACCGGTGAAGTCAGACTGAAGCAGGCTCCAGACGCGGTGCACAAACTGCCTGCAGCCAGGGCTGCAACATCTGCTCCCCCCCTCCCACAGAAGAGTTACCGTCCTCCCCAGGAAATTAAACAGAGCAATTCAGCTATAGGACACACAGACACGTGCACCTTCTCCCCCTCCTTATGAGAGTTTCTGTTCCAGGACTTCCAGCAGCAGGAGGAGGATAATCCTGATGACACTGCCTGCAGAGATGGGACTCCAAGCAGCTGGACTCGGGAGCTGGTGATGACCTGCCCTCGGTACCTGTCTGGCCAGCCTACTGGGCATCCTCCCTAAGAAGCAAGAGTTTGTCATTTTACAGTTTGGTGTTTGAAAGCCTAGCATGGCCTCCCTTCTCAGTGCTGTGGCCCCCATGCATGGCTTCCATTCTCGGTGCTTTGCCCCCCCCCCCGTGCACACTCGGCACAGTTTCTCTTCTGCGCGTTGTGGTCCATGTGCACACTCACCACCGCGTCCCTTCTCAACGCTATGGCACATCCTTCCTTCTCGGTGCTTTGCCCCCGTGCACACTCGGCACAGTTTCTCTTCTGCGCGTTGTGGTCCATGTGCACACTCACCACCGCGTCCCTTCTCAACGCTATGGCACATCCTTCCTTCTCGGTGCTTTGCCGCCGTGCACACTCGGCACAGTTTCTCTTCTAAGCGCTGTGGTCTATGTGCACACTCACCACCGCGTCCCTTCTCAACGCTATGGCACATCCTTCCTTCTTGGTGCTTTGCCGCCGTGCACACTCGGCACAGTTTCTCTTCTAAGCGCTGTGGTCCATGTGCACACTCACCACCGCGTCCCTTCTCAACGCTATGGCACCTCCTTCCTTCTCGGTGCTTTGCCGCCGTGCACACTCGGCACAGCTTCTCTTCTAAGCGCTGTGGTCCATGTGCACACTCACCACCGCGTCCCTTCTCAACGCTATGGCACATCCTTCCTTCTCGGTGCTTTGCCGCCGTGCACACTCGGCACAGCTTCTCTTCTAAGCGCTGTGGTCCATGTGCACACTCACCACCGCGTCCCTTCTCAACGCTATGGCACATCCTTCCTTCTCGGTGCTTTGCCCCCATGCACACTCGGCACAGTTTCTCTTCTAAGCGCTGTGGTCCATGTGCACAGTCACCACCATCTTCCTCTCCTAATTCAAAAAGTTACAAAAGCTGAACAGGCTCCTCAGGATTGCCCCTGAAGGCAAACCAATGGAACAAGAACACACTCTTCTGTCCCTTCCACAGAAAATGCTCACAATTCTGTTCGTTTTCCACATAGGTCTGGGCATTTTGCCTTCAAAGACCAAAAACCAGGTCCTTCATCCGACGTGGAGTCAAGTTTCCAGTGTTGGGTCAGAAGTGGCCTGAAAGCGTCAGTTACCTGCAAGCGAGGCCTTCTGCCTCCTCAACCTCTCCGGCTTCCCCGAGCTGCGGGTCTTTGGCGAGCGCTGTAAGTAGCAGCTCCCTGCTTTCTGCCTGCTTCAGGGAGAGTCCTGGGACCTGGACCCTAACATGTTTAAGGGCCCCCGCTGATGACTCTTGTCGCTGTGAGGGGGCTGGTGCTGGCCTGGACGTTCCCCGTGCACTCCTGGATCAGGTCTGAAGCCGCGCTGGCTGGGAAACGCTGCTGTAACACGCACTGACAGCTCCTAACTGCCCCCCCTATATAGCCACGTTTCTGTCCGATGCCCCCTTGCCCTAACCACTTGGCGAGGGTGTTCCTGGGTGCGGGACTGGTCTGGCAGGCGGGCTCCATCGGTCATTGGATACTGGGCGCCTGGTGCTTCCAGCTGGGGGGAGAAGATGCTTGTGGGTGAGATTTCTCACCCCAGGAATCCTGAATAACAGATGGGACTGTAAACAGGCCTGGCAGTACTTGCAAGTTATAATAAATGCGTAACTGTAAATTCCCAGGAGATACTAAACCGTGCATAAACAGTACAAGTGTCTATCCCTAGAGGATATTAACCAGTGCAGTCAAATAGTGAGGGGTACTAATCTGAATCTTTCCTGAGCCTCCCTCTGTTCTGCTACACTGAGCCTTCTTCTCTTTTTCTTCTGTGCCCCAAGTCTCACCCACGTCTAGGGTGCAGCTGAGACGGTGGTGGCTGCAAGCCACATGGGAAGGACATGTCATGACCAAGCTGACCCTTAGCTGCTGGTCATCTCTCCTTAGGCCCGCCTCTGCTCCACTGCTGGTGTGCACGCCCTCCTGGGGGACCAAACTCCGCCTCCAGTCTGCCGCGGGATGAGCAGATCCTTAGCCAACAGCTCACCCCGGCACACGGTGTGTGCACGTCAGTTACTTGCAGCCAGCTGCATGCTCCCTCCGCCCCCCCTTCCTGAAACCCGGGTGGGGGGGTGAGGGGAGTTTCCACATAACAAACCAACGCCGCCACACTTTTAAAGTCAGCACACACCTGCCCGTCCCTCGTGGACGCCCTCTATGGCTGCAACTCCCCCAGCAGCAGGCCCTCGCTCTCCTGCCCGGTGCCTGTAAAATGTTCGCACGCGCACACCCACGGAGCTAGGGGGACGGGGCAGGCTCCGGGGGCTGGCAGCTCTGCCCTGTGCGCGAGGGGGAGCGGGGCAGGGGGGGTAACATGCAGGTCCCGCCCGGGGTTCCGGTACGAAGTTTCGGGCTCTTGCTGTTTTGCGCGCACGTGGACAGGCAAAGAAGGAACGGTGCTGCTGGCACGTTAAATGGAAGGAAAGGAGAGCGTGGCAGAGCGACCGAGCCTGGCCGGAGCAAAGGCTGCAGGGGCCCGGCGTCGGCAAGCAGAGGAAGGATGCTGGCGTGACAATTCAGAGCTTCTGCAGACCTCGGGCATAATCAGGAGAGAGAGAGCGAGAGAGAGAGAGCAAGAGGCCTCACAGACCTATTACACAGGGTTAAGGCTTTGCCTGCTTGCTTTTCATCTTTCAAGCCTACTTTGCTGCAATGGCAAGCGGCAGTTTGTGGGTTAGAGCCCCCCCGCGCCACATCTTGGGTTGTCGTGAAGCCCTGTGGTCTAGGAGCCCCGACGGGGAGGAAGCGAGGGCTCTTCGCCAGCTGCTAACGTCTTCCTATGTTTCGGGGCTGCGCTGGCACTGCTGCAAGCAGATACGGCACACGCCCTCTACCTTCTACACAAACACACAGGCACCCCCCACCCACCAAGGACGGCAACGTCAGAGAGCAGGGCAGCGTCCGCGCTGGCATTTTAGCTTTAAATATGTCTCCGATTACCTCCCCTTGCGAACGCAGAACCCAATACGAAAACACCAGAAAGGCAGCAGTTACTACCATGAGCAGGAGGCAGGGGCGGGCAACCTGCACAGAGCGGCAGTTACCACCCAAACAACTTGCTGGGCAGACCGGATGGACCCACGTGGGTCTTTCAATCGGCCGTCATTACCATGAACCAATGCAGACAAATAAACCGCAACATCTCCAGTGCGCGTGGCGGGCGGATTCCATTACGAGAGAACAGAACTCGCGCCCTAATTCTGTCCTTCCCACCCCTCCCTAGGAAGCCCCTTGCTTTTAGGCAGGTAGATAATCAGGACTGGGAAAGCTGGCTGGCTGCCACAGCCAGGACTGGAGCCCAGGAGCTCTTGCAGGCTCCCTCAGCGCTCTCCCATGGTCCCACCTCACCCCTGGCCCTGCCCTTTTTCCACTTCAGACTCAGAAAACCGCCACACGCTGGGGGTCAAAGCCGGAGCCTCTCCTTCAAGCAAACAATTTAACCAAGATTTGGGGGACCCTAGTGCTCAAAGCTTGGAGAATGTTTTGACTTTTGCGTCTCACCTCACTTCCGTGCGCCTCTGAACCATTCTCCTCGTGTTTGTCACATCTGAATCCGCAAGGCTGTGCCGAGCAGGCACAGACGAAAATTCACGCCAGCACCGTGCTGTGACCTGCAAGCCCTCGTGAAACGACGCAGGGCAACGTCCGCCCTTCGGGAACGCGAGATGGCGACGGCGCGGATGCGCAGGAGGAGGGACCGTTAAGCGGAAGGTGGACAGAGAGGGACCCGTTCTAAAGCCCTCCCTGCCCACGATCCCCCCCACGGGGCACTCTGCGCTCTCTGCGGTCTCTGTAAATACCTCCCCATTTCCACAGCTCAGTTCTAGGTCACGGATCAGCCAGACGCGAGCGAGCGAAATCAAACAGAAAGCCTTCACTTCCTTCCTGCCGGATCCTCTTCCCAAGCAAACAAGGCAAGAGAGAGAGAGGCCTGGAGCGTAACCCGCACTCGGGTCCCGGGGGGGGGGGGGGGTGTGGTGGTGTCCTGCACAGGACCCGGACGCTCCGGCGCTTCCCTCCAGCAGGACCGCTGCTTGGGTGGCACCACCGAGGCACCCCCTTCATAAAAAGCCCTACCCAACAATACTGACATCCATATTCAAAAGCATCTAAGGGAAGATTTGGGCACTTATCCAGCTGAATTCTAGCCGGCTGACAACGTTAGTCAACTAAGTTAGGGGCGTTCGGGGGGGGGGGGGGGTGTAACCGAGAGGAGCTTCGTTAGTCGGCTAATTCCAACATTCAGAGTTACTTAGTCGGTCGGGGTACAGAGCTGGCTAAGTCTGCTCGGGCCAAAAAGCTGTCCTGAAGTTAGCTGCCCATATTCAACAACAGTGGCTGCACCATTGAATGCACGTCCATAAGTTTACCCGGCTAACTCTGCAATGCGGACAGTGACTGAATATGCACCTCGTCGTATTTAAAAGGCCGACCTTTGCGTGCCGTTCCCCTGGCAGTCAGATCAGGCTGGCAGCTTGCTCCCCCCCTCCCACGCTTTCCTGACGACAAAGGAAGCGCAGCGCCGAGGGAGCACCCGCGCGCTCGCCCTATCTCCTCCCTGCTGGCCTGCCCCCTGCTCCGCCCAGGGTACATGGGCAGGGGATGATGAAGTGAATTTAAGAAGGATGGGAGATGGAGAGGCAGTAGGGAGAGAGAAAAACCTGGAGGAGAGGTAGAGAGAAATGGGACGGTGGAGAGAGAGCAGAAAGGAAGCTGGGTGGAGGGGCTGATACACCACACTGTCCGTACCCTCCTTATTTAAAACCCTGCCTCGTGAATTAAATGCAGTCATATTTCTTTTAACACGTACAGGACAACCGTGTACCTTCTGTTTTTACTTAAACAGAACACCGGACAAGACAGGACCAGTCCTCGGGACCCTGACGTCCCTGCTCCTGCCGACCACTCCAAAGGGCTCCATCACAGGGCGGCACGAGAGGAAGAGAAAACCCACCAAGGGAAGGAAGGGGGAGAGGAGAGAGGAGGAGAAGCAGCAGAAGTGGTGAGAGAGACAGGCATGGGGAGGGTGGGAGTGGGCGCTGTGCTTCCCAGCGCGATCCCGCAAACATTGCGCTCCTGCACTCTCTGGCAAGCCGCCACTCACACGCCGACGCCATCGGTACTTCTGTTCTCAGGGCCTGCACTACGTTCACGGCGAAGGCAGACGTCGGCACGCAGCTGGTTTTACCAGGGGGAACATGGTGGAGGTTACAGACTCGCAGGGCACGTTCCACGTGAAGAGCTCAGCCTTATAAATGCATTTTCCATAGACTCATTTGTCATGTACGTCTGTCGTGACCAGAGCGCAAGCTCCATGGATCAGGGACTGCCTCTTGCGCAGAACTGGACCCTGCTGCACATATCTAGTAGAGCTTTAGAAACGATAAACAGAAAGGATGTTTGGGTGGGGGTTTGTGTGTGCGTACCCCCATGCTTTCGGGGAGAGGGGGATCCTGCACGGCCTATGCACCAACAAAACCATTCTAGCACCCAGAGCAAGGCTTGTAATTCTGTCCTAACACCTTGCTGGTGCTGCAACGGTGGTTAACCCAGCAACTGGTGCTCTGAAGCAAAAGAAAAGCGGAGGCTTTGCCACCTCGTAATCTCAGCTCCTGCCCCCACTGCTCCCCCAGCAATCTCCAAGAAATCATCCCGGGCTGCACCTTTACAATTTCAGATATTATAACAGCGATAAGACATCCGAGCTGGGCACGTCCTGGCCATTAATGCCCAGTCAAGCTCTGAAGGGGACGCCTCTTGTGCTGGGGAAAAGCTCACGAACATCCCCAATCCCTGGATTATTCTGAGGCCAGGCCAGCAAAAAGATGTCACAACCTGCTGTGCAGCTCAAACTCTGCTCAGCTCAGGCCCCTTGTGCCCTCCTCCTCCTGCAGCAACGGCATCACTGACCATAAAATGTCAGGAGCTGCTGGTGATTATTATTTAATCGCAAGCAGTGAAAAATGATGTACTGCAGCGCTAGCTGGGCTGAGCCCTGCACACTCACCAGCTCTGTTCCTTCTTCCTTCCCAGGGTTACAACAGAGCCCGGCTGCAGCAGGCAGCACAGAAAGCGTCCCTGCCTAGCCCCTTATCCCCACCCCGAGCGCCCAGGCGGTGCTCCAAAGGGACACAAGCACGTGCTAGAACCGCACAAGGCCGAGAGCTCGCCCAGCGGGGACGTCACCGTCACCAAGGCCGGCATCTCGGCTCAGAAAAGGAAAACGCCGGCCAAGAATCCGAACCTGGGAGAGAGGCTGCTCTCCTCCCCCAGCCCCCAAAAGCGCTGTCAGACTGGGATCTGCTGAATGGGTTTCAAAGAAAGCTCTGCCTTCTGGCGGGGCAGACAGCCAAACCGCCAGCTGTTCCACGCCAACGGATTAAAAGCAGAGAGCACCAACTAACGAGTGAAGGGAAAAGGGCGTTACTTGGCGCCCCCCCCCCCCCGTCAGCGCCCTCTGCTCGTCTCTTCTCCACCGAAGCTGAGTGCCCCCCACCCCCACCCAGGCTCCGGTACCTTGTGCTCGGCCAAGGCAAGAATTCTGCGGGGGGGGGGGGGGGGGATGGACCACACCGGGGGCCCCTCCCTCGGGAATATTTCTCACCTACCAATTTTTTTTATTTTTTCCGCTTCCTGCTGAGCGCGGCTCGATTGCAGGACTGCCGTCCCTCTCCTCTCTAAGCCCTGCACACTACCCTTCCCCTGCCAGCTCTCCTTTGCCCATCCTACTCCCCCCCGTCCTCTCTTTACCCAGCACACGTCCCCTCTCTCTGTCCTCTCTTTGTCCAGTGAGGACCGTGCTCCATATTCCATCCGGGACGGGGGGGGGGGGGGGGAACCTGCCCACACCCTGCGGGAACTCAGAGGAATCTGCCAGCACCCACGTTTAAAGGGGAACCATCCAAAATTACTTTGAAAAAATGATTTACTCTGAAACCGGAGAGCCCAAAGAGCAAAGGATCAGTCAGATTATTCAGCCTGGGAAGAGCACGTTACAGCAAGCCTTCGCCTCGGTTCAAACACGACTGGGGGAGTGCGTGTTGCACTGCTGCTTCAAATCAACACCTCTTGGTATTTCAACTTCCAGCCAAGGCTCAATGGCAGCAGTGACCTTTGCTCAAGGTCACGTACCTTGTGGGTGGCAAAGGGCTGCACTGCATGGGCCACATCCAGCTGATCTCAAGTTGGGTAGCGCCAACGGGAATTCACCCTGGTTGGTAGAAAGCGACTGCTGTTTCAGCTGCCTCCCCTTCCAAACCTTCCCCAAATTCTCTGCACTTCAATGGGGCGTCAAGACGCCTTCGGATGCAGGCAGTTATGGAGCACTGACAAGGTGGGTCTTGGAGCAAGGAGCCTTGTGCAGTAGGGAAGTAAGGAAACGGCCTTCAGAGAGATGAGGATGGCTCAGGAGTCCCACATTACAAAGGGTCTGCCTGGTAGTCTGAGGAAGCTGCTGGTGCACAGCCTTAAGAGTATATGTGTGTGTGTGTGGGGGGGGGGGGGGGGGGTCGGGTCCCATGGATCCTGTGATGGATTAGAGAGATATAAAGGGGGAGGGCCCAAATCAAATAATTATGATGTGCGCTTTTTGGTTCTGATTTACCCTATTATTCTTACTCTTGTTTTTCCATGGACAAAGCGTGTGAAGAGCAGGTGCATAGGACTTGTGAAAGATGCAAGAAAACCGTACAGATATAAGAAAAAAAAATGTGATCTTTGTTTAAAAAAAAAAAAGGAGGAGACCTCACAATAAGACTACAGGGAGAGAAGCAGGCAGGTTAATGCAGGTAGTGCTTAGTGGAGCCAGGCACACAGGGCACATAATAGGCAACAGTGCCCTGCCTGAGAGAGATAAGCTCAGACGTGCTTACCCTCCATGAATACCCTCGTCTGGAGAGGAGATTACTGCTGCTGCAGGGTGCGACTCACTTCAAGAATTCTGAAACATTCTACAGGAAGAAAAGAGGTGCAAATAATTTCAAACAGTTAAGTTACTCTGTTACGGAAAGACAGAGAACCATCAACTACTAAGAGATGCAATGAGAGATAAAAAAAAAACCAAGGCAAAACGGCCAGCCCGGTGGCAAGCTTCATCCTCCCCAGGTCAGCTGGTGCGCGATCCCCGGCCGTCACGGGAATGACCGCAGCTAGACACATGGGTGGGGAAAATAAATCACCAGATATAGCTGCGAATGAAGTCTCGGAGTTGCTGGAGCCCAACCTTGGTTCCGAATGAACTGGAGGGTCCACGGGAGCAGGAACTCTTGGGTCAAAAAAAAAGGAAAAATGTGGGAGGAAGGTACCCAGAAGAGTCCCAACCGTATTGGGCGCCACTGGCCTGATTAACAAGAACTTACACGTGCATCTCCATACATTCCTTTGGCATCTTCCACCCTCTGAACTCTTTGACGCAACGCAAGTATTAAGAAGCACGCTCACAGAAATAGTGAGAGACCGAGATCGTAACCAACATGTCCTGGCTTACGAGCGACGCTCATTCCTATCAAGGTACGCGAGAAGCCACTACAAGGGAGGAACCATTTAACTTGCTGAGGCCATTCTGAGGGCTAATGTCCTGTGATTCAAGATGCTTGGAAAGATGCTATTTCTTTTCATTTAACAAGGAATGTTGGATGCGACAATTCTTATGCTGGTCCAGAACGGTATCGCAAACAGCGAGAATTCCCATTTCCCACAGCACCAACCAGGCTCCCAGAACTGTGTAAAACTATCTCTTAGAAGCATTGGCAGACCATACGCACAGGGGGCAATATTCGGAGTCTCTGCGCAGGTAACATTTTGAGTTATGCGCACAGATACCAAGCTTCGAGTATTTAACGCCGACAAATGCATACATTTTGCATGCAAAATGTATCTACACAAAAAGGGAGAATGGACGGATGTGTTCCGGGGATGGAGCTTAGCCTTGCTTAGCACACGCATAGCCACCACTGACTGGGTAACATTCTGTGCGCACGTGTGGTCGAAAAAATCACAGTCAAGAGTAAACTCGGTGGTAGCTCTTCTGGATAAATCTGCCATTCTCCGCGTCCTTCCATGTGATTTGCTTTGGCGATTCATGGCGCCTTTTAGATTGCAGAGGTTTCTGCTGTAAGCCCGCTATGAATGTTGAATGCAGCGGGAATTAATCTTTTTAAATAAATAAAGATTGACTTCATAGAGAGTAGAGTTGCTCACCTGTAACAGGTGTTCTCCTATGACAGCAGGATGTTAGACCTCACACATGGGTGACATCATCAGATGGAGCCTGGCACGGAACTTTGATCTCAAAGATTCTAGAGCTTTCAAACATGTCCTACTGAGCATGTGCAGCTGTGGTCATCACCCTGCCCCCTAGACAGAGTCCCTCAGTCCATGATAGGGCTCATACATGGAGAAACCAACTCCCAGGGGAGGCGGGTGGGTTTCATGAGGACTAACATCCTGCTGTCCTCGAAGAACACCTGTTACAGGTAAGCAACTCTGCTTTCTCTGAGGACAAGCAGGATGGAAGTCTTCTCACACAGGTGAATCCCTAGCTATAGGCTGTCTGAGCAGGGCCAAGCAGGGACCCTCCTCCAGGGCTGAAAGGACCACCTCTCTCCCTTTTGCCTGTGAGGCAGATGACCCAAAACTGAGTCTAGGTGGGAAAAGAGTTGGGTTCTACAAAGAAAAGCAAAGTATAGGCTGAAACACAAATATCCCGATGAGTAGCAGAGGCGCCTGAGGCAGAGGCGTCATGCAAAGTCCAGCGAGAAGCAGACTTTGCCTCATGGGACCATTACAGTCCGGGTTTTGGATCAGCGAACCCTGACAAGCAAAGTAGGTCTAGATCCTCCTGGATATAGGAAAAGGTCTAGAGCAGAGATTCTCAAACTTTTTTGTGTTGTGGCACACTCGGCACAGGGTTCACTTCATCGTGGCACACCATCACCATCATCGTCTCTTCCCTCTCCCCCCACTTCTGGCTTCAACACTTTCCCTCTCTCTCTCCCCTCTGGTATTATCACTCTCCCTTTCCTCCCACCCCATCACCTTCTCTTCCCATCCCTCTTCCTTCCACCCTCTCCTCCCCCCCCCCCCATTATCATCATCTTCTCTTCCCCACCCCCTGGCATCATCACCTTCTTCCTTTCCCTCCACACCCCCTGATATCATCATCTCCTTTTCCTTTCCCCTGGCATTATCACCCTTCCTCTCCCTCCTGGCATCATTACCACCTTTCTTTCCCTCTTCTATCTCTCCACCCGACTCACATCACCACCACTTTCCTTCTCCCTCCACCCATATAGCATCACCACCACCTCCTTTTCTCTCTCCCTCCAACCTTCTGACATCATCACCACCACCTTCTCTTCCCTCTCTCCTAATGACACCACCTTCTTTCCTTCCTGCTGCCCAAATTCTCTCCCTTCCCCCACTGGCAACATCACCACCTTTTCCCACCAGCCCCTGACATTATTACCACTTTCTCTTCCTTTTCCCTCCACCCCTCTAGCACCATCTTCACCTTCTCTTCCCTCTCCCCTGGCATCATCACTTTCTCTTCCCTTTTCTCACCTTCCACCTCCACGAATCATTACCACTTTCTCTTCCCTCCCCTGCTCTGGCACCATCAACTTAACCTTCCCTCTTCCCTGGTATCATCACCTTCTATCCTCCCCCCCCATATCAGCTGACGGGTACGGCTGCACATGCTCAGTAGGGCGTACTGAAAGCTCTAGGATCTTTGAGGTCAAAGTTCAGTGCCGGGCTCCATCCGATGATGTCACCCATGAGCGAGGGCTGCCAGTGCCATCCGGCTTGTCCTTGGAGAATTAAACACGGCCCGTTTCAGCAAGGGACAGCATGACTGACACTAGAAAATAACAAAGCTAGGGAGGAAAAAAAAGAAATCAGGGCAGGAAGGGTTAAATGGATCAGTGTCATGAGCTTTCCATTCTCAGTTCTGTTAAAGAAGGGGAGCGGGGAGGGCTACCACAGCCAAGCTGCCTTTTGTACCCTCTGAAACAGATGGACTCTTCAGGCTCTAGATGAAAGCAAAGCTCTTTTGAGCCGGAGAGAGAGAAATACAGAGAAAAGTCCCTTAAGACCTGGTGAGATTTCACTTTGTAATTCTGACCTGCACTCTTTCTCCTCCCTCTTATCTCCCACACTTTGTTCTCCTTCCCTACGTCTCTCTGCTGATGGTTAGGGCTGCTGAGAGCGGCTGAGGCAGGGAGGGAAATATGCTGACACACCTACAACACCCACTCTGTGATCCAGCCAGAGTCTTACCCTGGGGTGATGATGCAAGGTTAGAGAATCCTTGGCTCTCTGTCTCTGTCACACACAGATCTCTGTGATCCAGCCAGAGTCTTACCCTGGGGTGATGATGCAAGGTTAGAGAATCCTTGGCTGTCTGTCACACACAGATCTCTGTGATCCAGCCGCAGTCTTACCCTGGGGTGATGATGCAAGGTTAGAGAATCCTTGGCTCTCTGTCACACACAGATCTCTGTGATCCAGCCGCAGTCTTACCCTGGGGTGATGATGCAAGGTTAGAGAATCCTTGGCTCTCTGTCTCTCTCACACACAGATCTCTGTGATCCAGCCAGAGTCTTACTCTGGGGTGATGATGCAAGGTTAGACAATCCTTGGCTCTCTGTCACACACAGATCTCTGTGATCCAGCCGCAGTCTTACCCTGGGGTGATGATGCAAGGTTAGAGAATCCTTGGCTCTCTGTCTCTCTCACACACAGATCTCTGTGATCCAGCCAGAGTCTTACCCTGGGGTGATGATGCAAGGTTAGAGAATCCTTGGCTCTCTGGCTCTCTGTCACACACAGATCTCTGTGATCCAGCCGCAGTCTTACCCTGGGGTGATGATGCAAGGTTAGAGAATCCTTGGCTCTCTGTCTCTCTCACACACAGATCTCTGTGATCCAGCCAGAGTCTTACTCTGGGGTGATGATGCAAGGTTAGAGAATCCTTGGCTCTCTGTCACACACAGATCTCTGTGATCCAGCCGCAGTCTTACCCTGGGGTGATGATGCAAGGTTAGAGAATCCTTGGCTCTCTGTCTCTCTGTCACACACAGATCTCTGTGATCCAGCCAGTGTCTTACCCTGGGGTGATGATGCAAGGTTAGAGAATCCTTGGCTCTCTGTCTCTCTCACACACAGATCTCTGTGATCCAGCCGCAGTCTTACCCTGGGGTGATGATGCAAGGTTAGAAAATCCTTGGCTCTCTGTCTCTCTCACACACAGATCTCTGTGATCCAGCCACAGTCTTACCCTGGGGTGATGATACAAGGTTAGAGAATCCTTGGCTCTCTGTCACACACAGATCTCTGTGATCCAGCCGCAGTCTTACCCTGGGGTGATGATGCAAGGTTAGAGAATCCTTGGCTCTCTGTCTCTCTCACACACAGATCTCTGTGATCCAGCCAGAGTCTTACTCTGGGGTGATGATGCAAGGTTAGAGAATCCTTGGCTCTCTGTCTCTCTCACACACATAGATCTCTGTGATCCAGCCACAGTCTTACCCTGGGGTGATGATGCAAGGTTAGAGAATCCTTGGCTCTCTGTCTCTCTCACACACAGATCTCTGTGATCCAGCCACAGTCTTACCCTGGGGTGATGATGCAAGGTTAGAGAATCCTTGGCTCTCTGTCTCTCTCACACACAGATCTCTGTGATCCAGCCACAGTCTTACCCTGGGGTGATGATGCAAAGTTAGAGAATCCTTGGCTCTCTGTCTCTCTTTCACACACAGATCTCTGTGATCCAGCCACAGTCTTACTCTGGGGTGATGATGCAAGGTTAGAGAATCCTTGGCTCTCTGTCTCTCTTTCACACACAGATCTCTGTGATCCAGCTGCAGTCTTACCCTGGGGTGATAATGCAAGGTTAGAGAATCCTTGGCTCTCTGTCTCTCTTTCACACATAGATCTCTGTGATCCAGCCGCAGTCTTACCCTGGGGTGATGATGCAAGGTTAGAGAATCCTTGGCTCTCTGTCTTTCTTTCACACATAGATCTCTGTGATCCAGCCGCAGTCTTACCCTGGGGTGATGATGCAAGGTTAGAGAATCCTTGGCTCTCTGTCACACACAGATCTCTGTGATCCAGCCACAGTCTTACCCTGGGGTGATGATGCAAGGTTAGAGAATCCTTGGCTCTCTGTCTCTCTTTCACACATAGATCTCTGTGATCCAGCCGCAGTCTTACCCTGGGGTGATAATGCAAGGTTAGAGAATCCTTGGCTCTCTGTCTCTCTTTCACACATAGATCTCTGTGATTCAGCCGCAGTCTTATCCTGGGGTGATGATGCAAGGTTAGAGAATCCTTGGCTCTCTGTCTCTCTTTCACACATAGATCTCTGTGATCCAGCCGCAGTCTTACCCTGGGGTGATAATGCAAGGTTAGAGAATCCTTGGCTCTCTGTCTCTCTTTCACACATAGATTTCTGTGATCCAGCCGCAGTCTTACCCTGGGGTGATAATGCAAAGTTAGAGAATCCTTGGCTCTCTGTCTCTCTTTCACACACAGATCTCTGTGATTCAGCCGCAGTCTTATCCTGGGGTGATGATGCAAGGTTAGAGAATCCTTGGCTCTCTGTCCCTCTTTCACACACAGATCTCTGTGATCAGCCAGAGCCTTACTCTGGGGTGATAATGCAAAGTTAGAGAATCCTTGGCTCTCTGTCTCTCTGTCACACACAGATCTCTGTGATCAGCCAGAGCCTTACCCTGGGGTGATGATGCAAGGTTAGAGAATCCTTGGCTCTCTGTCTCTCTCACATACAGATCTCTGTGATCCAGCCGCAGTCTTACTCTGAGGTGATGATGCAAGGTTAGAAAATCCTAAGAGTAGCTCTCTGCCCTCCTCCTTCCTTCTCGCTCCCTCCAGGTTTGCTCAGCCTATCGGCACCACTGCGTGTTAATTACCACCTCTGTAATTCTTCAGCCGCAGTCTCTCAAGTACAGTCAGACGAGGATCAACAAGCAGCAGTGCCAGCATATTAATATAAGGGTGCCAGGGGAGGGGGGCAATCCTGCAACCTCTGCCCAAATGTCTTCGGCTTCCCGGACAGCATAAAGCGGCAGGAGAGACAAACAGCAGAGGGAAGAGACCAAGGAAGGCAAGCGCTGAGAAATACTCATGAATTAATATTCCAATCCTTGTTTCGTATCACATCCATGCACCTTCTGGCTGGAAATATTTCTCGGTAACAAATCGGTGCATGATTGCAGCATTCATCAAGCTTAATGGGAAATGCATTCAAGGCACCATCCAATAGGCAACAGGGAAGACAGTGAAAGAATCGCTTGGGCATGAAGTATTCGGCACTTTTCAACTTTCACCCTATTGGAAAAGGCCCTTTCCTTACTGGACTAAGGTCATTTGCAGCAGGGCAGGTGTCAGGGCCCATGGTCCACACCTCCTGGGCCCGCTGAGGCACAGTAACCGAAGTTACTGTGTCTCGCCGAAGCAGGGAGGCCCATCTGCAGCTGCAACCGGACCTTCTGAGGTGAACCCCACCAGTTCCTGGGGCCCTTTCTGAGGGAGTCCTAAATCTGAAGTTATGCTACAGCCCCCAAAACAAATTAACAAAAAAAAACAAACTTTCAGAGAGGAACGTCGGGTTATGAGGAAAATGCAGGAAACTCTGAAACTTCAGGGTGAGGGATGAGGCCCCAGAAACCATGGCCGCTCCACCACAATGTGTGGGACACAGGCTCCCCCCCTACACCAAACTTCCCGAAGGGTCCATGCCACACGGATCCGACTGGTAGCCCAACTTCACTTATCCTCAAACGGTGGCGTGCAGGCGCTTCCGGGAACGCGGGAAAATCCCTGGGACCGGCTGTGTTTCTGTGATAATGTCCTCGCAATCTCTCTGTGAGGTGAGGGCAGAGCCAGGGGGGACCTGGGGAGGATCCACAGGCTCAGAATTTCCTAACCTCTGACATATCCGGAACGCTGCTCCTCCGAAGAAGGTCCTTGTATTGAGCTACCATCAATTTTATTTTCTATTTTTATTTTTTTTTGGGTTGTTTTGTTCAGTTTGCATAGCGGTTTCTATAGTGACACGGTACTGCCATGGACACCGCCATCGTTGTGTTTTTGGCAATAGTCTTCTGTGGTCGATGGGTCGCCACTGGCGCCCTCCCCCATGTGGACCTTCCTGTCAATATCGCATTGTTTCGAACATCACCACAACGATTCGCGCCATAAACCATCAGTCAGGAACGGCAGCTGCCAGCCTGCCCTGCACGGAAGGCCTGGCTGTCAAAATCCTCCCACTCCCCCCCCGTCGACCAGGTCAGGGCAGCACGGGTCAGCACCGGCACCTGGGGCAACACCGTCGGCAGTAATGACCGCCGAGCAGGCCATGCCAGCCCCCCTTCTCTCTGGGCTACTGATAATGGCCATCGCCTGGCCCCCGTTCGAGCGTGCAGGCCGGCTGGTCTCCATGGCGACACCGTCTGCCAGCGGAGATTCCCCTTTATACTTTGCAAACAAAGCTTTTAAATCAGAATTTCACAAAAACCGGCACATCTGAGTGCAACCTGAAAGCGTTGTGGCTGGGGGGGGGGGGGGGGGCGAGCTCGGAGGCCTGCGGGCACAGAAAAGGATCTTGAAAATCCACGGCGCAGGCCGAAAGAGAAAAACGCGCGAGCGCGCCAGGTTCCGTGCCCGGCTCAGGTTCTCTGCTCCTCGGGGCTGGGAGTCACGGTCACTGCTCCGGGGCGATCACCGAACTAGGGGACACTGGGGGAGATCAGAGGATGCAAAGCCAGGGGGGGGGGGGGGGGGGGGGGGGAGAGACTCGTGGTGCTGAAACCCACCGGGTCTGGTTCCTACTGAGGTGGATGCCTCGGGAAGGAAGAGGAAACTGCAGAGTCGGGAAGAAATAAAACGGATAAGATGTGCGGCAAATTGCAGCAATAAGCAGCTCGCCTGGGGGGGGGGGTGCGGGACCTGGTGGGACACGAGAGGCGACGCTGCAACCCCCGGGTATGCGGGAACCGCGGCAGCGCTTCACTTGGGAACTTTTGCTTCTCCGCAGACTTTACAATTTTTGCCTTGGAAATGCGGAAACCTGGGGGGACGGGGGGGGGCTGCGGCCCACTCATCGCTCACGAGACGATGCACTCGTCTGAAATCAGCGGAGTGAGGCGGCGGCTTCTTGCGCACTTCACTTGACCACAGATGATGATAAATGAGGATGGGGCTGTTCGGAAAGGCCCCTCCCTCGCTGCTTCCCGGGGGAGGGGAGGCAGGCCCCCCCTCCGAGGAATCAGTCAGGCTGTGATCATTCCTCCCTCTCTCCCACATTCCCCCAATCTTTCCCTCTTCTCTGCTGAGAGGGGGGGTGGGCAGGGGGGAGCGGTCTCGCAGAGAACTCGTCAGCCTCCGGGCCTGGCTTTCCCTCCGTTGGATCCGCGCCGCGTTTCCCTTTCGCTGGTGCAGCAGCTCAGAGCCTGGAGGCGTTGGAGGCATTGATCTACGCCGAGCGCAGGCAATGCCCCCCCCTTCCTCGTTCCCCGCCGTGCCTGCCCATTAACGACGGTTAATAATGGATAGCTTTCCTGTCCATTTCATCCCTCGCAGCCTCCAGTGACTTCATAAGCAGCTTTGCTTTTTTACAGGCTAGGAGGGGGGTGGGGGTGTGCTCTCTGGTGGTGAGATTGGGGGACGGGCCGTGGTGCTGCCGGTGGAAGCGGTGAGGGCGAGGGTCCAGATGCTGTTGAAATGGGAGACCTTGCATCAGTGGTCATGCAACCTTAAAAATCTGCACTGCACAAACTGCAAAGAGACGTCCTGCCCGCCGGCGGCCGCACATGGTGAGTAAGCTGCAGGGTTCTCTAGGGCCCAGGCTAAAGCCGCCACCGTCCACATTAGCCCGGTGTTTGCAGCACGAAACTTCCCCTCTGTATACATCAAGCAAAAAGCAGGAAGGGGGAGAAACGGGGGAAAAAACTGCACCACTGATCCCCAAAACACCACCAAGCCTCAGCTTGGCTACTGTTATTCCTAGGTCTCCTCTCTTTTCTGCCTACTGTTGGTTTGTAGGTTCACGTGAGGGGGAGCGGGAGCTCGGTGACGCAGCACAGGGATTTAGAGCCTCTAGGCCCCTGGTTCAAATCCAGCTCATTTGGGCCATCTGAAAGCAGACACACAGCCCCCCCCCCCCCCCCGGGAAACGAGGGGGCAGGTCTCGGCCCAGTTTCCGGGGGAACCAGGGTCTGCGTTATTACAAAAGCGACCAGCACCAGAAGGAGGTCAAAGGCGGCTCCGCGATCAGGACCTTTGGCTTCCCTTTCCTCGTCCAGTTCCCGTCGGCTTTGGGCGGAAGAGGAGGACCCTGCGGTCTGGGGAAGCTCAGAGATGCCATGGGACTGCTGGCAAAGAAAAGGTCCCCAGCTCCTGGGCCCACCAGTACCGGTCCACACTCCCAGGGAGACTGAGTTTCATCAAACCCTATTTTAAAAACTTCTCAGTTCACTTTGGCGACTCTTCGGCTATCCGAATGGGTTAATTTTGGTTTACAGCGATCAGGAGATTAATCAATAAGGCTCCGACAGTCCTCTCCCGCCCCCCCTCCCCTCGAGTTTATCTTTCATTTCTGGGCAGACAGGAGATTAGACACCGAATTCCCTAACCTTTTCCAAGCATCACTTATTAAACGTTAGCCCTTAATTGTTCCACAGGTCAAAAGGGACAAAGATCATCATTTTCTGGTCTGCCGAGTCAGGCCAGAAATTAAGTTTGGAGGAGGATTTATTGATGCGGGCATAAATCTGCCGAAGAAAAGAGAAATGATGCATCCCAGCAGGAGCCGGGGTCTGCAGCAGGGGTGCTGGGGAGGGGGCACTGCAGCTGAGAGGAGAGAGAGGAACAGGCAAGCCAGACCAGGAGAGTCCAAGGCTGCGTGAGAGCCGGGTGCTGCAGCGGTCAGAAAGGCTCACCAAGGGACATGAGATGGTGCATAGCCGGCAAAAGGGGAAAAAAACAGGGCTACAAAAAAAAACAACCCACATAGACACACACACACATTCTCTCTCAATTACACATACTCATTCCCTCTCTCAGACACACCCACACACACACACACTCGCAACTACACTCCTCTCTGTCAATCACACACACTTATTCCCTCTCTATCACAGATTCCTCTCTCACAGACACACACTCCTCTCTCTCTCTCTCACAATTACACGCATATTCCATCTCTCTCACACACATTCCTCTCACAGACACTCACACACAGACTCCTTTCTATCACAGATACACAGAAATACACATACTCATTCCTCCTTCTCACACACATTTCTCTCTCACAATTACACGCATATTCCCTCTCTCTCACACACATTCCCCTTTCTATCACAGATACACATACTCATTCCTCCTTCTCACACACATTTCTCTCTCACAATTAGACAGATTCCCTCTCTTTCACAGACAGGAACACTCTCTCTCTCAAACACACACAGACTCCTCTCTCTCACAGATACATACACTCTCTCAAAAAAGATATAGCTGCACTAGAGAAAGTGCAGAGAAGGACGACCAAAATGATAAAGGCTAAGGAAGTTAGGGCTGTTCAGTTTGGAGAAGAGACAACTGAGGTGGGATATGACAGAGGTCTATAAAATCATGAAAGGACTTGAACAAGTTAATGTAAATTGGTTATTTAATCCTTCAGATAACAGAAGGACTAGGGGGCACACCATGAAGTTAGCAAGTAGCACATTTAAAACAAATTGAAGAAAATTATTTTTCACTCAGCACATAGTTAAACTTTGGAATTCATTGCCAGAGGATGTGGTTAAGGCAGTTAGTGTTACTGGGTTTTAAAAAAGGTTTGGATAAGTTCCTAGAGGAAAAATCCATAAATTTTTAATTAATTAATAAGCGATAGTAACTTTAGATTTATTTAATGTTTGGGTACTTGCCAGGTTCTTGTGACCCGGATTGGCCACTGTTGGAAACAGGATACTGGGGCTTGATGGACCCTTGGTCTGACCCAGTCTGGCATATCTTATGTTCTTATGATATACAAACTCCTCTCTCATAGATACACAATTGTTAAACAATAGCACAATTGTTAAACAAACCATAGCAATAAGGGAAATAATAAAATGATCCTGTTGAAAAGCTTACATATCCTTGAATGTTTGGGTTGGTAATATACACTCAAGTTGACACACACATAGTTTGAGTTGGCAATGAAAGGTAGGTATCCACATCTGTGTCGTTTGATTGTAATTAGTATCTGTGTATAAACAGGCAATGAGTTTCTTAAGTCTTGAGAAACCATTCTGCATTTCATCCAGGGCTGCAGTGACTTTGGTGGTTACTGAGGCATGAGGAAAGCAAAAGAACTGTCAAAGGATCTGCGACCAAAAGTAGTTCAACTTTATGAATCAGGAAAAGGATATATAAAAAGATATCCAAAGATTTGAAAATGCCAATCAGTACTGTTCATACTCTGAGCAAGAAGTGGAAAATTATGGGTTTTGTTAATACCAAGGTAGACCAAGAAAGATTTCAGACACAACTGCCAGGAAAATTTGTCAGGATGCAAAGAAAAACCCACAAGCAACTTCTACTGAAATACAGGTTTCACTGAAACAAAGTGGTGTGGGTATTTCAGCATGCACAGTAAGGAAATACTTGAACAAACATGAGCTGCATGGTAGAGTTGCCAGAAAAAAAAGCCATTGCTTCACCAAAGCCTCAAAACAGTCTGCTTACAATAGGCCAAACAGCACCGAGAGAAGCCTCAACCATTCTGGTACAAAACAATTTGGAGTGATCATAAATGGAACCATAAATGCTATGAGGAGAAGCGCACCATCCCTACCGTGCAGCATGGAGGTGGGCCCCTGCTGTTTTAGGGGGGGTGTAAGCTATAGCAGCACAGGAAATTTAGTAAAAATTGATGTCAGCATCTTAGCAGAAAATATCGAAGGAGAATTTGCATTCATCGGCCAGGAAGCTGCACATGGGGCGCACTTGGACTTTCCAACGTGACGATGACCCGAAACATAAGGCCAAGTCGACCCTTCAGTGGCTGCAGCAGAAGAAAATGACCGTTCTCGAGTGGCCATCAGAGTCTCCTGACCTCAGCATCATTGAGCCACTTTGGGGAGAACTCAAACAACCAAAGAGTTTACCGGATCTGGAGGCCTTTTGCCAAGAGGAATGGGCAGCTTTACCGCATGAGAAAATAAAGAGCCTCATTCACAATACACGATATTAAGAACTAAGGGTATGCAAACTTTTGAAAGGGACCGTTTTATTATTTCCCTTATTGCTATGGTTTGTTTAATGATTATGCTATTCTGTGATGCATAATAGTTTAATTTAAAACACATTAAAAATAAGACAAGTTTTGTCTGATCACTCATGTTGGGATAGCTTTACCCTTTCCATATATGGTGCTGCATTCCTACTGTGCTAGCCACGCCTATTGGGATAGCCCTACCCTTTCCATATATGGTGCTGCATTCCTATTGTGCTAGCCACGCCTATTGGGATAGCCCTTCCATATATGGGATAGCTTTACCCTTTCCATATATGGTGCTGCATTCCTATTGTGCTAGCCATACCTATTGGGATAGCACTACCCTTTCCATATATGGTGCTGCATTCCTACTGTGCTAGCCACGCCTATTGGGATAGCCCTTCCATAGAAGGGATAGCCCTACCCTTTCCATATCTAGAGCTGATTTCCTACTGATTTCCTGCAGTCATTCCTTCTCTGCTCATGGCACTTCATTCCCGCGGAGACATCACTCCCATTGCTTCTCCATGCACGGAGCCGCGTTCCCGCGGAGACATCACTCCCATCCCCTCCCCATGCAAGGAGCCGCGTTCCCGCGGAGACATCACTCCCATCCCCTCCCCATGCAAGGAGCCGCGTTCCCGCGGAGACATCACTCCCATCCCCTCCCCATGGACAGAGCCGCGTTCCTGCGGAAACATCACTCCCATTGCTTCTCCATGCACAGAGCCGCGTTCCTGCGGAGACATCACTCCCCCATTGCTTCTCCGTGCACTGAGCCACGTTCCCGCGGAGACGTCATTCCCATTGCTTCTCCGTGCACTGAGCCACGTTCCCGCAGAGACATCATTCCCATCCCCTCCCCATGCAAGGAGTTGCGTTCCCGCAGAGACATCATTCCCATCCCCTCCCCATGCAAGGAGCCGCGTTCCCGCGGAGACATCATTCCCATCCCCTCCCCATGCAAGGAGCCGCGTTCCCGCGGAGACATCACTCCCATCCCCTCCCCATGCACAGAGCCGCGTTCCCGCGGAGACATCACTCCCATCCCCTCCCCATGCACAGAGCCACGTTCCCGCGGAGACATCACTCCCATCCCCTCCCCATGCATGTAGCTAAGTTCCCAAGGAAGCATCACAAGCTTGGGTCCAGTTAACCCTGTTCCACATTGGAACTGGTGACAAGCACCGTGTTCAAAAAAACAGAACAAAGATCAGATTTTTTAAGCAGATGCAATTTCCCAAATCGCCTCCTGTGCTAAATCTTTACAGAATAACGAGGAGAAATCTGCAGGGCAGTCCCCCTGTAAGCATCTCCATGCAGTGCGTTTTGGCACAGCTGAAATATGTAAATTAGCAGTGGCAAATCAGTGCACCCTGACCGCGAGGGATGACATGTGCTAATGCAGGTGTCTTACACAACACCTCCCATCCCAAGCCCCCCCTGTGTGTCGTTTTCTGCAGCTCCCACCAACCATTTGCAAAAGCCTAGTCAATACTGTGCAGAGCCTGCAGAAGGCACGTACGGAGGCCCGGTTGTACAAACTTGTGTCACAGCAATGCCTCCCCACGTGTGGGTTACTAGCGTGGCTGGTAGGTGCCTCCGGGTATGCACTGCCCTCTCAGTAAAGAATAATTTCCAGGGTTTAAGGGAGGCCTGGCCAGTATTAGACTGCATGGACAGAGCTCTGGGGCGCTTACGCTACTGATGAAGGCTCTTCAGATGGACGATATTGTTCATTTAAGTTTGCCGTCCATTTCTTGCTGTTTCAAGCAAGAACCTGTATTTTGTATTCATTTTTATGACAACTGAAGAATTTTTTTCCCTCATCTCCCTCTCCCCCTATTATTGCTATCATCAGGACCTCCCGGCCTTGGCTTCTCTCTCTGTACAGAATGACAGAAACTCGCCTGCCACGGGAAGCTCTCTCACCACTTCCCTTTTCCAATCTAGAGAAGACATTTTGAGCTCCTTAAACCCTGAATGCATTCCCACTCCTACCCAGGGCAATAGCTGAGGTAATCCATCAAGCTTGGGCCACTGGCTGCTTTTAGGAACCTGAATTTAGGGTTTTATTACCCAGGCTCTAATTACAAGTTGCAGGGTGCAGGTAACTCCATGTATAATCCCACAGCAGGGGTGGGGGTGGTACTCCTTACACTGTCTCTCATCCCCAGGCTGAAGCAGAACAGATGCCAGGGCCTTGCTGCCTGAGCTCAGACGAGCCACAGAAGGCTCCTGAGGGGGGGGGGGGGGGGGGCAGTGTTTGCCAGGCACCTGGGTACAGGCAGGCGACGAGCCAGGGGCCGCCTCTCTGAGAGGGGCTGGGCCCGGGCAGGCAGCCTGCACTAATATGCCCGGAGAGAACAGAGCACGGAAGCTCAGGCTGGGGGGGGGGGTCACCCTCCCAGACTGGATCTCCCCCTCCACCCCCCACACCCTTTGTCGCGTTGTTTTGCTCGGAGGCCTAGCAGATTCCGGAGTAACGGCAGAAAAAAGCCAGAATCAAACGTTTTCCTCCATTCCTGCTCTGTGGACGGACTCCGGGCGGGATTTTTTTTAGTTTGGTTTTTTGGGACCCCAGCCCCATCCCTAAATCCTAATTGTGGTGTGCTCTGGAAAACACCTCCCTTGCCGCGGTTTGCAGGTGGGGTTTTATGAATTAGTCTTTTATGCAAATTGTCGGGAGCGTGTCAGACAGGAGGTTTTTTTTTTTTTTTTTTATTGGCATGGTGACGGCACCGAGCTCCCAAGGGTGCATCCTAAATCTTCCAGAGGAAACAATGTTCTGGAGGGCAGCGGAGGAATCGATTGCTGCTTCCCTTGCACTGGAAGCTTTGTGCTGTGCAGCCTGCGCCCTGGCTCTCCTTCCTCCACTGAGGAAGCTTTGTCTAGCAGTGCCTGAGAATTAAACAGCCCATGGCCGGGCTGCTTTTAACCCTTCCCCCACTGGCCTGCTGGAAAAGGCTCCCCCCTATCCCAGACGCTGCAGGCGGATTTCTCAGGAAAGCCTTTGCATCCATGCCAGAACCACCCTCACTCCCCGCTTCTCTGTCTATCTGCAGGCGGACAGAAAGTCTGAAGCCTGAGCAAATACCCAAAGGAAGAGCTTTAAAAAAAATGATGACATTGCAATTTAAAAAAAAAAAAAAAAAAAGGCAAAGAAATAATTCCTGGGAAGGTGTGGAAAATTCTCAGACTTTTTTGAATTTGCTATATTCTTTTGCCGACCTTTTCCGGCAGTCACTTAATATAAAAGAACAGTCTTCAGGCCCCAAAATCTCAGCTTGGCTGGCTGCCCCTTCAGGTCGGTCAGATCTCCTCCTCGGCTGCTCTTCAGCTGTTTGTGCTGTATTCACGCTTTACTGTATGGTGCCTGAAGCAGTTTCTGATGACAAGCAGCATGGCAGCGCTCTCATAAGAACATAATAAATGCCATTCTGGGTCAGACCAAGGGTCCATCGAGCCCAGTATCCTGTTTCCAACAGTGGCCAATCCAAGTCACAAGTACCTGGCAAGTACCCAAACATTGCATAGATCACAACCTGCTATTGCTTATTAATTACCGTCATAGCAGTTTATGGATTTATCCTCTAGGAACTTATCCAAACCTTTTTTAAACCCAATAACACTAACTGCTGTAACCACATCCTCTGGCAATGAATTCCAGAGCTTAACTATGTGCTAAGTGAAAA
This sequence comes from Rhinatrema bivittatum, assembly GCF_901001135.1. NCBI lineage: Eukaryota > Metazoa > Chordata > Amphibia > Gymnophiona > Rhinatrematidae > Rhinatrema > Rhinatrema bivittatum. The sequence goes on from NC_042628.1 coordinate 6,948,374, forward strand.
AGAATTTTGTTCAATTTGTTTTAAATGAGCTACTTGCTAACTTCATGGAGTGCCTCCTGGTCCTTCTATTATCTGAGAGAGTAAATAACTGATTTACTTACATCTACCTGTTCAAGTCCTTTCAAGATTTTGTAGACTTCTATCATATCCCCCCCTCAGTCGTCTCTTCTCCAAACTGATTTGCCCTCAATTAATTTAAATTCACATGGGTGGGAGCGGCTACGAGGCAGTGTCAAAAGCTTTCCAATGGAAAAATCTTAAATACAATTTGGAACAAGAGAGAGGGCTTGCCATGATGTTGCTTTCAGACCTCTGACTGGGTCTAGGATTGGAAAGGTTTGCTTTGGCACTGAGCTGATCTCTTTCCTGCGACTGACGCATTTTGATCCTGCGAGAAGGGAGGGCAACGGGCAGTCTGCAGAGGTCACAGGGCATTCTCTGGTAGTCTCAGAGGAAGCTGCCCCACCGGGAGGAGAAGGAGATTTCTTAAAGCAGCACAGGATTGCCAATGAGAGTAATCCAGCCTAGGTGAAGAGCAGAGGTGTGGCATGTGCAGGTAAACGGGAACTTAGGTTAAGCCCAGTTAGAATCCTTTTTTAGGGGAGCTCTGAGCTCTCGTCTTCACCGCATGGCTTGAGAGTACCTGCCCGCGCTGCAGAAGGACCAGGGACAAACAAAGGAGCCACAGCTTAATTTCGCAGACCCTGATGCATGAGGTGGTGCACTTTTTCTTGCTTTTCAATGCTCCCCAGACTGTCTGCAAGTAGAGGGAGAGTAAGTCCTAGCGGAAACGCAGCCTATTCTGTCTGGCAACGGGGTCCTAAGATTTGAGCAAAAGCCACATTAATATTGGAAGCTATTTAGCTTATTACAAAGCTTTATGGTTAGACATGGGAAGGGAGGAGTGCTAGGGGTGAGCCAAGGGTACCCAAAAGGGTGAAGTACAAAGAATAAAGAGATAAGAAGCCCCTTGTAGGGTTATCACTCCTTACCCAAAGCAGCTTACATAAGAACATGCCATACTGGGTCAGACCAAGGGTCCATCAAGCCCAGCATCCTGTTTCCAACAGTGGCCAATCCAGGCCATAAGAACCTGGCAAGTACCCAAAAACTAAGTCTATTCCATGTAACCATTGCTAATGGCAGTGGCTATTATCTAAGTCAACTTAATTAATAGCAGGTAATGGACTTCTCCTCCAAGAACTTATCCAATCCTTTTTTAAACACAGCTACACTAACTGCACTAACCACATCCTCTGGCAACAAATTCCAGAGTTTAATTGTGCGTTGAGTGAAAAAGAACTTTCTCCAATTAGTTTTAAATGTGCTACTTGCTAACTTCATGGAGTACCCCCTAGTCTTTCTATTATCCGAAAGAGTAAATAACCAATTCACATCTACTTGTTCTGGACCTCTCATGATTTTAAACACCTCTATCATATCCCCCCTCAGCCGTCACTTCTCCAAGCTGAACAGCCCTAACCTCTTTAGTCTTTCCTCATAGGGGAGCTATTCCATCCCCTTTCATTTTGATCACCCTTCTCTGTACCTTCTCCATCGCAATTATATCTTTTTTGAGATGCGGCGACCAGAATTGTACACAGTATTCAAGGTGCGGTCTCACCATGGAGCGATACAGAGGCTTCTGCTATCTTCATTCTCTGTACTTCACCCTTCTGGTCATCAAGGGGTGGATTTCTCATTATGAGTAATTACTGTACAGCTACATGTTACCCAATGTTAACTTATAAATTCAGTTTTCCACTGTTTTTCAGACAGGTGTGCACCCTCCAGCTGAGTACTGAGAACAACCTGGTCAGCCATCACTCAGAATACCAGAGGCCTCAGATACAAGCATCCTGCATCTTCTTCCTGTCACCCTCCAGCGCACTCCTGCCACTATACTTGCCCATTTGCACTTCCAGGACGAGATCAGGCTGAGGCGTGCAAACATCCCCTGGATAGCACACAGCACCCTGCAGTACCTCACTGATTCAATTAACCATCAAAACCAGGCAGCAGGCACCATACACTTTCTCCCGTTCATACACTACCTGCCAAACCTTATTTATTTTATTTTAAAAGATTTGTAGGCCGCACATTTCCTACAGTGGACAACAGATTATTTATAGATAATTCATAAAACATACATGTAGACAAATATACAAAGTAAGAATGCTGCAGCTGGCACTCTACAGGAAATAGTCTGTAGTAAACAACAATGCAGTCAAATCTTGCTCTAACTTTCTTTTCATGGATGATCAACCTTTAACGAACGAGGGAGGAAAAAAAATCAGATTAAAAAAAAAAAAAAAAAGATCCTGGCACTGTCTAGGAGATTATTTGCGCTCAGGTGTACTTGGCATTTAAAAACCTCACAGCCTGCCCTGCTTATAATTCAGGAGTTTTTCCCTCAAACTCATCCTTCCTCTCAGTCTCTTGCATATTTGAGGCTGAGCTCCGGCGTCTGCCTACAGACAGGCCCGTGTGCCAGAGACGTAGACTGCTGTACCACTGCCAGCAAAGCCTCTAAGTTACAACGTGGAGAGGAGCAGACAGCTCGGTAATGAAGCGGGAACGCTCCAGCGCACCCATGAATGACACCAGCCAGCACCAGCTGGGGCCCTTCTGCAGCTCGCTCTCTCTCTCTCTCTCTTCCTCTTCCAGACCAAGACAGAAAATTCACACGAAAACCTTCTGGAACAGACGCTTTCCTTTAACATGGCGCCCAAACGCTTTGTCACAGCCCTGCGCGGCAGTGGGGAAGAGAAGGCACAAGCCACCCATCAGCTTTCAGCTACAAAGAGAGGTCAACACTGACAACTTTTGGTTTCCCCAAGTACAAGAAACACGAGGACGCCAAGCATCATTAAAACCTTTCCAAATATCACAAAAATGCATCCCAGTTTGGCTAGTAGCTCTGATGGCTGATCCAGAAGGCAGCATCCAAGGGACAGAGCGAAGAGGGGGCAAGTTGTTACATTCCTGAAGCATGCAAAGGCGACGTGACCCCCCCCTGGAAGTCACTCGAGGGCACGTTTCCAGCTACGGGGGCTTAAGGTCCTTTCCTGCAGGCACAAATGTAAGTGCCTGAATTCCCATTTAAGGGCACGATTTCAATCCATGCTAGACGTCTACCTCTCCAGCTGGAAAGAAGATTTAGGATGCCTGATGAGACACCTCAATGCCTGGAGGAGCACGAGCCAATTTAAATGTCCAAAAGACTGAGAATTAGCCTTGCTACATCCAAGACCACCCACTTTTTTTGGTCTCTGCATTCAGCTGTGTCACGTGATGAAGGAGACTCCTTTCATAAGAAGTTGCCTTACTGGGTCACATTGAGGGCCCATCAAGCTCAGCATCCTGTTTTCAACAGAGGCCAATCCAGGCCACAAGAACCTGGCAATTACCCAAACATTAAACAGATCCCATACTACTGATGCAATTAATAGCAGTGGCTATTCCCTAAGTCAACTTCATTAATAGCCATTAATGGACTTCTCCTCCAAGAACTTATCCAAACCTTTTTGAACCCAGCTACACTAACTGCACTAACCACATCCTCTGGCAACAAATTCCAGAGCTTTATTGTGTGTTGAGTGAAAAAGAATTCTCTCAGATTAGTCTTAAATGTGCTACTTGCTAACTTCATGGAATGGCAAATCCAGGTTACAAGTACCTGGCAAGCACCCAAACATTAAACAGATCCCATGCTACTGATGCCAGTAATATGCTACTGATGCCAGTAATAACTTCATGGAGTGACCCCTAGTCCTTCTATTATCCAAAAAAGTAAATAACTGATTCACATTTACCCATTCTAGTTCTCTCATGATTCTATAGACCTCTATTATATCCCCCCTCAGCCGTCTCTTCTCCACGCTCAACAGCCCTAGCCTATTTAGCCACTCTTCATAGAGAAGCCATTCCATGCCCTTTATAATTTTGGTCACCCTTCTCTGTACCTTCACCGTACCTTCTCCAGTGCAACTACATCTTTTTTGAGATGTGGTGACCAGAACTGCACACAGTATTCAAGGTGCGGTCTCACCATGGAGCAAAATAGAGGTATTATGACTTTCTCTGCTTTATTGACCATTCCCTTCCTAATAATCTTAATATTCTGTTTGCTTTAACCGCCATGGCACAATGAACCGATGATTTCAATGCATTATCCACTATGACATCTAGATCATTTTCCTAACTGTGTACAGTTCTGGTCACCGTATCTCAAAAAAGATATAGTTGCGATGGAGAAGGTATAGAGAAGGGCAATCGAAATGATAAAGGGGATGGAACAGCTCCCCTATGAGGAAAGGCTAAAGAGGTTAGGGGCTGTTCAGCTTGGGGAAGAGACGGCTGAGGGGGGATATGATAGAGGTCTTTAAGATCATGAGAGGTCTAGAACGGGTAGATGTGAATCAGTTATTTACTCTTTTGGATAATAGAAAGACTAGGGGTCACTCCATGAAGTTAGCAAGTAGCACATTTAAAACTAATCGGATAAATAAACAAACTTTATCTGGTTAACTAAAGCAGCAATTCTCAACCAGTGTGTCGTGCTTCCCAGTCTCCCGCTGGCTCGGCTGCTCTTCCCTTCCCCTCCTCTGCCCCAGCGAAATGCGACTTTTCTTCCCCCTGGCCTTAAAACGCCAACAGCCTGGGCAGAATGTGGCAGCAGCGTTAGTGGAAGCACTAGGATGGCGGCAGTAGCGGCACGGCTGCTTCGCCTTCCCAGAAAAGGAAGTGATGGGTAGTGGGCCCCCTTGCAGGAAGGAGAAGAGGCAATACCGCCATCAGAGGTACAAGTGGCATCAAGCGCACGCTCAATTAGTTAGCAAGAAGGGCAGCTCAGGCCTGGAGCAAAAGGAGCAGCCCGTGATCAGGAGGCAGAACAGCACCAGCCCCCTTGATCAGCCTTTCTTGAGTCTGGAGAAGGAGTAGGTGCCTGCTGCTGCCCCATGCTTCTGGGGAGGTGGGGAGGAGAGAGGAAAGTGAGTGAGCGAGAGAGCTGTGTGGGTGATTGAGAGCGTGTGTGTGTGTGAGAGAGAGAATATGCGTGTGTATGAGAGAGAGCATGCGAGTGTGCGTGTGAGAGAGAGAGCATGCGAGTGTGCGAGAGAGCACGCGAGTGTGTGAGAGAGAACATGTCTGTGTAGTGTGTGAAGTGAGATAGAGAGCATGTGTATATGTTGTGTGTGTGAGAGAGAGAGCGCATGTGTGTGAGATTGGGTGGGAGGGAGAGAGCATGAGGGGAAATGCTGGGCTAAGGTGGAAAGATGCTGGGCTGGGGGAATAATCAATGTCAGAGGCAGATGAAGAAGATGGGAGGAAAGGGAAGAAACAGAAAACGAACAGAACAGGAGTCAGAAGATAAACAAGAGGAAAGCAGAGAACGAGAGACTGGGACCAACGTGACAAAGAATAAAATCTCCAGACAAGAAAGGTGGGGAAAAAGCTTTTGCCTTTCTGTTTAGTGGTTGGAACAGGTCAGCTTTGGCAATGAGCATCTCTCATATCTTTGTTCTTTGCTCATTCTGGTTTGGGTTTCTCCAGGGACCCATTTTATTTTTTTGTGCGTTTATTGGCTTTGAGCGTGCGTGTAACAGACACAGACCCTGTACTCTCTCTGCGCAGGGATCCTCAGCAGTCCAGCTTGTTCTGTTTGCCTCACAGGAGGTGGATTGGTATTCTAGGCCCGGCGCTACTGCTGCGTGAATCCTGGCAGTTAGCCGAGCGACCTTTCCTGCGTTTTGTATTTCGGGACGTGCCTGGCACTGGAGGGAGCTCACCTTACTGTTGCTGAGGTGACGCCAGAATGATGGTGAATTGTGTGAGAAAAATGTCTGAGCTCTGGGCGAATGATGTGGTCAGACCATTTCACTGGTACTTTTACCGCGTGGTAACTGAGCAGAGGTTTCTTTGCACTGAAAACCCTCTTGTGATGTCTTCTATAGGCAGTTGCACAAGTGAAGACTAACATTTTGTGGGGGGGAAAAAAAATAACACTAATTTCAATAACAGCCTGTAAAAACTGCTGGTAAGTGCACCTTCTTTCCCCGTCATCATTTTACAAATAATAATAATAATAATAATAGGGGCTTTTTTGTTGTAAAGCTGCACAATATAGGGTGCGGTGCTCAGGCACGTCCGCACTGCTCGTCAGGCAACTAAAGGGCGGCAGAATGGCTGCCCTAGACTTATCCAGCTAACTGCGGCCCGGTTTGCTAAAGCTTTCCTTAGGGCCTAGCAAATCAAGCCCTGAGCTGAATAAAGCCGAGTATCTTCACGTTCCCGGCCCTGCCCCTCACTTACATGGCTGTTTGCCTGGATAATCACTTAGCCAGCTCAGTGGCGGCCGCTGAGCGGGGCCAAATATTCAAACAGCGCCACCAAGGACCTGCAGACGGGCATCACCACCTCCTTTCCCTCTCTCTGGGCAGCCCGGCACCCCTCTGGTGCCGGTCACCACACCTTGTCACGCTGCTTGGCTACCATCAGTCACCGTCACCCCGAGATCTCTCCCCCGTGCCCCCATCACATACAGATCCTGTGCGCGTTTCTGCACCCCCAAGCCCCCCGACCCCGCGCTTCCTGGCATCGAATCCCCGAGTGGAGGAGCCGCGGGCTAGGAACCAGGAGAGCAGGGTTCAAGTCCCACTGCCGCTCCTTGTGACCCTGGGCAAGTCACTTTACCTTTCCATTGCCTCAGGTACAGGTCCTTAGATCGTAAGCCCTCTGGGGACAGGGAAATACCAGCAGTACCTGAATGTGATCCGCTCTGAAGCGCTGAAAAAAAAAGTGCAAGAAGCAGAATCTAAAAATCTAAAAAAAAAAAAAAAAAATTCTTAACCGCCGAGTATTTGGCCACCCCTCAAACTTTCTTAGATCACCTCTCATTCTCTCTGCTCCTTCAGGGGCGTCCACTCCGCTGCAAATCTTAACGTTTTCTGCAAAAGTTACAAGCGTTTCCTTCTAGCCCCTCTGCGATATCACTCACAAATGAAACAGAACCGGCCCCCAGATCCAATCCCCAAGGCTCTCCTCAGAGTGACTTCCATTTACCAGCACCTTCTGCCGCCTGTCAGCCAACCAACCGGTCTCTAGTCCATCCAGCACCTTGGGACCCGGCCTCCAGGCTGCTCATTTTATTCATGAATCTCCTCTGCAGCCCGGCACTAAAAGCTTTGCTGAAATCCAAAGCAAAACCACATCTGACTCCTGGGCTGCGGTTTCCGCTGGCAAAACCCTTAAGTATCCTGGGTGGGCAAGGTCGAAGCAGGCACTCATCTCTCCCCCATCGGAGCAAGCATGAAAGGCCCCAGCTGGGTGAGAGGGGGGGGGAGGGAGACTGCAGCGTGTGCTTGTGAAGGAGAGCAGCTGAGATCGATCAGCAAGAAAAAAAAAAAAAAACCCACGACAGGCACAAACGGAGAGAGCTTCGGGCAGCGCGGGTCACCGTGTTACTGCAATGGCAGGACGGAGCGGCGAACCTTTCCACCCAGCCGGGATAGATCGAAACCACGCCGGACCACAGGCTCCGTTCAAGCTCCGATGGGCTACTTCACACCTAATGTGAGCTAGGAACCGGGCAGATTTTAAGGCAACATCTGAAATAGACCTCGGGCCTTCAGTCTCTATGCTTATCTAGCTAGCCGTCCACATCTGATCTCTCTCACCGTTTCCACTTAATTTATGGAAGAAAGGCGGTTAATCAAGGCCAATAAGCTATTTGTCTGTTGACGAGCACCACAATATCCCTGCCTATAACTCTCTTTAAAACACACACACAAAACACACACACACGCACAAAACACACAAGCACACACACGCACAAAACACACACACACACACGCACAAAACACACAAGCACACACACGCACAAAAAACATGCAAGGCAGAGTCAGCTCCAAGGAAATCACTAGCCTAGGCTGCAACAACTGGAAGCCAATTGCCTGCTGGCTGGAACTACCGGTGCGACCTCTACGCCTTAAGAGGCAGACCAGGGAGCCGGGCAAGGAAGAGACTAAGCCTGGTGAGCCCATGGATCCCCCTTGCTGTCTCTCGCTTCTGTCACCATGCACGACATTCCCCTTTACATATTTTATTACTCATGCACCAAATCTGCCAGACCTGCAGGACCAATTCATTGCCCACGCAGCCTGGGAGAACAGAGGGTGCAGGATGCACTCCCTTCCTCTATCCACCACTCCTGGGGCTCACCAGAGACGTTCCTCCTTAACCAGGCGACGCCCTGGCTAGCACCCACCACTGCCGGGCAACTGGCCCACCCTCCCGACCTGCGGGAGCAACCGTAGAAGACGCAGAGCATATCTTGGCCATGGCGGCTAGGAAAAGCATTCGGAGGCAGACAGCGCCGTCACAGCCGATGAAACGTTTCAGAACTTCTGCCGCTTTGCATTTTGAAAGCATTGGATCTGCGACGTTTCAGAAGAGGCGGCAATGTCACCACAGCGCACCGTGCAAACGCAGAGAGACGAGCGCTCAGGCCTCGGCAGTGTCCAGCTAAAGTCTTCCTTCTTGCTCTTCTAGCAGTTGCACGGGGCTCACGCCTGGATCTACGGCGCCGCAGCACTGGGCCGGGCGCGGGGTCCGGGTTGCTGCTTCTCCACCCCCTTGTGCAACATCTCATTCAGGGCACTGGGGCCGCTGGGAAGAGCTCTGCTTCACTCGGTCGCTGGGGGGGGGATGGGCGAGGGCTCGTCTCCCGCCAGTCGTCTTCTTCTTTTGCACGGTTATTACCTTCTTAAAAATCCGCTCCGCATCTGAGCTGGGAGGCAGGTCTCACCCCCTTCTCAACTAACAATCCCTAAATCTGTGCTGCCTTAATGAGATCAGGAAAAGGACAGGGGGGGGGGGAGAAACGAGGGAAATCTCAGCGGGAGAACTCGGGCTCCTGGGCCCTTCCGGCCCCAGACCCACAAAGCTAAGAGTTACGGCCAACCTAGGAGCCGCATTGTGCTCGGTCGCAGCTGCTGGCTTTAAACAGCTCACTGGGATCAGGGGTCAGGCGCAGGATCCCGTCCCCCAGCTCACAACGCTTCTGATTTCCCCCCCCCCCCCCCATTAAGTAAGAGCAGCTGGAACCAGTAATTCTTTTTCAAGTAAACCGGTCAGGAGCGTGCACAGTGTGGGCTGCTAATCCCATGTCCGAAATCCAGCCGGAAGAGCCGAAACGAAACCATAGAGACAAGAACCCTCACACCAGCGAGCAAATAAATACCCAACACCGCGACAACAACCAACATCCAACCCAGTAACAACGCCAAACCATAGAGACAAGAACCCTCACACCAGCGAGCAAATAAATACCCAACACCGCGACAACAACCAACATCCAACCCAGTAACAATGCCAAACCATAAAGACAAGAACCCTCACACCAGCGAGCAAATAAATACCCAACACCGCAACAACAATCAACATCCAACCCAGTAACAACGCCAAACCATAAAGACAAGAACCCTCACACCAGCGAGCAAATAAATACCCAACACCGCGACAACAACCAACATCCAACCCAGTAACAATGCCAAACCATAAAGACAAGAACCCTCACACCAGCGAGCAAATAAATACCCAACACCGCGACAACAACCAACATCCAACCCAGTAACAACGCCAAACCATAAAGACAAGAACCCTCACACCAGCGAGCAAATAAATACCCAACACCGCGACAACAACCAACATCCAACCCAGTAACAACGCCAAACCATAAAGACAAGAACCCTCACACCAGCGAGCAAATAAATACCCAACACCGCGACAACAATCAACATCCAACCCAGTAACAACGCCAAACCATAAAGACAAGAACCCTCACACCAGCGAGCAAATAAATACCCAACACCGCGACAACAACCAACATCCAACCCAGTAACAATACCAAACCATAAAGACAAGAACCCTCACACCAGCGAGCAAATAAATACCCAACACCGTGACAACAACCAACATCCAACCCAGTAACAATGCCAAACCATAGAGACAAGAACCCTCACACCAGCGAGCAAATAAATACCCAACACCGCGACAACAACCAACATCCAACCCAGTAACAATGCCAAACCATAGAGACAAGAACCCTCACACCAGCGAGCAAATAAATACCCAACACCGCGACAACAATCAACATCCAACCCAGTAACAATGCCAAACCATAGAGACAAGAACCCTCACACCAGCGAGCAAATAAATACCCAACACCGCGACAACAATCAACATCCAACCCAGTAACAATGCCAAACCATAAAGACAAGAACCCTCACACCAGCGAGCAAATAAATACCCAACACCGCGACAACAATCAACATCCAACACAGTAACAATGCCAAACCATAGAGACAAGAACCCTCACACCAGCGAGCAAATAAATACCCAACACCGCGACAACAATCAACATCCAACACAGTAACAATGCCAAACCATAGAGACAAGAACCCTCACACCAGCGAGCAAATAAATACCCAACACCGCGACAACAATCAACATCCAACCCAGTAACAATGCCAAACCATAAAGACAAGAACCCTCACACCAGCGAGCAAATAAATACCCAACACCGCGACAACAATCAACATCCAACCCAGTAACAATGCCAAACCATAAAGACAAGAACCCTCACACCAGCGAGCAAATAAATACCCAACACCGCGACAACAATCAACATCCAACCCAGTAACAATGCCAAACCATAGAGACAAGAACCCTCACACCAGCGAGCAAATAAATACCCAACACCGCGACAACAATCAACATCCAACCCAGTAACAATGCCAAACCATAAAGACAAGAACCCTCACACCAGCGAGCAAATAAATACCCAACACCGCGACAACAATCAACATCCAACCCAGTAACAACGCCCAGCCCGTGGGCACCTCAACGCGGCGACGCACAGGTAGCCGGCCTAGCAACAAAACCATTCGCGTAAGAAAAGAAGAGCGAGCGTGCTCGCAAGAGGTCGAGAAGGCTACTTAACCGCTGGGGTAACGTTGGCCGTTTCAGACCATACCCCCCCCCGACCCAATGGACAGGCAAACACCCGAAGGAAGGACCCGCGGGTGAGCGCGAAAACTCGTGGGCTATAAACATCTCTGCACAATCCTTAGGCCGGGCCGGTAAAAAAAAAAAAAGGTTCCAGGGCCTGCGAGCAATCCGGCACGGGAAGGAAGGAAGCCCAATGCTGCCGCTCCCCACAGGCAAGAAGCTGGAAGGAAACATCCACCACCAAAGGGGTCATCTTCAGATCTTCTGCCCACTCACCCACCCCTAGGTGTTCCCTGCCTTCTGCTCCACAAGGTGCTCCGGCCAGGTCGTCGTCTGCCCTCCAGCCTCTCTGACTTACACAATCTGAGCCCAAGGCCTCCTCCTCTCCTCCCTCCCCATGCCATCACTCTCACCGGCTCCTCCTTTTTTTCTTAAAGGTATTTATATCATTTTCTTTTTAGCTTCCTGTTTCATTTTTAGCTTCTTTTTAAAATTTACAACGTAGCTGGGGAGAGCTATAGCGGGAGAGGCGAAGCGTCCCGGGCGTGCGGCCTGCACGACACCACAGAATCCACCTGAACAGGGCCGCAGCAGGAGCGCAAAGCGGGCGAGGGGCGGGAGTTTGGCTTCAGGGCAGAGTCGCACCGAACCGTCTTCTCTCCCCGACGAAATTCAGCTGCACAGCTTAAACTCTCTCATGATGCCCCCCTGAAACCCCCTCTCCTCAAGTCACCACATTGGTTCCCCACCTGCCTCCACATTCAGACCAAGCTCCTCCCCCCCCCCCAACTCCATTCATCCGTCTGCGCCCTGCTCCATCGCCGCCACCGCCGCGCCGTGCCACGCCGGACACCTGCCGCAGACCTCCCTCGTCGGTGCTTCATGCCACCTTCTCTGGCTTTATCCAAGCCCTACCTAAAAAATATTCCACCTTCTTGGGGCTGCTTTTATAGCATCTCAAGCCCCGACTCTGCCTAAATCGCAGCCCTTCTTGATTTTAACCACGGTTCGGACAACAAAATACTTTCCTTATGGGTCTTGCCTGCTTCTTGCCTACATTTTGTAAGCTCCACGGAACAAGGGCTCTCCGTACAGTGCTGTGTACATCGACGGGCGCCACGGAACTGATGACCAGTAAACGGTAGACCGAGGGCCTTGACCGACCCGACGTGAATACGGGATCAAAGTGGCTGTGGTGGGTGGGCTTTATAAGAAGACCCAGGTCCCTTTCTTCTCTCTCTCCCCCCGCCGCCGCCGCCAGGCTGGGGGTGTTTTATTCGCACCCACCCCCACCCCGTTCCCTGCCGCTGATTGATGAAAGCATCAGGGGCTGTGCGAGGATGGATGCGCCCGCCGCCGCAGCCTGAGCTCACGTTAAGAACGCACGGACGGCTTCCCTGCACCACGCTGCCCGTCACTCGGCTTTTAATCAAGCTCTGTTTTATGTCCGCGCAGCCCCGGGGGAGGCAGCGCTCCACCTCCCGGTGCCAGCGCTCAGATCCTGCCACCGGGAGAGCTGCCCCCCCCCACCCAGCCCGTGCTGGGGGAACGCCAGCCTTAATTATTCTTTGCTTTTCTGTTTAATTAGCATGGCGAGCGCAGCTGATTCCGCTGCCTGATTAAATCTTTGTTTGCCCACCCCGGCTGAGGGCATTGCCCGCCATAGGCTGGCGCCCTGAATACTAACGTGAGAGCAGGAAGGCCTTTTCTTCCTCCTGCCAAGAACCACAGCTCTCGACAGCCTCTCCTCTCCCTCCAGTGCCGTCGAACCTCGAGTCACAGGTGGCTCAACCTTTCTTCTTCCACTTAGGAGGCAATGAGCCCAGCTGCACGGTCTCGCTAATCCCAGAAAGGGGAGTTTAGCTCTGCTTGATTCTGCAGGCTTTACAAAATGTCTGAGGCAGAGAAGAGTCACAGTGTGAGGCCTGCACGGAGTCTGACGGCCCTGCACCATTCATTCTCCTCACTCTCCCCCTCCCCTCCTCTGCCAGGGCTGCTCCTCACTCTCTCATCCCCTCCTCTGCCAGGGCTGCTGCTCCTCACTCTCTCCCTTCCCTCCTCTGCCAGGGCTCTTCCTCACTCTCTCCCTTCCCTCCTCTGCCAGAGCTCCTCCTCACTCTCTCCCTTCCCTCCTCTGCCAGGGCTCCTCCTCACTCTCTCCCTTCCCTCCTCTGCCAGGGCTCTTCCTCACTCTCTCCCTTCCCTCCTCTGCCAGAGCTCCTCCTCACTCTCTCCCTTCCCTCCTCTGCCAGGGCTCCTCCTCACTCTCTCCCTTCCCTCCTCTGCCAGGGCTGCTCCTCACTCTCCCCCCTTCCCTCCTCTGCCAGGGCTGCTCCTCACTCTCCCCCCTTCCCTCCTCTGCCAGGGCTCCTTCTCACTCTCCGCCCTTCCCTCCTCTGCCAGGGCTGCTCCTCACTCTCTCTTTCCCTCCTCTGCCAGAGCTGCTCTTCACTCTCTCCTCCCTGCTTCCTCTCACTTGCACCTTCTGCTCAGGCTGCTCACTCCCTCCCTTCCATTCTCTGCCAGAACTAGTCCCCAGTCTCTCTCCTCCTCCATTCCCTCTCTGGCAGAGCTCCTTCCCAGTCTCTATCCCTTTCTATCCTCTGCCAGGTTTACTCTCTGCTCTCTTACTCTTACCCCCTTTCATCCTCTTCCAGGGTGGTTTCCCCACTCTTTCACTCTTCCTCCCTTCTCTGCTGGGGCTGCTCCTTGCTATCTCTCCCCTTCAAAGGGGAGCAGCACAGCTGCTCTCTGCCTTCCCTCCTCTGACAGGGCTACTCCCCACTCTCTTTCCTTCCTCTGCTAGGGCTCCTCTCTGCTCTCTCCCTTCCTATCTCCTCATTGCTTCTGCCCCTCCTGTGCCAGAGCTATTTCTTGCTTTATTCAAGACTGTTCCTCCTATGCTCTCCCCTTTCCTCCTCTATAGGGTTACTCCCTGCTCTCTCCCCATTTTCTCCTCTGCCAGGGCTGTACCTTGCTCTAGCCTGGGCTGATATAGTGGAACTAGAAAAGGTACAAAGAAGGGCAATAAAAATGATCAATAGTATGGAACGGCTCCCTTATGAAAAAAGGCTGAACAGGTCATGGCTCTTCAGCCTGTGGAGGAGGTGACAGAGTGGATCTGAGAGAGGTTTATAAAATCACGGGGCCGATACAATGCGGTGCGCGCTCAGCCTAGCGCGGGGGCGATAGAATAACTCCCGATGCAACAATAGAATCAGCGGGACCAAAACACAGGTCCAAACCAGGGCATGGCCGATAGCACTCATCACATTAAATGCCATCTCGCCTGCCTTCCCCCCCGATGCAGAAAAATCACACGTTTTAACCCTCACAAATTAACACCAGCCCCAGTGGCTCCTCTGACTTAATATCCTCGTGAAACTAAGCAGGAGGAACCACAGAAAGCAGCAACATGGGGGGGGGAAAAAAAAAAAAAAAGTCTTGACGGCGATCAGGTTAGGGAAACGTTCGCTCAATTTACGGGCATCCGTTTTCCTAACCGGCGCACCGACAGCCACGTCTCCTGGGCGCCCGATGCCAAGGATGCGCTAGGGACGCACAATTACGCCTAGTACATACTTTTTAATGCGACTGTTCATTTGCATATCGCATTGCATGCCCAGGAGAGGTGGAGGGGCGTGCGTTAGGAGAATGGGCGCATCCATATTGCATCGGCCTATATGAGTGATATGGAACCGATAAGAACATAAGACTTCTCATACAGGGACAGACCAAAAGGTCCATCAAGCCCAGTCTCCTGTTTCCAGCAGTGGCCAAGCCAGGTCACAAGTACCTGGCAGGATCCCAAGGGGGAGAGAGATTCCAGGCTGCTTATCCCAGGAATAAGCAGTGGATTTCTAAAACTCCACCTTAATAATGGTTAATGGACTTTTCCTCCAGGAATTTGTCCAAACTTTTTTTTAAACCCAGCTCCACTAACAGCTTTCACCATATCCTCTGGCAATGAAATCCAGAGCTTAATTATGCATTGAGTTAAAAAAATATTTTCTCTTATTAGTTTTAAACGGATTACTTAGTAACTTCATTGGGTGTCCCCTGCTCTTGGTACTTTTCAAAAGAGTAAACAACTGAGTCACATTTACCTGTTCCATTCCACTGATTATTTTATAGACCTCTATCTTATCTCCCCTCAGCCATCTCTTCTCCAAGTTGAAGAGTCCTAACCTCTTTAGCCTTTCTTCATAGGGGAATTGTTCCATCCCCTTTATCACCTTGGTCGTCCTTCTCTGTACCTTTTCTAATTCTGCTGTATCTTTCTTGAGCTGTGGTGACCAGAACTGCACACAATACTCAGGATGAGGTCTCACCATGGAGTGATACAGAGGCATTAGGATATTCTCTGTTTTATTCTCCATTCCTTTCCTAATAATCCCCAGCTTTCTATTTGCTTTCTTAGCTGGGAATAGTTATTTACGCTTTCACTTAATACTAGGGCTAGGGAACCCTCCATGGAAGTAAAAGGTTGCAGATAAGAGAAACTGAAGAAAGTCTTTTTTTTATTATTTTTACCCATCACAAAACTATGGAATTTGTTGCAGAAGGATACGGGCAACGCATTTAAAAAGGGTTTGGACGAGTTTCTGGATAAAAAGTCCATAAACAATTATTGGCCAGGTGGACTCGGGGAAACCCACAGCTTATCCCTGACAAGTGAGCAACAAGAATTGGATCGACTCTTTGGGATCTGCTGGGTATTTCCTGCCAAGCTCGATGGACCGTTGGTCTGACCCAGCATGGCAAATACGTTTTTGTTTTCCTCGCTCTCTCCCCCCCCCCATTCCTTTCTCTCCCCTCTCCCTGCCCTCCCTCCTTCCCCTGTGAGCGAGGGTGTGACTGATACACACACACACACAACCTTGAATCAGGTGCAGCGGAGCCTGGGCCTCACTGGATTCTGTGCCAGATTTACAACACATTAAGTCACTGAATCAGCAGAGTTCCCAGCAGAAACGCAGGGAGTGCCTGACTCCTCCAGCAGTCATGGAGGGATATGACTTCTGCCATTCCCGCGCTTTCAAGAGCACAGTACAAATGCGCCAGCACCACACCAGAATAATCGTAACCCACAAACCAAGCCCGGGATCGTGCAACGAATACAATCCACTTAGTGCAGAGAAATGGAGCAGGTCAGAAACGAGGGACTGCGCTTCCCTGGCGTGGCTGCACGGAGTAACCACGCAGCACGCTTGCATTCTCTGTTCAGAGGGAAGGTGCCGGCACGGTCTGCAGATTCATGCAGGACCAAACTCTTAAACCAGCTGCCTTCATTTTTTAATTCTGTTCAAACATGTCCCTCTCGTTCTGCACACAGAGGGGAAAAACACCCTTTTGCTGGTAAGACCTCGCAACATCCAGTTCGGAGAGAACACCCTCTCGGCACAGCAGGATAGGGATCCCCTGGCCTAGCCCTCAGTTCTTCCCGTTACGCACTTCAGACTTCCCCCAACACCCAGGGCAAGAAGACTCTTGGGCCTCCAGACTGGGCAAGACAGGAAAGGGCTACCATCAGGGCTGGGCTGGCTTCCTCCTGCGGGTAAGAGAGTCTCAGTCCTTCCCTACCCACCCTGCCAATCGTGCACTCCCCTAAGGCCGCTGGATACACGGCACGGAGGGATAAGGTAAGGCAGACCCTTCGCTGAAAGCCTGCTCAGCTCTGTTCTACGGCAGAGCTTCGTTCAGCCAGACTGCACAGCTGGCCTCTTACTGCCCCCCACACACACACACATCCCTACGCTTGTGAGAAGCGCTCTGGGACCTCGTGAAGGGTCACTTTCATAGACATTTACCTGAAATAAAATCCCTGCACGGGCTTCCAACGCACTCGCACCTCTAACCTGGATTTGAGAGAGAGGCTTTCCCACAAGAGATTTCTCCAATTTTATAAACACCTCACGCTACTCAACACCAACTCCCCACGAGTGCTTTACCTGTCCCGAGCACGCCCAAAATCCACCAAAGTGATAGCCTCCGCTACCTCCCACCATTTCAGGTCCTGCCGTCTTCAACACGGCTTCCCACAAAACCAACAGCCAAGACAACACCTTGTTACCAGGTAGCCACCGAGGTTAGCAATGATCCTCATGCTCGGCACGTTTGCAACCACGGTCCCTCCGTGCACGTCACTCTTTCTCGGAGGCCTGATGCTGTTGCACCACTGCCATTTGTCGCCCTGACTGCCGCTCCATGCAGATTTACCCCGGTGCAATCACACAGCGCTGCTTCATGGTCTCTAATGCTGGTCCGTGCAGGCTACCCCCAGCGTTTCATTAGCGTTCTCTCGTCTCCAGGGATCCTCTAGGTTGATCCCACCGTTTTTATGTTTTGTTTTGTTTTTTTTAACAGTGCCAGATGGGAAGGAGACACAAATGGTAATGGAACTTTTAAAAAAACAAAACTGAAACAAACAGAGGATCCCCAGAGATGGTATCGAAGCACTGGGGGGTGACCTGCATGGAGCAGCAGTTCAAACCCAAAACAGCAGAAGCATGCAAGCTTTGTGCATCCAAGAATAAGAACGGCAAAGCCGGGTCAGGCCAATGGTCCCATCTAGCCCAGCGTCCTATCCCCGTCAGATTAAAAACCAGAGTTCATCAAAACGCTCCCTACAGATCTATCAAAACGTGAAGCCACTGGAGGACCTGCACGGAGCGGCGTTCTGCTCAGAGGGGTAGCATTTTAATCCCCTGCCGCCTCCCTGCCCCCCGTGCACAGATAGCAGGCGGGAAGCACACGGGTGCTTGCTGTGCACGGACTTAACGCTAGGCAAGCTCCAAAGAGAAACTTAACCAACCACCCCTGTGGCTTCTCTTCCACAATGACCTAGCGGTGAAAATCCCTGCGGACGATTTGGAAACCGGCCAGATGTCAGCCTCCCCCGTGTGCTGCCTTCTCATTTCCAAAGGGAATCCCCCTGCCGTGCACTGTGCCACGGGGAGTTGGGGGTTCGCGGCAGGACTGTGGCACTCCCATCAGATCTCATGGCGGCCCCTAACCATGGCGGCTCGGCCAGCGTTCCTGGGGGTCCCCTCCGTACGAGAGGCTTGTCAAGCCTTACCCCTGCTTAGCACCCCAAGCTCTCCTGGGATCCAGGACTGCCAACCTTACAAACATTCAGTACAAAAAAAAAAAAACCACCCAAACAAACTGAAGAAGAACAAGTCTGTAAAAATAACTTCACGCCGGTCAAACTGTCCTGAGCGACGGGGACCTGTGTCCCCAGTACCGGGGAGATTCAGGCTCTGTGAAGCTGCAGTATTTGGGAGTGGGGGAGGGGGTGTTGATCCAGCTGCGCAGAAAACGCGTGTCGGTATGACAGATAAAGTCTGGAAGGCTGTCAGTGCCACAGTTTCACGAGCCGGCAGCCCTGAGGGGATCAATGTATTTGATACGATCAAAAGCTGAACCGCTGGTGCTTCGGCGCGTGGACAGGCCGAGGATACCAAGTTTATTTCACTTCTGCGGTGAGCCCAACGTTAACCCAGGGTCCAGAGATAAACCACAGATTATCCCCGGAGGAGCGGAGTGAAATTTGGTGCCTATCACCAGACAGCCCTCCCCCAATCCACGGCCTCGTGTACACACGCATCCCCCCTACAAACCAAAAGCAAGCAGCCTACTGCAAAAACCAAGATGAAAAAGCAAATGGTGAATGACAGAGAGGAATCCAGATACTGACCCCTAAATAAAACCCGTCACCTGACTGAGGCTTATTCCCACGAGAACCTGGCGGAGACGGCTCCTTCTCTACTCTGGGCTGTTGCCTGACAGTTTAGTTAATAGCCTGCTATAGGGTTTCTATGTAGGGGGAAAAACCCTCTGCTCTTAGCCACTCATTAACTGCTTAGGATCAGCAGGTCATGCTTTATTGCTTTAATAACTTGAGTCTAGGAAAGGTAAGTGATAACATGCATAATTTCTGTAACTTAATTAACACTGCTAATATACTGGAGCCTCCATCAGCCTGTGCGAGGGGCTCCACCTGTGTGCCGACCAGAGAGAATGGTTCTCCATCCCAGCGGCAGAGTTAGCATCACCTTCCCTGCTCAAGACCTGCCATACCGAGTCAGCACGCCAAGTATCCCGACGGCAGCCGATCCAGGGCATAGGTACCCGGCAGGAATGCAAAGAGCAGATCCAATCCTTCCTGCTTATGGCCAGGCTTAGTTACAACGCAGAATGAGAACCCAGACTGGTGACTGGGAGTTGCATTGGCACTCCTCTGTGCCCGATCAGTGCTCTGTATGCATGAGCTCCTCTGTGCCCAGTCAGTGCTCTGTATGCATGAGCTCCTCTGTGCCCGATCAGTGCTCTGTATGCACGAGCTCCTCTGTGCCCGGTCAGTGCTCTGTATGCACGAGCTCCTCTGTGCCCGGTCAGTGCTCTGTATGCACGAGCTCCTCTGTGCCCGGTCAGTGCTCTGTATGCACGAGCTCCTCTGTGCCCGGTCAGTGCTCTGTATGCACGAGCTCCTCTGTGCCCGGTCAGTGCTCTGTATGCACGAGCTCCTCTGTGCCCGGTCAGTGCTCTGTATGCACGAGCTCCTCTGTGCCCGGTCAGTGCTCTGTATGCATGAGCTCCTCTGTGCCCAGTCAGTGCTCTGTATGCACGAGCTCCTCTGTGCCCGATCAGTGCTCTGTATGCACGAGCTCCTCTGTGCCCGATCAGTGCTCTGTATGCACGAGCTCCTCTGTGCCCGGTCAGTGCTCTGTATGGACGAGCTCCTCTGTGCCCGGTCAGTGCTCTGTATGCACGAGCTCCTCTGTGCCCGGTCAGTGCTCTGTATGCACGAGCTCCTCTGTGCCCGGTCAGTGCTCTGTATGCACGAGCTCCTCTGTGCCCGATCAGTGCTCTGTATGCACGAGCTCCTCTGTGCCCAGTCAGTGCTCTGTATGCACGAGCTCCTCTGTGCCCGATCAGTGCTCTGTATGCACGAGCTCCTCTGTGCCCGGTCAGTGCTCTGTATGCACGAGCTCCTCTGTGCCCGGTCAGTGCTCTGTATGCACGAGCTCCTCTGTGCCCGGTCAGTGCTCTGTATGCACGAGCTCCTCTGTGCCCGGTCAGTGCTCTGTATGGACGAGCTCCTCTGTGCCCGGTCAGTGCTCTGTATGCACGAGCTCCTCTGTGCCCGGTCAGTGCTCTGTATGCACGAGCTCCTCTGTGCCCGGTCAGTGCTCTGTATGCACGAGCTCCTCTGTGCCCGGTCAGTGCTCTGTATGCACGAGCTCCTCTGTGCCCGGTCAGTGCTCTGTATGCACGAGCTCCTCTGTGCCCGGTCAGTGCTCTGTATGCACGAGCTCCTCTGTGCCCAGTCAGTGCTCTGTATGCACGAGCTCCTCTGTGCCCAGTCAGTGCTCTGTATGCATGAGCAGAGCACTGCTCTGCAATTGTACAGTGCTATGTACACTGAGTACTGTCTGAATGACTGAAAGTGCAGGACTTGCCGTCTCTCTCTCTCCTCTTTACTGCTCTGTAAAATTCCCAGGCAGGTCATGTGAAAGCCTTTGTCCAGCATAAACAGATCCGAGTGCCACTTCTCACATGTCCAGGCAAACTGGATCCTGCAGGGGTGCCAGAGCCTTAGTTAAGCACCGTGCAGGTGAACCTGGGCCAAGCGTAGGCACTGCTGAGTCACTGGTTCTGATCTGGTGCAGCCCAGACTCTCTCCTGGCTGCAACCCTGAGCTGCATGAGTCCGCCACAGGCAGGGCTGCTCCTCCAGCTTTCAGACCCCATTCACAAATAACTTGGGCACACCTGGGGAAAGAGACAGTGTCCGCTGGTCCGGGTTTTGACTTTGTCTTCTTGTTCAATGCGCGCCTTTCGCTTCAGGGTACTCCTTTTTCATATTTGGGATTTCTGAGAAAAGCTTTGATAGGACGCGCTGGCGTTCAAGCTTCTGATGTACCGGTACCTCTCCGATATTGCAGTGCCATGAATCGAGCCTCTTTTCAGTTTGCCTGACCTGGCCTAGCAGTATTCGACACTTTACAGTCACCCACTCTCAGAGTTTAGAGGGATTAAATTCTGAATTTCTTGAAGGTTTTCTTTTGCTGCCTTTTATACCTACACATGTAATAGCTGTTCTGGACTTATTCTCTTAGTGTCAAGCCACACGGGCGCCACGGACCTACTCCTGCATCAATAATTATTGACGTCATGACTTCCGGTTATGCTCCGAGCTCAGCAGTTGCACGTGACCGAGCTCTTGACAGGCCTACACTTAATTTTGGGACTGATATTTTGTCAAAGCCAAATGGTATGTCAGCGTCTAAGGACATAAGTAAAAATTCTATCCCTGCATTATGGGCAGTCGGAGCTACAAGATAAAATAAGCAGCCAAAATCAAGGTTGCAAAGCAGGAAACTTCGGATGCGGACCCTGCCCTCGGAGGATGATCTGCAGACGTCGGAGGTGGAACCGGCAGGAGGTACTGACTATATTAACAAGTTGCTGGAGGCCTTTCCCACAAAAAGTACAAAGAAACTGGACTCCCTTCTGGGTGTTCTAGTTGATAAAGTAGCCCAATTGTTGAAGCAGTCCATGAGAACGCCTCCCGGTTAGATAAGGAGGTCAGAGTTTCTGACTCGGAAGATTCATTAACCTCTGCTAGAGGTAACACTGACAAATTGGAGCGCACTTTTGTGGTAAAACTCGACGACCCCGGGAATCGCTCAAGGAGAAATAACGTCCACACAATCAGATTACCTGAAAGAGTAGCACAAACCAGAAGGCAGCAATCCAGTCTGATTCGTCGCAAAATGGCTCCCGGATCTCATGGGACTGTCTTGCAAAGGCAGTGCCACTGAAAAAGAGAGTGCACATCAGTCACTGGCAAATGCTCCGGCGCACAGGGTCAGGCCGCGAGCACCAACTGCGAGGCTCTACAACTTTTGGATAAGATCCCCGACGCTGCCCAGATCGATTTCACGTAGGCCGCAAAATTATAACCTTTTCCAGATTTTTCACTAGAGTTGCAGAAGCAACAGCAAACATTTGGCAACATTAGGAGAGAGAGCTGCAAAACCTAGGGATTCGCTGTGCCATGACCTAGCTGGCGCAACTGCGGGGGGGGGGGGGGGGGGGAGTCAACAGTAAAGCCACAGTGTGCTCCGCAGTTAGAGAGGTCGAAAATCTCCTGGAAGCTGTTAGAAAGGATTCTTCTTCTGCTACGGGAGCATTCATGCCAAATTTAATCATCCCTTTTGGTCCTGAGGGTGTTCCCCCTGGGAATATGGGGTGGTGCTTGTTCCTAGGGCTATCTCCAAGACGTTCTTCTAGTTGTGGGTTTGTTGGGTTGGGGGGGACTGGGAAATGGTGGGGTGCTTTGGTTGATAAACACAGAAACTAAAGGCACACTTTTTCCTGCCGTTCACTCTTGATAGCTTTTATGGTGGCTTCCCACATCATGGGGGATTGGCCGGATGCGACAGTGAAGCGACCTCCGCCTTGGCCCCTCAAATTAATATTCTGCCTTTAAACGCGAAACGTTATCTCTTCTCCTGTTAAGAAACGCACTTCACTAAAATGGAAGATGAGAAGCTGCGCTGTGGCGGGCAAATATTTGCCTCCTACAATTCGCGCAGTAGGAGTTGCCCGTGCTCTCACGGAGAAGAATTTACCATTAGTTGTCACGCAGGCCTTTTCAGATCCTAAAGATGCATATGTAATCCTTACTTGTGCCCTCAACTCGGTTGGTTTAATTTGGTAAATTTATGGACATTTTAATTTATATATGTTAAATTGTGTATGTTATTCTTTGTAGCCTGCAATGGGCAGCATAGATGGATTTACATGCAAACGACGGCAGAAAAAGACCAAATGGTCCAACCAGACTACCCAGTAAGCTTCTGGTAGTATCCGCTGTGCCGTGTAGGTTACCCCATGCTTATCTGTTTCCCAGAGCATAAGCGTCAGGGCCCTCCTCCGTTGGTTGCTGTTTGAATCCAAGTTCCCGTTACCTCCGTGGTTATCACTTTCCCCACACAAGCCTTCGTTGATTGCTATTGAATCCAATTCCCTGTTATGCCTTGCTGTTGAAGCAGAGAGCTGTGATTGAGTTGCATCAAAGTATCAGGCTTGTTTGTTAAGGGCAGTAACCGCCGCACCATCAAGTTGCTCCGTGCACTCTTTTCTTCAATTCCATCCTCGAGCCTTTAGGGACCCATAGTATTTATCCCTCGCCCTTCTGAATTCTCTCACTGTTACTGTCTTCACCACCTCCTCCGGAAGGGCATTCCAGGCATCCACCGCCCTCTCCTTGAAGAAATATTTTATGACGCTGGTTCTGAGGAGTCTTCCTTGGAGTTTCATTTCGTGACCCTTAGAGCTCTACTGATTTCTTTCCAACGGAAAAGGTTTGACAATTGCACATCATTAAAACTTTTGAGGTATCTGAAGGTCTGAATCACATGACTCCTGCACTTCACTCTCGTCCAGTGTATTCATATCCTTCAGTCTCTCCTCATAGGTTTTCTGATACTGGCCCCACACCATTCTCTGGACCGCCTCCATCTTGACAGGATTACACTCATCATTCTTACAGACACAACTCATACAATAGGGTCAACTTTTTCCTTTGCTCCCCCCCCCCCCTCCACCAGTTTGATTCCCTTGATCAACAACAGCGACATTTTGGCCTACAGCTTATCTGACCACAACCCTATTTGGCTCTCACCGGACTCTCCAGGTGTCCGGCCGCATGTGCGGTCATGGTGTTCAAATACTCCTCTCTCCTTGGAGAAGTGGGGTTTGGGGATCTGTATCCATATCAGACTTTAATATGCACAGTTCAACAGCTACGATCCTACCTTGCATTGGGAGGCTTTTAAGGCTCATCTTGGGGGCACAGTCTTAGCATACACTAGCTTTTTGCATAAAAAGAGGCTTCCCAAGCAGCTTAACTTGGAGAATAAAATTAAGGATTTGGAGCGCCTACATAAAATTGCTCAGCTAAAACCCTCCAGTCCCTAAATCAGGTGTGCAGTGAATTAAAATCTCTTGTGACTGATAGAATTGAGCATGCTTTAAAGTGCGCCAGATTTGAAATTTTATGAACACAGTAACAAGGCTGGAGCTTTCTTGGCCAAGGCAGTTAAGAAGCTTGCTGGCGGTATATTAACTACTGCTGTTTGGGACACGGCAGGTAATTCGGTGCACAATTTTGGGAGTACAGAAGCTGCCTTTGTTCATCACTTTGCTACCTTTTCTAGGCTGCGCCTGGTAAGGTTAATCCAGATAAGATCAGATCTTTTCTTGCTTCGGTGAAATTGCTTCTAGTCCCTCTTGCTTGTAGACATTTTCTGCTTCTATCACTACCTTGGAGATTCAGACTGCTGTAACAGCACTTCTGGGGGGCAAGTTCCAGGGCCTGATGGGCTTCCGGTAGACTTTTTTGGCTGATAGAACTATTCCTCTTATTTATATAAAGGGTAAAGACAGTTTGGAGTGCAGTTTGTATTGCCCTATTTCTCTGATTAATTTGGATATAAAGATTTTTGCCAAGGTGTTGCAGCTAAGATTAGATGAGGGTCATGTCCATCCTGGTTAAGCAAGATCAAATGGGCTTTATCAAAGGAAGGGCGTCTACAGCAAATACATTGTTTAACATCTTGCATACAGTGAAGAAAAAGAGATTTTCCTGGGCTTCTGCTCCTAGATGCAGATAAAGCCTTTGATAGGCTCAACTGGCCTTCTCGCTTTGAAGTTCTAGTTCACTTTGGCTTCCCGGAAAGGCTGATCGCATGGGTCAAAGTGCTTTATGCTAAACCTAGGGTGCATTTATTTGTCAATGGCTCTCTGTTTCCCTTTTTTTTGACATCTTGTGTGGCACTCACGAAAGCTGTCTGTTCTCTCCTCTATTATTTGATTTGGCCATCGAGCCATGAGCGTAGGCTGTTAGGGGGAATCTGGGCTGCGGGAATGGAGCACAACATCTCCCTGTACGTTAATGATGTCCTTCTATATTTGGCAGAGCCTTCAATTGCCTGGCCCGGCCCTATGGCTATTCTTCGAGAATAAGGTGCTGTTTCTGGACACACTGTTCATTATTTCACATCAGAATTGTATTCTATTGGCCCTAATGTGATAGTTCCTTGGAAACTCTTTTCTTTCAAAATTGTTGTACAGAGGTTTACGTATTTAAGGATTAAAAATTGTGAATTCACAATAAGATCTTCATAAAGCTGACTACAGCCCTATCCTGACTTAGTGAAGTGGGGCGATTTGGCTGTGTCTGGGGCTGGCAGGAGCAGTGTTTCCCAGTTTGTTGCACCCGCCTCTGCCTTTACTAACCCGCACAGAGCCATGGAAAAATGTATTGGGCTAGAATTAAATGGAGTACTTTATAGCTAGCCAGAAATCAAGACGGCATGGCTTTTCTGAACCTGCGGGTTTATTATTGGGCGGTCAGGCTGGTAGGTCTTAAGTCATGATTCAGTGGTAGGCCAGACACCACCTGGGTTTCTTCTGAGAGAGAACAGGCAAAGGATGCTAGGTTACATTCTCTATTGTTTGCCCCCTCGTCTTCTGCTCATGCCTGCATAATCTGCAGATCGAAACCTATCTTGGCCCATACTGTTGGGGTCTGGAGACATGTTCACCGTTTTCTTAAGTTATCAGGAGAACATTCATCGCCTTTTATCTATTTCTCATAACCCCTACCATTTCCAGCTGTACTTTTGCTCCCCGTTTTTCGTCTTGGGCTGAAAAGGGCCTGGTTTTACTAACGGGGAAGATTATGAGTTAGAAGACAGATCACCCGCTTTGCATTTACAAATAAGGAGTGGTGTAGGCGGCCTTATTTATTTCTTGGGCCCCATGCAGCCTCTTAATGCAATGGAATCTTTTGCCGATTTAGATTATTCGGCTCATAGCTTCTCAGTTATCTATAAAGGTATATTGCTGGCCAAGGGTATATGGGATCTGCACCAATACACAGCTGATGAACAAACAGAATGATGACCTGGGGCTCACTCTCATTGAGAGGGGCTGGAAACGGCCATGGGTAGCGGCACAGAAAATTTCTATCTGTACCAGGAGGGTTAAATGAATGATCAGTTTAACTCACAGAACATATTATACCCCGTTACTTTGCCAGCATCTATGCTGGACCTGACCCAACTTGCTGGAGGGCTGTGAGGAAATGGACACATATCTACACATGTGACGGGACTGTCCGGGGGTTAATCATTTCCGGAAGAGCATGACCCAGGAGATATTAGATATTGACTGCCCTAATCATCTCACACAAGACCTTGGTCTTCTGGGTAGGTTCTGGGATTCCAGTGAAATACAAAGCATGCCTCAGTTGTTCTTCGTTACCCGGTATAATTGCTAAGACATGGAAGTCTAATTCATGTTTGGAGCAGTGGCATAACCAGACATAAGATATAGCTGTTATTGAAAATTTATGATTTGCACTGAAAGGGGACAGAACTAAAAATGATGTAATATTGGGTTGCTTGCTTTTGGAAACCCAATCTGCCGTCTACTGATAACTGAACAGTGGCATGGATTTCTCATGTTTCATTGTGGTGCACATTTTCTGATCTTCATAGCTGTTTTTTTCCTGACTGATTTTCCTGTGTGTGCTATTTTGCTGTACTGTTCTTGATTGTTTGTATGTGGGATGCTATTGGTTAAATAAAAAGTAAAAAATAAAAAATATATATATATATATTTAAGTCATTATGGTCTTTGAAAGGCACTGAAGATTTTATCCTTTCAACTTAAACAAAAGACACAGACTAGAAGGGAGGCTGTCAAGCCATCAAAACTGCTGTCACTCTCCAAGAAGGGAACGCATGGTCTAGACGTGGCGAATGTCTTCTATCATCAGCAGATCCCCAAACACCCAATGGCACACACAGAAAGACACATCCACACACCATTGCACTCACATATGGAAAAGTGCAATCAGGCTCTCACACATGGAAAAAAGGTACATTCAGTCACATGCACACACAAGGACATGCATTCAGAGCCAGAGTAAGACAACCACAAAAGCAGCGTCAGACCTGGCCTAGTGGTTAGCGGCGAGAACCAGAGAAGCCAGGGTTCAAACCCCATTGTCGCTCCTCCATTGCCTCAGCTACAAACTTAGATTGTCAGCCCTCTGGGGACAGGGAAGGCGAGTAATGAAATCCAAACATAGGCATGCACAGCTGCAAGCAGATTTGGAAAAGCGCGCAACACGTTTGCAGCAGAACTTCGGGCTCTGTCATGGTTACTACAAGGAGATTGGTAAAATCTCCGACCTTTGCTCACAATCTGCAACTCCAAGAGTAAATCACTGTCCTGCAGCATATGCTGGGACCTAAAATAACGATTCAAGATTAAAAACTCTTTGTACAGGGATGGAGCACGCAAACATTTGCCATTTAAAACCCAGATTATTATCCAGGTAAAAAGCCGGAGATCCTGTTACTAAAGGGCTAGAAGCAGAAGGGAAGAGTCTCAGTATCTATAGCAACAAAGACCTTTCTGCCCACAGGCGCACAAAAAAAAAAAATAAAATAAAATAATGCTGGGACGCACAGATATGTGGCTCGGCACACAGAAGATAAAATTACCGTGCACGTCCCATTCGCCCTTTCCTGCAAGGAGTCTGCATCAAAGAATTATCCAGACCGTGAGCTTCTTCAGATGTGACCTCTGTGGTCTGAACGCTCGCGCCCAAGAACCTCTGTGGCTAAGTCCTGCATCAGCCCAATTAAAGGTGACTGCAGCCTGCAAAGATCCCTGTTTTCTGCAGGACTGGCACGGCTCCCGCGAGCAATCAAATGCATTTCATCTGCGCTCCGGAAACGTTGGGAGCAAAATGCATTTGAAATCCAAAAAAAACAGAATTAAGTTTCAATCTCATTTTGCGAGGTAATAAAAAAAAAAAAAAAAAAAAGCACGTCGTAGAGAAGGGAGCAAACCACCAGCCTGCCGTCCCTGAAATCTAACAGAGGGCCTTTGATTGGCCCACCCGCCACAGGCTGCTCGGTCACCCATCCAATCCTTTCCTCACCGAAGCTGCTGCTGCGTCGCCAGCCACCCCCGCGTGCTCGACTGCGAAGCACCGGGACGCGAAGCTGCAGGGCCGCGAGCTGCTGCCTGAACCGAATCAGCAGCCGAAAGGCCTCCCCCATCCCCGGGTCCTCGTTAGAAACAACCCCTTCCCTCCTGGTTAACCGTCGCCCAGAACGGGATTCGCTCTGCAGCCTGCGGCTCTGCGCACTCACAGGGAAGCCCCCCCCCCCGTCGTATTTTTGTACCCTTACTGCTGGGCATTGTATTTTCAGTCCGATGTGAACCCGAGGCTACGCCGGCACATCCAGTCTCTGCCCAAATTTACTTCCTTTCGCAACACCACGGGGGCCCCAGTCATTTCTCTTCGTGGGGGGGGGGGGGTGGCCACTGCCCAAGGGAGAGGAGGAAGAGGCGGCAGCTCACCGGCACCCCCCCAGCCACCTTTCTCTGGGCTGCCTGAGCGGGGACCGCCAGCCTCCCCTGCCATCCTGCTAAGGCTAAATGGGGCAGCCGGCGAGAGGCAGCTGCAGGTCCCTCAGTCCCCCAGGAGTAATGCGAGGGCTGCGTCTGAGCCTGCGACAGAGCGAGAGAGAGAGAGAGAGAGCAGAGCGGCTCCGCTGCCTGGGTCATTTATTTCCCCTGACAGCTAATAAATGCCGCGGCTCTCAGAATAGAAGCCAGGATCCGAGTCCTCTTCCTTCAAAAACAAAACAATTAGTGAGCCCTCCCCACACCCCCCCCCCTATTAAAAAAAAAAAAAAGGCCCTTTCAACCCCAGCAGGGTGGTTTGACTGTTCATCTGTCACTCCTGCTGTCTGCGGTGTCCCCTCGCTCGCTACGCGAAACCCCCCCCCATCATCGTGCAAGCCCCTGGAAAGAGCCCTCAAAGGCTTTGTGATCATCCGGATCGGGCAAAGGAAGAGAGAGCGAGGCCTGAAGGTCAGGACACGCTTGACCAACCCCTCCCCCCCCCCCCCCCACCAAATCTGGAAGACGGGCAAAAAAAAAAAAAAAATCCCATAGCAAAAGAAACCCCCAAAAACCAAAACCCCCCCGATGCTGACCCCCTCCCCCAGCAGAGGAGGATTCTGGCCTGCTCCTTGCATCCGTTTCAGGCTCAGCTTCAGTCCATCCTGCACTGCCCCACGGGGGGGGGGGGGGGGGGGATATGAAGTGACCTGGAGACAGGACGCTGGGCCCCACCCAGAAGGTTCTTGCTTTCATTCACTGGGCCACGGAGGCCTCTCTCCCGCTCTTCACTTATTGGATCAACTCTCCCCGGGCTCTTATTCAAGGGAAACGTTTCCTCCTCCCCCCCACCACCCCCGCCGCCTCCCCAGGCCTCACGCGCTCTGCTCTAGGGGCTCCCTTACTCCCAATCTGGGAATTCGGACCCCCTCCTCGAGTTTACAAGCGCACTGAACAGAGAGTGATGGGGGGGGGCCATGAAAATGTCAGCGGCTGGGGTGGGGGGGGGGGAGGGGCTGCTGCTGCGGAAATCCGAATGGAATCAGACTAAGGGTTGGGCGGGAAGATTTTATAAAACCAATTCCCCCCCCCCCCCCCCAAATAGGAAACCAAGGCACTGGGATGGGAAAACGCAATCCAGTAAGACGAGAGCAGCGAAAAACAGCTTCCCCCCCCCCCCCCCCATCCAGCGGGTTAGCAGCGGGGGCCTCTGCTGACCGCTTGATTCACCGAGGTGAGACCTTCGGCGGCCTTCAGAGAGAGAGAGAGAGAGAGAGCGCAGAGCGAGCGCGCGCGCCCCCCAGGCTCAAAATGCCGGCAGCTAGGACCGTGGCTCACCCCCCCCCCCCCCCCGTCACTCCCCCCTAAATGCGCGGACGCCAATCACGGTTCCGGGGGAATGTGCAGCTCAGATGTGCAAACACAAGAGGCAGGAAATAAAAGTCATCTCTTAGCGAGGAGCAGAGGTAACCATGGCTACCTGAGACCTCCTGTAAAAATCCGCAGGCTAACGCCGCGCACATCTGATTGTCAAACACGACGGCGAGCAGCTCGGAAAATGCTAAACACACCGCGCTCCCCCTCCCCCCCAACCCTCGTCACCTCCATCCGGAAACCATCTGGCGAGCAAAAAAAAAAAAAACACATTTCAGACAGGTTTCGGATCTGTTTCTAAACAGGTCGCCTCACTGGGAAGGATGGAGGTGAGGAGGGGCGGGCGAGGGCGATCTGCGGCCGGAAATTCCTGGTCTGACGAGAGGCCGCTGCGGGAAAACGCTAGGGGAGCTCGGGCGGGGGCCTAGCGCTACACCCCCCCCCCTCTCTGGCAGGAAGGCCCGGGAGCGAGACTGGATGCGAACGCTCCCTCGCACCTTGCAATTCGGAGGGGGGGGGAAGTAGGATGGGGTCAAGGTCTTCGCCCTCTGGGTGACATTCTGAGGCTAACCTGAAATTAATCGAGGCAGGGGTCTGCAGGAAGAGCCGGGACCGCCACGGGGGGGGGGCGCTACGGTACCAGAGAGTAGAAAGAAAGAGGGAAAGCAGCCAGGAGAGACCACAACTTTCCTGCTCCCCACCCCCAACCCATCCCACCCGAGCAAGACAACTGAAAGGGGGATGCCAGAAGCCTTCGCGGTCTGTGCAATAAATAAGGCAGGCGGCAGCGTCTCACCTTTGGAGGATTTCCGCTCACATCTTACGTCCGTCCCACAAGGAGCACGCCTTTCCATTCGCCGCGGCGCGAGGCCGGCACCCGGATCCGCACTCGCCCCTCTCTCGCTACGGCGACGTGAGTCTGTTGGAAACAGCGTGGTGGTTACCGGGAATGCTCTACGGCAAGCGGCACCCCCTGCCTCCTCCTCCTGACCCTGCGGCGAAGCGACCCCCCCCCTCCCATCCCAGAGCCACCCCCGCATCTAAAGGCCCAGGGCAGCGCCCCTCACCCGCCACGTTTATCCCAATTTCCAAAAGAGTAAAAAAAAACCAAACCCCCCCCCCCCCCCAAGAAAAACACAGGTTCTCTGCATTGACAGCTTCGTGCCCCACCCCCCACGGTGCAGGCTCATGGACGTCAATAGCATTTGAACCTAACCCAATCAGGGGGCCAAGCCGGGCTGCAGTGCTCCCTGTGCACGTGTAGTGCTGCAGTGCTCCCTGTGCACGTGTAGTGCTACAGTACAGGGCTGCAGTGCTCCCTGTGCACGTGTAGTGCTACAGTACAGGGCTGCAGTGCTCCCTGTGCACGTGTAGTGCTACAGTACAGGATCACTAGGGTCACTTTTCAAATCCCACATTCGGTTTTTTTTTCCTCAGTAATTCTGGGCTTCTCTCTCAGGTTTTGTGCACCCGGAGCCGCAGGAGCTCAAGGTGCACAGGTCAGGTCAGGTCAGGTCTTGGGCTGCTTGGCAAACCCTGCCAGGCGACGCCTCGGCGCTGCACAACCCCTCCGCGCAAGGGTGGACTTTCTGAAGGTCCCGTGACACAGGACTTCCCGGTCCCTGAAAAACCACAGGCGGACAAAGCGGGCCCTCAAAGACCTGCAGGAGAATCCCAGACGCGTCGCAGGCCAGCAGCCAACATAAACATAAACATAAAACATAAACATAAAAACATAAACATAAAACATAAAAACATAAACATAAAACATAAACATAAAACATAAACATAAAAACATAAACATAAAACCTTGCTTAGGACCCGAGAGAGAGAGAGCGCAGCTTCTGCACTAGGATCCGTCCAGATCTGCCACCGAATCCCCAATACACCCCCCCACCCCCCCTTCATAAGCCGGAGACCTCCCACTTAATCAGACAACCAAGAAAGGAATTAAGGTCTGTAGGCAAGACCATGAGCGCGAATCTCCTCACAGGCTTCCCAGCACAGCTAATTCCTTCTTATTGGAAACTAAAGGGCCAGGTAGGCGCCCCAGAGCCAAAATGTGCTGCCCAAAGACAGCCGGCGCCGGAGAAAGGCGGGATCCGCTCCGTACCGGTCCCCTCGGGCAGTGCGCCGGCCCGGCTAAGGCGCTGAACATCCAGTACAGGCCTCGGAGCCGGACTTCCTTGGCGGGGGGCTCCTGGCCCCCTCCCAGCAGTGACAAAGCCCATCCCCGTTCCCCTGAATAACCCCCCCTCCCCCCGCTCTGGTTTTCCGTCCGAGCACATTCTGGAGGAGGGGAAAAAGAGCTTTGTTGGGGGTCCCCGTCCCCCCCCATAAGCCGGACTGAAGGAAACGTTGCCCTGTGGCTACGTCGGACCTCCCCCCGCACCCGCACCAATGCTTGATACATGAAACAAGGGGGGGTGGCCCCCTGCCCCCCCCCAATCCCATGGGAAGCGCTCGACTCGCGGCCCAGTCACAAAGCTCCCCCTCCCCCCCCCATCCCTGAACGGATAGGACGAGAGCTCGGGACGCAGGATTCATCGGGCACAACGACAAAACCCGCAAACGGACCCGCTCTGCCCTCGCGCCTTCGACGTCACCGTCGCCTCGACGACGGGGGGGGGGGGGAGAAGCGGGCTGGACGAGACTGGACCTCCACGTCCAATGGGGAGCGGCAGCTGATGAATGGAGTCGGCCCCGGAAGGGAGGGCTGGCAGCTTGCGGGTGGGGCTCACGCAGGCGTTCGGCGCGCGCTCCGTCTCACACGGGATTAACGGATCCAGGTGCCTTGGGGCTGTGGCACAGAGCCCTCGCCTACCACTCACTGGGCTACTCCTCGGACCTCTCGGCTTATAGATCCGTGAGCCGCAAAAAAAAAAACCAACCGACAGGGCCGACGCAACACCGAGCGCTCAGGCCAGCGCACGGCAGGACGCACGTCCATAACCCCTTGTGCAATAAGGGGATTAGCGCCTCCAAACTACGTAAATACCGTCTGACCAGGCTACTGGCTAAAATATATAAAATATATAAAAAATATTGTGAGCCCCATGCACACATTTTTACCTTCAAAAATTAACGCCAGCCCTGGAGCCTTCGGAAGCCCCTCAGGTTTACAGAAAAGCAGAAAATACTGCTTTCCTGTAGTTCCTCTGGCTTAATATCGTGGCAGTATTAAATCTGAGGAACCACAGAAAGCAAAAAAAAAAAAAAAAGTCTTGCCGGCGATCAGATTAGGAAAAAGGAGGCTTGTAAGCCTGAGAGTCTGTTTTCCTAACCCAGGCACACAGCCGGTTCCTCCTGTGCACCGGATGCCATGCACACACTGGGGAAGCACGGTTTATCCGTAGCCAGCTCTTTTTAGCGCGGCGGCTCGTTTACCTAGTGCATCGAGCGCCCAGCAGAGGCGATTATGCGCGCATAAAACAATGCATTCAGTTTGGACGCAAGTTTTTAGCGCGTGGCTATTGCATCAGCCTGTGAATTAGCGCTACTTCTGCCCAACAGGCACAGCTGCAGGAGTACAGGAGAGAAAGGCAGCCCTGGAACACTCACTGCAATGATAATACACGGGGTGCACACTGCACTGATAACACTGAATTAGCACTACCTCTGCCCAATGTACAAATTTACAGGAGTACAGGAGAGAAAGGTAGCCATGGAACGCTCACTGCAATGATAATACACGGGGTGCACACTGCACTGATAACACTGAATTAGCATTACCTCTGCCCAATGTACAAATTTACAGGAGTACGGGAGAGAAAGGTAGCCATGGAACGCTCACTGCAATGATAATACACGGGGTGCACACTGCACTGATAACACTGAATTAGCACTACCTCTGCCCAATGTACAAATTTACAGGAGTACGGGAGAGAAAGGTAGCCCTGGAACACTCACTGCAATGATAATACACGGGGTGCACACTGCACTGATAACACTGAATTAGCACTACCTCTGCCCAATGTGCAAATTTACAGGAGTACGGGAGAGAAAGGTAGCCCTGGAACACTCACTGCAATGATAATACACGGGGTGCACACTGCACTGATAAAACTACCTCTATCCAACATGCACAGCTGTAAGAGTACAGGAGAGAAAGGCAGCCCTGGAACACTCACTGCAATGATAATACACGGGGTGCACACTGCACTGATAACACTACCTCTATCCAACATGCACAGCTGTAAGAGTACAGGAGAGAAAGGTAGCCCTGGAACACTCACTGCAATGATAATACACGGGGTGCACACTGCACTGATAACACTACCTCTATCCAACATGCACAGCTGTAAGAGTACATGAGAGAAAGGCAGCCCTGGAACACTCACTGCAATGATAATACACGGGGTGCACACTGCACTGATAACACTACCTCTATCCAACATGCACAGCTGTAAGAGTACAGGAGAAAAAGGCAGCCCTGGAACACTCACTGCAATGATAATACACGGGGTGCACACTGCACTGATAACACTACCTCTATCCAACATGCACAGCTGTAAGAGTACAGGAGAGAAAGGCAGCCCTGGAACACTCACTGCAGTGATAATACACAGGGGTGCACACTGCACTGATAACACTACCTCTATCCAACATGCACAGCTGTAAGAGTACAGGAGAGAAAGGTAGCCCTGGAACACTCACTGCAATGATAATACACGGGGTGCACACTGCACTGATAACACTACCTCTATCCAACATGCACAGCTGTAAGAGTACAGGAGAGAAAGGTAGCCCTGGAACACTCACTGCAGTGATAATACACAGGGGTGCACACTGCACTGATAACACTACCTCTATCCAACATGCACAGCTGTAAGAGTACAGGAGAGAAAGGTAGCCCTGGAACACTCACTGCAGTGATAGTACACGGGGTGCACACTGCACTGATAACACTACCTCTATCCAACATGCACAGCTGTAAGAGTACAGGAGAGAAAGGCAGCCCTGGAACACTCACTGCAGTGATAATACACAGGGGTGCACACTGCACTGATAACACTGAAAAGTGCCAATTTACCAAAGCTATGCACACTGCATTCATTCCTTTGATGGCTTATGGTGACCTAAGGCTCTTTCACCCAGACAGAGCACTGCATGGCCCGTATGGATGAAGATTTATTATTGAAATGTTTCTCAATTTTCTTTTTAAAAGCAGAAACCTTGATCATAAGAACAGTTCAGATTGTTAAAGCGAGGGCACTGGCAGGACTGCAGGGAACCTGGGGGTAGGAAAGCAGGAGTAAGAGCAGAGCCTGGGTGGGTGGGGATAAGACTGTACCTCGGTATATAAACAAATGCTAAATAAATAAATAAATAAATAAAAAAGACCAGGAGCAAGAGCCAGAGCCCGGGGGCGTGAAGTATCATCAGGAGCCTGGGGGGAGCAGAAGCAGGAACAAGGGCAAGAGCGGGAAACCGGAGCAGAAGTCAGAGCTTGGGGGGGGAGTGGGAATGTCAGCAGCAGGAGCGGAAACAGAAGCTGGAAGAGAGCAGGACCCTGGAGAAACTGGGGGGGGGCAGGAAGAAGAGAAGGAAGCCGGGACTGGGTTTTTCCTACACCTCCATGCCCTGGCTGCGGTCCATTTGCGTGCACTGGAGGCCAGAACGGGTCTCTAGCCGGCTGCCAGGGCTGACTGCCCGCCGTGTCTGCAGAGGGCCCAGCGAAAGCATGGAGGGAGGCCGTGCAGAGCCAGTTTTTACAGCAGTGGTAGGGAGTGCGGCCTCTCCCCTCCAGCACTGCTGTCAGCCTGAAGCAGCCGCAGCTGCTGCTGAGCTCCCCACGCGCTACAGGAGCGAAATCTCAGAGGAAACCCCGCAACACAGGCACTGCCAAAGTCAGTTTTCGGTTTGAAAATTATCCCCAAGAACGAGCACCAATGCGTCTGCTTGTGTGGGTTGAACTTACAGGCAGACTTTTAAGACTCAGTGCACCCCCCCTGAGGATGCACAAAACTGGGTTACGCGCAATCTAACCCAGGCCTGGGTTTTCTGCACGGAAATGGCTTGCAACGTTACCCCAAATTGCTTGCAGCACAGACTCCAGACCAGCTCTTCAGGCCTGGTTCTTGGCTGTCCTGCTTGCTTTTGGTCTTATTCCCGGCTCTCCTTTTCTTATGTTTTGCACTCCCTCCTTCAAGTTGGAAGGCGGGCACATCCATTCACCCTCTTTTCTCAGGGGGGGGGGGGGGGCCACCTTCAGCTGTTCCTGCTATGGTCGTATTTTGCACGTGGCAGGGAGACACTAGGGAGAACCACGAAACGGAACGCGTTTCCAAAACATCTCACGTACCTACTCGGGAGGGGAAGAGGAACCGCGACCAACAGAAGGACCTCAACGAGTTCATTTACTTTAGGTGCCGACCGGATTATCAAAATATTTTCTAGTACTGGGTTGCACTAAAGCTTCAGGGCATTCGTGGACTCTGCTGCTCTTACTCCTCATTCTCCTGCCTTCTGTGGGCAAAGCTATCACAGTTCTAACCCCCTCCCCCTCCATGTTTCCAAGAAATAAAGAGTTTGCATCAACCCCACCCGCACCCCTGGGGTCTGGAAGTGCTAAAATCCTACGTTGGACGTAGGAGAGCTGCCAACACTACCAGTCCAGAATCGCGAGAGGGGCTCTGCAGAAGAATTAAAGGGCTTGTGGGTACTTCTAACAGACTCAGGAAGGAAGCGGGCGCACATCTGTCTGAAGGGACTATTTCATAACACTTTTTGGTGGTCTGAACTCACTTTAAAGTGCATCTGATTAAAAAAACAAAACAGAAATCCAATGTAAATATCTCAGAGCTGCACCGCTCTTATTCAGCCCGGGGTGGGAAAGAACAGGAGGAAAAGGGAAACCCATTTGCTTTGTATATTTTCTGGTCTTTTTTTTCCTTGAAACATATATTGCTGAATGCACATAGTGCTACGTGCTAGTGCAGCAGGCTGGCAGGAGAACCGTTTTGGTCTTTTCTTACTCTGTGCTGATGGTGCCACTCTGTGAAGAGCAGAGTACTTTGGATGAAAAGCTCAGGGGCTTCCCAACCTGTCCTGTGACCCCCCCAGCCAGTCGAGTTTTCAGGATAGCGCAATGAATATGCATGAGATAATCTGCATGTATTGGGAGATCCAGTATTTATTTATTTATTTATTTATTAACTTTTATTTACCGACATTCGTGAAGCACATCATGCCGGTTTACAAAGAACTCAGGCGGGAAGTACAATGAAACAAAGTAACAATATAACAATATAACAATATAACATTATTAACAGAACCAAAAATCAGAATACAAAAAGAACCAAGATCTCTCATGCATACTCATTGTGAATATCCTACAATCCCGACTGGCTGGGGGGGTCACAGGACAGCTCTGGGCAGCTGGGCTAGCTGAAAAAAAAAAAAACCCAACTTTGGTTGCCCCATAAGTTGGCAGGCTCCGGGGGCCCGCAGCAGTCTCGCTTAACGATGGCTCTTCAGAGGCAGGAGCAGGCAGCGCTTCTTCGTGCCCAGGGCGGGCCTGCACCTGAGGTGTGCTGTAATCTGCATACAGCACCTACCATTTGC
Organism: Rhinatrema bivittatum; assembly: GCF_901001135.1. Classification (NCBI taxonomy): domain Eukaryota; kingdom Metazoa; phylum Chordata; class Amphibia; order Gymnophiona; family Rhinatrematidae; genus Rhinatrema; species Rhinatrema bivittatum. Next base: position 6,985,831 of record NC_042628.1, read on the forward strand.
ATAAGAACTGCTCTAATTTCCTATGCACGATTGTTATGGAAATCCGGCAAGCGTGTGGCCCTGGAGGGCTCTCAGCACATGCTCCACTTTCCTCTGGAGCCTGAGGTTCATTTGCCAGCTCCGATGCAGGAAATTATCATCCCTGCCACCGGCACTGAGGGCCTGACGTAGCAAAGAGGTTTTCCCGTTTTGTGGCGATGGGGGGGGGGGGGGGGGGGAATGCTCATTACTTCTGCTCCTAAGTGGGGCCGTGAAGAGATCTGCACCTCTGCCGCTTCTGTACCATCTTCCCGGGCTCGCAGGCAAAACGCACTGCGAAGGAGTATTGGATTTTAATTTCCATTCGATACGTTTCCCCTCTCTCTCTCCCCGTCCTTCTGTGCAGGAGGCACTCACGTGACTCTCCTACTATTACCGGCTGCGCATCTGGAGCCGTACAGCAAGCATCCTCACCACCCCCACTACAAAGCAGGGTCAGGCAGCAGCTCTGAGAGACAGAGGCCGGCTCTACCTGCTTCTGGTGATAATGTGCTCCTCAGCAGCTTCTACACACAGGACACGGTGCCAGCTGCTGTCATCCAGGTCTTCCCGTCCGCTCCCCTACCCAGAGCTCGTCTCCTCCGAAAGCTCCACAAATGTTCTTTCCGAACTGAGAATCTGATCTATGTGGGATCGGGGAAAGCAGAGCCCCCTCCTCACCCGGGACACATACATGGCCTTGCAGGGTCTCAGTATTACACCCCCCTGGCGAGTTCACCCCTAGGAAGAATCCCAGCCAAGGTGGGGTCTGTGTGAAAACGAGGTGGGGGGGGGGGGTCAAGGCGGGAACATTCACCTTGCAGCTCCTGTGAGTCCTGCGAGCTCTGCTGCACACCTGGGTCGCTGACCTGCGACAAGGACACGATGAGAGGGGCCAGATGGAGCTGTTTATTGAACTCCTGGTAACAGCCTCCCCTGAAAAATCTCAGGACCCTTAACGAAAATTAGAAAAACCAATGCAAGAGCCCCTTCCTACGGAGCCTGAAATATTCGAGCTAGAAAGCACCTGGGCACTGCTGGCACGCGAAAGGGTCCCCCCGATCCAGCCGGGCTTCCAGGGTTTTCACAATGAGTGCACACGAGATCATTTGCATGCATTGCCTGCATTTTGTATGCAAATACATCTCGTGCACATTCACTGTGGAGATTCTGAAAATCAGACCAGTTTGCAGCCCTCAAGGACCGGATTTAGGGACCTGGATTAAGTATAAACATAAGAAAACGCGCCAGGCGCGTCCATAGCCCAGAAGGAAAACAAACGCACGCTGTTTGGGGCCTGGGCAATGTAAGGGCAGGCGAGCAGTGAGCTATCCCACCCAAGCAGGAATGTCTGACTCAGGAGAACGTCCGGGACACGAGTTCTACTCCCACCCTGCCACAAATAAATCATGCAGGTCTGCAAGGTAAATAAAGCAGCACATCCATGAAAGTGCAGTCTTTTTTTTTTTTTTATCCGATGAAAACCAGATTATTTCAGAGCTGACAGGCAATATGGGGCTGTAGAAATGAGACACGGCTAAGTTAATGCAGGGACGCAAAACACTAGTCACACTGTTGCAATAGGGCCAAGAGATTTCCCTACCCCCAAAGAGCTTCATCCAACTATCAGGAAACAGCCACTAGAATCAAGTATGCGAGGAGGCATCGGAGATGGGGGCCGCAATTTTAGCAAGGACACAGCCCTTAAAAGATGCAGCGCCGTGTTCTGGTTTCAGAGAAAACCCGATCCTTCGACGACTGGGCTGCATTACACCGAGCCAACATCAAAATTGATCTGATGCTGTTATCATCTGCGAGCCCTCCGCACCACGCAGGTCCCGTCCTCGCGCATCACAAACGGTCCGAAACCTCGTGAACATCCGTGCATAATTTTCATGTCATTGTGGCCTGCCGGTAATTCAGGTTACAAAACAGCTGGAGCAAGCACCACCGCTGGGCAGTGCCTTTACCAGCTCGGCATCCGAGAACAGGGCTGGCAGGATACTTAACCTGGAAGGGGGCTCTGTCCTGGGTGGATTCTGCGCCCGAGTCTCACACCTCTCAGACGTGAGCGCTTTCCAGACAGGTTTGTTTTGGGCATGTGGCAAGCCAGGTGATGCCGGGTACAACCTCCTGACAGCACGAGAGGCTAAGTTTGCACCCCGCCTGTGTTCACGTATTTCCTGGGACTGCCATTCTCCGGGCTGCATCTCACTTTCGGATACCACCGAGGAATCTCTCTCCAATCTCTAAACTGAATTATCACCCCCCCTCCCCCCGTGATCCTGCAAACAGGCAATATTAATAGTGGAGATGAGGAGAGAAAGGGCAATATTTTGAGCATTTAAGCATCCAACACAACATCTGGGGGCCGGTTCACAGCTGGGCAGTGCTGCCCAGCTGTGAACAGGACCTGGATCCAGTTCGTCTTCCACTTCTTGTGTTGGCTGGGGCTGCCGAGGAGGGGGAGGGGGGGTCCGACGTTTACAGCCCCTAGAGTCACGGTCACTGCGGCGATGTGTCCATGACCTCACGACTGGACTCAGGGCCCGGGACTGCAGGGTTCCGGCAGACGCCCCCCAGCTCAGAACTGTCCCCACAATCTCCGGCAGGGGGAGACAAAACAAGAGTAAAAGCCCCCTCAGACACCTGCAAACGAAGGCTCCCTGGCACCAGACCCCAGTCAGAAGCTCAGAGGAACAGAAGGAAAAAAATCGCTGGGCTCCAAAGCCCCAAAATGCCAGACACACACACCTGCCCGCGGGGCGAGCGGGACAGTGCGGACATTCTTACAGCGGTAAGAGGACCTCGTAAAATATTTTTACTGGCCGACGATGCCTGCACCGCCCTGCTATGCAGAAACAATGCAGCGTAGCTCAAGGGACCCCCCCCCCCCCGAGCACCGCACACCCCCCCCCCCCGGGCTTGGCAGACGCCCGAGTGCCATTCTCCCGGCTTAAACCTAGCCGGGGCCTCTGTCTTTCCAGTCACATCGCTCCCTCCTTTTCCTGCCCTAGCAAACCACTGAGGCTGAAATTTCAATTAACCAGGAGAAATAATTACCAAGAGCTCCCTTCTCTTTTCTGCCACAACGGCAGCCGAGGAAACAGCGCCCCCAATCCAGTCATCGCCTTCTGATTCTTCTGGGGTGGGGTGCAGAATGGATGAGACGGGTGATGGGAGAGGAGGGGGCTGCTTTATTCACAGCCACTCCTGAAAGGAAGAATCCAGGTTGAAGGGAGAAGTGACAAGCGATAACCTGCAGTGAGAGTCTGGGCTCCTGGAGAGTTTTATTGCTGTTCTGCATGATTTAAGATGTCTCAGCCCCAGCTCTTATCCTTCCTGCAGGAAACAATCAGAGCTGCAGCACTTTCCCTGCCGTATTCTGTCTCCCTCTTGACATACTACTAATAGCACCGTGAATCCTGCTCCCCTGCTAGGAGGGGGGGGGGGCCGCCCCGCACGCTACAGCCGACGTCTGCTTTTACAGCACAGTTATTAGTCTTTGGAGGGAGGGGGGAGTTTTACTGGCTTGACGGCCGCCAGTTGTAAAGCTCATCCACCGGCCCCGGTCTCCAGCCTACCCTCGGTGAATATGCATGAGCTGTAATCTGCCCGCCGATGTATGCAAATACAGCTCATGCATATTCGCTGCGGACAGCCCAAAGGCTGGACCAGCTAGGACCGGGTTGAGAACCTGCTGCTGTACAAAGGATGCGTCCTGACCCAGAGACAGCGCGAGAGTCTGGGCGCCATTATTATTAATTAATCCGGCCTTCCTTCTCATTGGTCTTCCAGCTCAGTCGGCATCGGCTCTGGGGGATCTGGCATTCACAAACCCCCCCGAGGATCCTTCCCCCGTTTTCATCGACCTTCCTCCTGCCGTTCCTCAGATGGGCCTTGCAGTGATGGTCCAGGTCTCCTTCCGGACCCCAGGATCATGCGCTCTAAATCTGGGCCAGCAGGTGTCGCCCTCAACACTGACCACGACTCCCCCTCCCCCCCCCCCGTCTCTGCAGCACTCCCAGCCCAACCTGAAGGAGGCGGGAGACCCAACTCGGGGATTGAACCCGGCTGACCCCGGGCACCATTTTCAATAGTGGATTTTCCACAGGTGTAAAAACAGGAGAAAACCTTTTGATTGTTAAATGGAAGTCTTCAGAGCACCAAATCTTGACTCCACAAAAGGGAGATTCTCTCTCATTCGGGCAAAAGTTGTCTCACTTCAGTGCATTTCAAAGAGAAGCCCGGATGGGCAGCAAATGCAGAGACATCAGTTCCTGCAGGGAAACCATAGGCTGCTTCTGGTTTTCTGATGCTTTCTGGTATCTGCAGTGCTGACGTCAAATAATACTTGCTGGACTACAAATCCCATAATGCACTGGGACTGGCCAAGAGTCTCCTTCCAGGACCTGAACCTAGCATGAACCCCTCCCGTCCCCTCCACAAACAGAATCTCTCTGGTGAATATCCATGAAACAGATTTGTGGAATCGGTGGGTGAACGTGGCTGATTTGCATATTTAGGTTAAACCTGAAAAGCAAACCCATTTTTGGGGGAGGAAGGGGGACCACAGGGGCACCAAAGTTGAAATCCATTTTACTAATCTGTACAAAAAGAGGGAGAAATAGGAAGGGGGAGAAGAGAGAAATCAGCAAGATGCAAGCCTCCCACCCACCACCACCCGAAACACAAATTCTTACAAGCAGCAGCTAAGCAGAGGGCGGGTCCTGTCGTTTTGCCCCACTGGAGCCAGGGACCTTGTAGTCCCTTTCCCAGAGGTTCACAGATGCAATGGAGCAAACCCACATCTGGATCGGCCTCAGAGGGCTGACGTGGGCTGCAAGGGCCTGGGGTCAGAGGTGCTTCACCCAACGCCTTCCCCGCTCCTGTCCATCTGCACCCACGGAGCAAGGCAGCCAGCCTGAACGCCCCCACCCGGATTTAAGGCAAACCCCCGTCATCCTCCTCAGACCTCCATCAAAACAGCCTTCCTTCCGGTGCCAGGGAACGCACGAACACCGCACGAAACCACCCCAAGAGGCCATGCAAGCTGGAACAAACAAGGCGTCCCGGGCTGGGATTCCCAATCAGAAGCTGGAAGTCACAGGCTCCAGAACCAGCTGAAAACCCAGAGCAGAATTATTCCCCGGAAGGCGGCTCCCCTATCTATTTCCACATTCGCTTGGAGGTAAACACCCCGTCGCCTTCCACCACCTCACGCATCCAATGTGCCACTTGACCTCATTTTGAAATTGTTGTTTGCTTCACAGAAATGGGCAACAGCAAGCAGCCAAGCCACCGAGGTATTCTCCATTCCCGTTAATGAAGGCCTTTGCTGCAGACAGGCAGGTTTTAACGAGCAGGTGCCCCCGCACTGCTGGGTTCTCCGTGGGGCTTTGCCTCCTATCCCCAGCCAAGGGAGGTAGGGGAAGGAGCATCAGCCAAGTCTTGCTGAGCTCATACTGAGCATCTCCTGTTTCAAACTGCTCCGAGAGCTCCTCCGTTATCAACGAGTGGGAAAGCGGAAGCGGCTCACTTATTCTCTCTCGCCCGGAGATGGGCAACTGGTGTGGGGGCTCACTGGCACGACCTAGAGCCTGTCCTGGGCGACCCCCACCAGCTGTTCACTGCACCTGGAGGCAACTGGTGTGGGGGCTCACTGGCACGGCCTAGAGCCTGTCCTGGGCGACCCCCAGCCAGTCGGGTTTCCAGGATACCCACAATGAATATGCATGAGATGAAATGTGCATGCCCCTGCTGGCCGGGGGGTGTCTTCCAGGACTGGTCTGGGGAGCCCTGGCTTAGGGAGCTGTTGCATTCTCCACTGCTGGCAGGGGACAGAGTCAGAATGACGTTTCTCTGGAGGTCCGTCTGGATATAAAGTGTTTCTTTACGGATGCTCGGAACAGCTTCCCAGCAGAGGTTATGAGGGGGGGGGGAAGCAAAAATGATAACAGAATTTGAGAGAGCAGGAGACAAGCACAGAGGACCCGCAGCGCTGGGTAAAGGCCGATCCGGCGGAGTCTTGTGTGGTGCTGCCGCCCGCAGAGAAAATATGGGTGGAGGACGAGGAGGAAGCTTTTTATCAGAGGGCATTGGCTATTTTTCTATATTAATCCTATGACTCAGGCCCTAACACATCCTCTCCCGCCTTCGTCTGGGGGAACTGTTTGCAAAGGCCGTAAACTCATTTGGCCCTCGGTGCAGATTAACTGCCCCGGAGCGCGTTAACGCCCAGCCCGCCGCCGCCGCTCACAAGACGTGGGAAGGGAAAACGCATTTCTTCCTGCAGCTAAAACGCCCCCCCCCCCCCGACATCTTTTGTGGTTTTAACCCTCTCCCCCCCCCCCCCCAAGCCACACGTGGTAATTCGCCTGACCTGGCTCTTTCTACCCTCCCCCTCCCCACCCTCCGCCTTCTAAATCAAACTGAGATCAATAGAGGAATCAGACACAAGCCTTTTAAGGATCTCTGCTGTCTGATGCTTCCAGCTAATGATCTCTGGGCTGCAGTGCTCTGCATATTAGTCCCCGGTGGCTGGATAAAAAGGAGGAGGAGAAGAAGAAGTGTTTAAAATGCACAAGCACCCTGTCCTTATTCCTCTCCCCCACCCCCCCCCCCCCATTTCTTCATTGTCACAAAAAATAATAATAATAATAATAATAACATACAACCCGGGAGAAGGGGATAAAAGATATATAATCACACACACACACATATATATACATTTCCTCTGATATTGCATCCTAACCAGTCCTGCTCTCTCCCAAAGACACCGGGGGAGGGGGAGAAGAGGCTGGTCCTCCCTCCCAAACACCTCCATCCTTTCCAGAACTTCTCCCGGGAACCAGCCCCCAGAGCCCTTAGTGGGCTCTCTTGCCAACCTGGACGTCCATCCTCCCATCCAGCCAGCACTCCCTCCATGCCCGGGGGCTCTGCAGTACCAACCTCCGGCCTCCTATAGCCCCCCCAACCCTACCGTGCCTCTTCCTGCAGACCTCAGGACACTCCGGGGACAAAACAAACCAGAAGCAGCCAGCCCAAGAGAGATAATCCACTTGCCCTTGGCACTGGGCTGAACCTTTCAAGTTTTTCCCAGGGCTCTGCTTGGTCTGCGAGCGGCTTTTTGCTCCTGGCAGCAGCGAGGGAGCTGAACATTTAATGCAGCAGAAAGAGACAGACGGGGGGCTTATCAACAGCAGCTTCTGCTTTACATTTCATAACCATTCTTCTAAAAAAAAAAAAATAAATAGAACACAGCAGTCGTTTTAGAGGGAGAAGCTGCTGTTCTGCGTCCCAAGAAGCAAAAATGACATATGTACAGCACCTGACTACAAGCATCCCCCCTGGAGTCCATCCCCTGAAACACATATTTCATCGCCGCCACGCTGAACAGGCTGCAGAATCTCTACCCGCCTGGTACTAGAAATTGTACATTAAAGCGCATGCAATGTGCGCGGTGATTCACCACGGCGCCAAATCAAAGAGGCCAAGCCGAGCCTTAGAGGTGAGGGGAAAGACAGAAAAAAAAATATGGTCCCTTATCTGCCATATCATCGCCTTTTCCTAGGTCTTCCTATAACTGAGAGTGCGCAGCACAGAAAGATTAAAAACCATCCATGGTCATTTTGCATGCTACCAGCAGCTCCTAGCAAATCTGTTAACATTTACATTCATAATTTTTTCCTGGTTTTTTTTTTTTTAGTTTTCTCCTTCTCAGGGTCAATCAGAAAAATCCTCTCATTTTTTTTTCTGAAGTCAGTTTGGCCCAGTTTTGTCCCCGACGCTGACCTTCCGAGCTGCCTTTGCAGACAATGAACGAGCACCTCCAAGCTTCAGTCCCGCGTGGATTCCCGGAGGACGCCAAGCAGCTCTGGCGTCACGAGTCCAGAAGCTGGGAGTTCTGGAATCATCCGTGGGAAATGGATCACCAGAAATCTCCTTCATGCCCTGTGATGCGATCTCTACCAATCCCACAAACTCTCAAAAACCTGCCCAAGTGCCTTTCACCTACTGTGTTCCTGCAGACCCTACTCAATCTCCAGGCACCGCGCTCTCTCACCCTGGTAAGAGATTTCATGTCCTCATGCCTCTTTTTTTTTTTTTTTTTTTTTAAGGAAATTGCTTTCTTCTGGCACTATTGAAGGCTGTGCTGTGAGATATACAAATGTGTCTGCCATATCTCCCACCTTCCTGTATGGTTTTGAGCGCCCGGGCACAAACAAACACACAACTTACTGCAACGTTTCTAAGACACCATACGCCATAATTAATTTAAGTTTTGGGATTTCTTTTCCTCCTTTTGTGACTGGACAACCACTTCAAAAATGGGATTACGATAAGCTTCGGAGAGCCACTGGTAGATGATTTCAGTGGAGATAGAATTGAATTAAGTGGTTGGGAGGCTGCTTGCACAGACATCAAAGGCTGAAAATCTATGCATGTTGTTGGGGGTAACAAGGAGAATTGATACATGTCCTTAAGGTATGGCACATGGGGATGACGGCCAAGGCTATTATCTGCTTAATTAGCCTATGGGTCAGGTCTGGAAGGTCTGTGGGCCTTGTTAGCTGAAGAGCCACATTTTCATTTGACAATGAATGGACGTATAATTATTAGTGGCCTGCCTTGAGGAGAAGGGGGAAGAGAGTTCCACAGGCGAGGTGCTGCTCCACTGAAGGTCCTGGAGCCGGTTTTTTCCCCAGATCAGAGGGGTCTAGAGAGGAGTCGTCGTCAATAGAGGATGCTTCTGGCTTGACCGCGGTTTCGGGTAGAATGATGACCCCCTTTCTGTCTGACAAACAGTTGGGGCCGATGCCCTTTGTCATCTTGAACATAAAGTAGAGGATTTTAAATCTGATAAAACAGACGGACTGGGAGCCACTGTAGCGAGTTTAAGAGGGAAAAGGCTTGTTCCCACTTTCTATGGCCGGCGATTGTTCTGGTGTTTTACACTTTGGAGTCTCCATGGTTTTGAGGTCATCAGCACCCCAGATGAGTAAGTACAACTGATCACATAACTATTTAGAAGTCGGTTGGGTTGTGGACAGAGACGCAGTTGCTTCACCATGCAGTGACGCCAGAAGGCTCTTTTTGTTACTGCTACTGACTGATTGGGTCTTTGGTGGCAGGATAGAGTTGAGTGCGACACCTAGGCTTTCAAACTTATACTGAGCTGGCAGGTTGATGCCGTTCAGAATAAGGCACTTAGGGTGCTTAATATGAAGTTTTTGCGCCAGTAGGACGTTATCAGAGTTGATAACGCCTGGTCATACTCTATCACTTGGCCTGTTAGGAGATGAATCATTTTGTGCTAATGGCACTAACCTATTAGGAGCTTCTCTATTCCGGGAGATAGTTTAATCTATTGAAAAATGCACCTCTTCTTCTCAGATATTAACCCTATTTTCTTGGAGGCTTTTAATCCCTGGAATGACGACACCTTTTATCCTTGGAATCTCTATAATCTGCTAGGAGATGAATTCTAATTCGACCAACTCATCTCCTGGGACGTGAACCTTTATTCCTGAGACTAGATTTAATCTCCTTGGAGCCAAGTCCTCATTTCTCTTCAGTCTATTTAATCAAAGGTGGTGAAACCTACATTCCTGTTGACTGTTTAATTTCATGGGAGAGTATTCTTGTATTAATGAAAACTCTACAGCAGGCAACCTTATTGTACTATAACTAATTTATTACACGATGATGCCACTAAGAATGAACAACCATTTGGGTGAATAAGAAGAAAAATTTGAGGCCAGTTAAAAAAAACAAACATTAGCTTCAAAAAATGCTAATACGGGCCACAAGTTGTTTTTGGTTTTTGTTTTTTTTTTAATCTAATAGAACCAAGGCTGGCAACTAAATGTTAATTATAATGAATGATGATTTCAGTGATGTAGAAGAAAATCCATTGAAAACTAGACTGAGATCATCAAATGGCCATCAGAAGATAAAAATGGCACTACTAGCCACAGGCAAGATGGAAACTGGAGACATAGAAAGATCTTTACCCCCACACCATTCCATTAAAGTCAATCAATCTTAGAGGTAAAAGGCTGTGTGTCTCCCTTTACCAGTCCACAAAAGACGGTAGGTATCTCTCTGTGGTCACTCCACTGAGCCGTCCAGTCCACACAAGGAACTTTCAACCTCTCTCACCCACAGGTCACTGGAGAGACCTTACCTGTGGTAGGGTGCCCAGTTGTGGGAGACTTTACCTCCAAAAGGATATAAAGTCCAGAGAAAGGGCTAGCAAAATGGTGCTCAATCTACAAAGCCCCATGAAACTAGGCTTAAGAACCTAAATATATACTCTTTAGAGGAAAGGAGAGAGTGGGAGGTAGGACCTCAGAAGGTAGAAATAATGAACAAGGGATCACGACATGAGGCCTCAAAGGGGAAGACACTTGAAGGAGCGTCAAAAAATATTACTTCACAGGAAGAGCGGCAGATGCACAGAGCAGCATCCCAGCGGAAATGGTGAAGGCAAAAAACAATAAGAGAATTTTAAGAAGGCTCGGATAAGCATCGCATCCTTAGCCACAAGGAAGTGCAGCAACAACCTAAGATCAACTGGACGGAATTTGGGCAGAGTAGATTGGCTCTACGGTCATAGTCTACCATTGAATCACATACCTAATCCCCGCCCTCCCACTATTAAAACAAATACAGCAGCTTCGGTATTTCCTTTCAAACTCTGGAGGAGCAAAAGTTATTAGCAAATGGAAATTTCTCCATCTCTCCCTTGTAGGCCGGTGGGAAAATGCAGGAATGTTTCAATCAAGTATACTTATGTCTAATTAATGTGCAGATCATTTCACAGGCTAATCTCCTTGGAGGCAAGCACAGAAGACGGCCACTTGCCTGGAAACCCCGTGCCCCTGCACTAACCAGCCTGGTTTAAAGCTTACCAGATGATGCAAGACCCGAAAGAGGAGCATGCTCAGGAGATAAAGAGCGCATCCTCCCCCGAGAACATGCGTCAGCCGCCTTCCTGATGCAAAGGACTGAAGCGACGTTACTGCTCACAAACAGATTAAGGCCAATGTGATGCAGGACCGTGGAAGCAATGCTACCAAAACGTTTTACGAGCCAGTAACCCGTAGTTTGGTTCTGTGCTGCTGCGTTGTTGGTTATGACTGATGCCTGGAAAAAAAAAAAGAAAATGACCAGACTAGGACGGCTGGACACGCCCAATTATTTTCTGACCCTTTTCACATTTACTGATGCTTGGCTGACATCACTGCTCCGATGAGGGGACCACCACTGTTACTAGGACCATTCAGAGTGGGCAAGGGCTCTTCCTGAAGCCTTCGACCCTTAGTGTAGGGAAAGGAGGTCTCTTGCTGGTCATTTTCCACCCATAGGAGTTGTGCATGTAAATGCAACATACTATCAGAGCAATTTTCAAAAGCCATTTACACATGTCAACACGGGTAAAACCTACTGAGAATTCAATAGCATATACTGTAGCAATTTTCAAAAGCCCACTTACATGGGTAATGTATATTTGCACATGTAAAACCCAATTTTAACCGTGTAAATGCTTTTGAAAATGAGCCTCTTAGTGTATGAAAGTTGTTCTCCTGCTCACAGCAAAGCTCTGAGATTTTCTTTCTGCTTAGAATATGTTTTTATTAAGGCTCAACATGAAAGCTAACACCGGTACGCAACACATATGATCTCAGCCTCCACATCAATTAACAACTGCACTGCCTCCCACATGCGCCCCCCCCCTCCGTTTCCGCCACTGTTACCAGCCCAGACAACTCCTCCGGCATCAGAAAATGAACGTCTGGGAACACCAGAACAGGGGAGCGGGTGGGCAAAAGAAACCCTGAAGGAGCATTTGCCAAATTCAGCAGGACACAGAGCGAGTACTGCCATATGTCAGCTACTACACCCAGAACACTGTGGCAGCCGATGGCTCAGAACGCAGGTGATGCAAGAAATACCAATCCGATAGCCCTCTCCTCCCTCCCCATAGCCCTCTCTGTTCTTCTTCCTCCATTACTTCTGCCGTTCTGGGACCCCTGCGTCACCTCTCTCTCAAGTCTTTCCACCTCTGACCCTCACACAAGCCACCGCCGCTAAAACGTTATTAAAAATATGCCCAAAGTCACAAAATCAATACCAAGGTATCATTTGCACCTCTGATTATCCCCTCTCTGCTTTCAGCGAGCTGCAGGGGAAAGAGGAGCTGCAGGACGGGCGTAAGAAGCCCGAGGGCTCTACCTGTGCTTGCATTCAGGGGGCTTCATCCAGAAAGCAGAGAAATGAAAAGCCCAGCTCCTGAGCGGAGGAGGAGGAGGAGGAGAGGGCGGGGGCCAGGTAGGAGCAAAGGTTGTGGGGTTGATCGGTTTCAAGCAGACGGAGCAAAGGAAAAACAGGGCCAGGCCGTAACCGTTCTCTGTTCTCCAAGCCCTGGGAAGAGAGTTACCAGCTCGGGTAACCCCCGACACTGTCAAACGACTTAAAATAAATATCCACCAACGCCCCAAACACAAAATCCTTTCTATTACAGGGCTTGGGTACCGACCGCTGTAGTTCGGCGCACACCGCGGGGGTCGTTGAAAGCCGCTTTTCCACTAGCAGGTGGGGTGTCTCATCAAGGAGCATTAATTAGGCGGCCACGTGACATGGACTGACAAATCATACCGCTTGGTTTTTCCCAACCACTTTCTACGTCGATTTGAACAATTCCCCTGTGAGGAAAGGCTAAAGAGGTTAGGACTCTTCAGCCTGGAGAAGAAACGGCTGAGGGGGGATATAATAGAGGTCTATAAAATAATGAATGGAATGGAACGAGGAAACGTTAATCAGTCGTTTACTCTTTCAAAAAGTACAAAGACCAGGGGACACACAATGAAGTTACTGGGTGATACATTTAAAAACTAATAAGAGAAAATATTTTTTTACTCAACGCATAATTAAGCTCTGGAATTCATTGCCAGAGGATGTGGTGAAAGCTATTAGTGTAGCTGCGTTTAAAAACAGTTTGGACAAGCTCCTGGAGGAAAAGTCCATAAACCGTTATTAAGGTGGAGTTGCAGAAATCCACTGCTTACTCCTGGGATAAGCAGCGTGGAATCCACCTACCCCCCTTGGGATCCTGCCAGGTACCTGTGACCTGGATTGACCACTGTTGGGAACAGGATGCTGGGCCTGATGGACCCTTGGTCTGACCCAGTAGGGCATCTTCTTATGTTATCTCTGGTCACAAAGGGAAAACGCTGGCTAATATGTGGACAGGGCACACGCACTGCTAAGGTCTAATTTTTACACACACAGATGTGCTTATATTGTTCACTGCTTTGAGTTTTTACTAGAAAGGCAGTTAAATATTAAATAAACCAAGTAAACAGTCTGCCTTCTGCACACACAAACACTTTCTAGCCCATTGGAGGCATTGACTTGGGGGAGAAGACAGGAGAAGTTGCAATTTCTCTTTCAAGTGAGGTGAAAAGCCAGGAAAGATGGTACAATTTTTGGCCAAAGAATATGGCAGAGTCCTAGGAGCTGACTCGCTCCTGGAGAAGAGGACTCTGTAGCTTGCAATGCTTTTTGTTACAGCAGCAATTTAAGAATCGGCCAAAAAAAAAATGCTGGCATGCAGGAGGCTTCCGTGCCAGGCAGGCCCCGTCACGCGTCGCATCCGACGGTGAGCCCCGGGCAGTCTCCGGCACGTCGCTGGATTATTTTGTGTGCGGCTCCGCATAAAAAGTCACGAGTCCCTGACAGACAGACAGAGGAGGGCGGCTTCTTGCAAAAGAGAGAAGGGTCCCGGTGTCTCCTACTTTTCCACGTTCTAATACACAAGAGATTCAGATTTTCCCTTTCTGTCCAGCTCCCCTCGTTTACCGCGTTCCCCTCTCTCCCCACCGCTCTCCTTCACTATTTACCCCTCTTGGGGAGGGATTCCAGTCAATTTGAGGAAAAGGCAGCTGCGCACGGCGGGTCTCTTATTCCTCGGCACCCCGCGGTGCAATTCTTCTGAGAGTGGATCCCTCCTCGGCGGTCATGAGGCGGAAGCTCCAATGGGCACCGCCAAGTAACCTCCCTCCTCCTCCCTCGCTCGTTTTCCCTCCGCGCCTGTAGCCGAGGGCTCACCTTCTGAAGAGTCAGCTAGAAAGGCTTTCAACAGACAGAGCATCCAGGAAGGCTTCAGGGATCGCCGTAAGAGGAAGAGCAGCCAGCGTCCTATTTTAACGATCAGAGCCTCATGGCGCGCGCTGGCATTTTTCGAGGGCAGGGGCCGGCGAGAGCCACTCTCCCCCCTTCGTCCTCCTGTGCGCACTTGTCTGAAGACCCAAGGATGCTCGGGGACAAGGACCCTGCAAACCGCCAGCTATCAGCCTGCTCTCACACCAGCACCAGCTGCCAACAGAAATTCAACCCTTCCGTTCATTCATTCATGCAAGCAGGGCATGGAAGAAGCAGCACCGCAGTCCTGCTCCCCTTACCCGCCCCCCCCCCCCCCATTTGTGGGGATCACAGAGGTAAGCACAGCTCCCAGAGAGTTATGGGGGTAATCACAACCCAGGAACAGGACTCCTGATTTACAGCCCCCACTGTACATTCGAAAATGCAGGGTTTGTTTTTTTTTTTAACGATTGTTATTTGGTTTCATTACAACCTCGTAATATATTTCAAGCAATGCAGTGAAATACAACTTACTGCCCCATCACCGCCCATGAGAAATGTTACTGCGTTGCATCTTACCACCAGAATTCCCAGCTGGTCATTCAGTCTACAAAACCCAGAGATCTTACATTTCCTCTGTAAATTACTTTGCCAAGATTTCCAGTGAACCCTTGGTCACTTCTGTGCTCCTATTGATTATTGATAGAGCCCATGCCAGAGCTTCTAAAATCAGTTTTGTCTGCCTCTGACCTTGGGTTTCCATCTCCCCTCCCTCCTCCACCAAGACGAATGGCTTCTCCTGAATTCCTACTTCCGTTCTAGTGGGGTGAAAGGCTCTCTCAATCTACCAAGACAGTGCAATACATTTTCACCCTGTGATCAGTGACAAACTCAACATTTTGTTTTCCTGGGAAGTGGGGAAATCCTCATGTTTTAAGTCAAACGTACAGGACTCAACAGGTATCAGAAGATCCGTTTTCATTATGGATGCCACCTTGCTCGTCGAGGCAAAGCAAAAAGAACCAAAACCACACGTAGGAACGTTCCTTACAGCAGAAAGCATTATTCATTCTACCCATTTTGTGCAAGAGCTCTAGTGCATAATAAATTCTCTACAAATAATCCAGATAAACGAAGTTATTTCCAGAGTTACTTGAAAAGGTCTCTACTCACTCACTTTAGACCATGTAGTCCTCCATACGGGCTTCCCTATATCTCGTTGCAACCGACCTTTCTAACCCCGGGTAGCAGAGCCTAATGAACGGCAAAGGCTTTTCCCATTTTGCATCTAGACCTCCAAATACAGCAAAGCATGCCCTATCAACCTCAGGAGAGCTTCTGCTCTCGTAAACCATTTCATTCAATGGCGCAGGAGCTTATCGCCAAAGGTAAGGGACTGCTGGAGGCAGACGTGGGCTAGGGACGCCCTTCCCAGAAAATATCTAATTAACGATACCGTGAAGGAAGTTCCCAGTTTAAAAAAAACCAACCCAACCCAACTGTGCAGACGCAACTGGATTCACATCACTCAAGCCAGGGTGGTCCAAGAGAGTCTTCATAACACGGAAGCTGAAAGACAGCTCTGCTCTCGACCGTGGTCATAAAGGTCATACTACCGACCATATAACAACCGCCCGCCCAATATACAACTTCAAAAAGAACCAAGGGGATTCACAACTTTGGATTTGGACATTTGAGCTATTTTTATGGTGCCATACGCATCTGGAAAATGGTAACGTCAAGGCCCTCGATGCCGTGATCTCTGTTGTTTATTTAATGCACGTACATACCACATCATTAGTAAAACTACAAAACAAAAGCAGCTTACAATTTCCACGCAAAACAAATATTAAAAATCAAGACAAAGCAACCCAATAATCTGCTAGGTGCCACCCTCTCCAGCCAACGAACCTCTTAAAGGAAAAGGGCTGGACTTTAACCAGCTTCCGAAATCTTAAATAGCCGGTTTCATGCCAGTAAGGAAGTCCAAAGCCTGGGGAAGCAAGAAATGAAAACTCACGTTTCAGCCCTCTCTCCCAGGGTCCTGAAAATATTCCAAACGAGCTTCTCGAGAAAACCCTAAGGGCAGGATCGGGCCTGTGCCACACCAGCTAAATCCTTGGCCAAAGTGAACGTCAGACGTCGGAAAATAAGTGATAACAGCTTAAATGTAGCCCTATCCACAGCAGGCAGCCAGCGAAGGGAAGGAAGGCCCTTCCCACAAATCATCAAGCCTACCGGGCTATTTCGAATCAGCTGTAATCGTATCAAGGTGCTGGGTGGCCCCTGCCAATAAAACAATTGCAATAATCAATAAGCACTCCAGAAACCAGGGCAAGCACGATCATTTTTACCACAGTGTCACCTAGAAAAGGTTTACATTGTTGAATCCTCTTCAGTTGGAACCATCCCTTCCTGCTGGTCTGATCTACAAAAGCTTTCGAAGTTAAATCTAACATAACCCCTAGACTTTTAACTAGAAAAGAAATGGGTAGGGTAGGCATATCTGAGAGCGCCAAAAGATAAACAAACTTCACCAAATCCCCACATCTCTCTTTTTAACACCAGACCACCATCTCTTACGCAACCTGAAATTCTAGGCAAACTGGCATTCATCCAGCAAATTACCTTATCAATTCCCTGCGCCACCAAATTCTGCTCTATACCTGGCTGCTTAACCCTCTCCGTCAGTATCTTCCCTGGAAATCTGGAAACTTTTTTCAGGGTAACTGATAAAATAAGGTTTTGGAAACCTCTTCCCGCTTTAATGTTTACATAAGAACATAAGAATTGCCATACTGGATCAGAGCAAGGGTCCATCAAACCCAGTATCCTGTTTCCAACAGTGGCCAATTCAAGTCACAAGTACCTGGCAAGTACCCAAACATTAGATAGATCACAACCTGCTATTGCTTATTGATTACCAAAATAGCAGTTTATGGATTTATCCTTGAGGAACTTATCCAAACCTTTTTTAAACCCAGTTACACTAACTGCTGTAACCACATCCTCTGGCAATGAATTCCAGAGTTTAACTATGTGCTGAGTGAAAAAGAATTTTGATTTGTTTTAAATGAGCTACGTTATACCTTCATGGAGTCCCCCTGGTCCTTCTATTATCTGAGAAAGTAAATAACCGATTTACATTAACTTGTTCGAGTCCTTTCATGATTTTGTAGACCTCTATCATATCCCCACCTCAGTCATGTCTTCTCCAAACTGAACAGCCCTAATCTCTTTAGTCTTTCCTCATAGGGGAGCCATTCCATGTCACTTATTTTAGTTGTCCTTCTCTGCACTTTCTCCAGTGCAGCTATATCCTTTTTGAGATGCGGCGACCAGAACTGCACACAGTATTCAAGGTTTTGTTTATTTATTTATTTAGAAGCTTTTGTATATGATAAACGTTGGGAACATCTCATCGGTTCACAATAAACGAAATGCAGCTAAAAGTGCTTTACGGTGAAACAAAGAACCATGCGCATGAAATTAAACAACAGTGAACTAGGGAACACAACGTACAAGAATAAATACAGACAGATAACATGAACAAAAAGTAAAACTGAACGCTTTACAAATTATATGGCATAAAATATAATTAATTACAAGAAGGATGTCATAGAAGTCAGAGGGGCAAGTACGAGACCTAGGAGTCACCTTAAGACAATCACCCCAACCTAAAAAGATTTATAGGCTCAACCATGAAAGAAACTCAGACCACTCCTCCACCAAAATGACTTCCGCACTGTTCTGCAAGCCACCATCCTCACCAAAATAGACTCTTGCAACTCCCTACTCCTCGGTCTCCCCAAAGCCTCTATTAAACCCTTACAAATGCTGCAGAACTCTGCTGCCAGAATCCTCACAAAAAAGACCATATTACACCCATCCTCAGGGATCTCCACTGGCTCCCCATCTCCTCCCATATCGTCTACAAAAAACACTCACCATCTTACACAAAACCCTGCACGACCAGAGCATGCGCTGGTTAAACGACTCAATACAATGCCACACAGCCAACAGACCAACCAGATCTTCCTACAAAAGGCACCCTACGCACTCCCTCGCCCAAGCTAACCCATCTCAAACACCACCAAGGAATGTGCTCCTTCAATTGCAGGTCCATCCACCTGGAATTCCATGCCACCTGACCTCAGACAAGAGCAATCTACTCAAAAATTTAAAAAAAACAAACCTCAAAACATTGCTCTTCAAACAGGCCTACCCCTAACACCATCCGCTTCATTCACAGATTAATCCTTCGGCCCAAACCATCACATCCATTTATCCCCTCCATGCTCACCCTACTCTAGCATATTCCACTGCCCTTACAGCACCGCAATTGGATCCTCCTCCATTCCCTCCCTTGTCCATGCCTGTGATATTGCCCTTTGCAATCTCACAACCTGTTTTACCCCCAATATGTTACCAAAGGGGGTAAAACCCTTGTTCATCACTTTGCACTTGTCCACGCGTTAAATTTCATCTGCCATTTGGAAGCCCAATCTTCCGGTCTCGTAACCTCCTCCTGCAATTCATCACAATCCGCTTGAGATTTAACTACTCGACATAATTTAGTGTCAACCGCAAATTTCATCACCTCACTCGTTGTAACCCCTTTTCCAGATCATTTATAAATGTATTAAAAAGCACCGGTCCAAGTACAGGTCCCTGAGGCACTCCACTGTTTATCTTTTTCCAGTGAGAAAACAGACCATTTCATCCTACTCTCTGTTTCCTGTCTTTTTAACCAACTTAAAAATGTGCAAAATTCCTCCTGCTGTCCAGGCCTTCTGGAACGCTCGAGAAGCACAGGGTACTCAGGAGAAGTGACCTTTACAGCAGGAGAAAAGCAACGGATCCTCTTGCTAGACTTAGTTCAGATTTGTGTGCAGTATGTTGCATCCCGGGTGACTCTGCAGCCTCGTTTTCTAAATTTCAGTAGATTTTTTTTTTTTTTTAAACCAGTCTCAAACGTGTTGTGAATGCGCAAGGAACCTCTCTGTGATCCTCCTTTTTGTATGTGCTCCTTTCAGTGTGAAATGGCTGATTTGGGGGTGCCTTCCTTGAAAAAACAGTACAGTCTGGGTACTAGGACAAGTTTTGTTCAACTGTACCTCAATCCAAACTTCTTAAAATGCGGTCAAGCCCACAAATCCCAAATTCCACCGGCAAAACTGCCGCTCTCTAACCGTTCCCTAAATGGAGAGAGCCTTCCACAACAGAGCAGCCGGCAACATGGACGGGGATCTCCACGGCCCACTAAGATCCTCAGGTAGCTTCTAGATGCGCGCCAAGTTAACGCTGCGTTTTCCTGGAGCCGACTCATGGGATCTTCGGCTCTGCCCCAGGCAGAGATTTACTCCCAAGCATGTTTTGTTGGAGGGTAATCATTAGCAGATGAAACTCAAGTAATAAAAAGAGCCTTGAGCTATGCGACGAGAAGACGCATGAAGACCATTCACAGTTCTAGATTTCTATAGCTGCCTAAATAGAAATTGTGTCTAGATTTTAAAGATGCACCAGATCAGCATTTAAATTCAAGGCGGCATGAGATAAACACAGAGGATGTCTGAGGGAGTGGTGGGGATTGCAAAGCTGATACGCAGACTGGATAGGCCTAAAGGTCTTTTTCTGCAGTCATGTTTCCATGTTCTCTTCCTATCAGACAACTGTTATCAACCCAATGTTAACTAATCAAAGACTAATCAGATTTTGTTTCTCCAATTAATTTGCTTTTTCGTAGCGTTCTATTTTTCCCACCTTGCCAGAGAGAGAGAGAGAGAGAGATCCTCACAGCTTTTGATTGGTTAAGGGATTTGGGCAGGGTTCCTGGAAAAGAAAATCATCCACCGTGTACGGTAAAACCCACTCCATGTCATCATGGATGGGTTGAATTAATTTGGATCAAACATCCCTGACGCGGTCGCCTCCATACTGTATATCCATTACAGACAGAGAGAGACGACAATGCGTTCATTTAAGTGAGCCGAGATTCGCAAGATGGTTTCTCACTGGCTTATTTAATCCATGGTCTTGTGAAAATCAGGCAACAGTTACCAGGAAGGCCACATTAACTCCCAGAGCTACGCGCCAAAGTCCATGGCAAGAGAAGAGGCAACCTCCTGCTAGTATTATTACTCGGGGAGCAGTGTAATCTCCCCATTCATTACTGCCTTCCCTGAGGTGGGGCAATACTTTAGCACTATAAAGCCTCCAAAGCAGCCCCCATTTACACACACACACTATATATATATATTATATATATACATAGATACATATATATACACATGCATACATATACATACATATATATATACACATACATACACACACATTTGATGATTCAAAAAAGAAAAAAAAAACCCAATGTCAAAGTAAGAACAAGAAAGGTAGCAATCAAAAAAGCTTATCCCAGGAGGCAGCAAGATCCTGAGTGAGAGCTTTCATTGTAAGGGCAAGAAACTCCATTCTGCCTGCTGTACAGATAACACATTAGGGGGGTTTCCTCTCTTTTAAAGGAAAGAAGGGGGGGAAAAAACCTCTATCTTTAATGCAACAGACAGGTCTGCAGAGACCCAACCAGTCTCTTATTCCGACTTTAATGTAAGAGAGCTGCCCTGGGAATCCATTAACTCCAATTTAAATCGAATTTCAGCCTCCATGTGAAACCCCCACCCCCACCTCCCTCAGATTTCTAAAGACACGCCACAGATTCTGCATAATCCTTTACAGTACTGTAACATGCTAGGCTCTGAACGCTTTTCCTGGCAATATACCCTCCTTCCATTAGGTTTCACGATCCCTGTCCTGCGTGAAGCTACATTTTCCCCCTCCCCTCCTAACCATTCAAGCTTGGCCTTTTTCTTTTAAAAAAAGAGAGCCACCCTCTTTCTGAGGTACGGTATAGGAGTATATTACAGGTTAAAGTAAGGACAATGCAACTGTGCCGTCAAACTCTACAATTATTTCGCCCTCTTCAGTTATTTTTTTTCAGATGGAGGCAGCCATTTTGTCTCCCAGTGACGTCATCGATGACCTATAGCACCGTGACGCAGGCTGGCACAGGTCTGCGGCAGCCTCTCACTTTTCCCTCCAGCTCGGGTAGTTTCCTGCCAGGCAGGCTGGAAGGAAGAGTGGTGGAGCGCTGTAAGTCAGACGTAACGACGCGTGTCGCCGTCACTAGCAAACAAAATGGTTCTCTCCGTTGACAGGAAGCTCGTATTAAAGTCCAAGATAAAATCTTGGAAAGAAATGGGACATAGTTCTGGATGGATTGCCATCGCCTTCTATAGTGCCCAGGGAAGGAGACCGGTCTCCTTTAATGATCACTGTTCCTGGCTGCCAACCTCTTTGTGACACAATATAATTAGCAGGGCTATTGCTTTTGCCAAGGACTCGTTAACAGGGTCCCATCGCCCTACGAAACCGGGTCCCATGCAGGGGCAATATTCTGTTTTGTACTGAGTTTCCTGCTCTTGAGGCACTGCCACTTTTATTCCAAGAACAGGCAGGTCAGTTGCTCATCTGGAGCACAGACTTCTGGCAGCTGTGTTGGCCCTGGGGGAAAAGGGAAAAAAAAAAAAAAAAAAGGAAGAGCAGCTAGAATTCCCGCAGGTTGCGTTGCACCGTCCCAAGGATGGCGTGTGGTACAGGAGGCTCTGGAGGCTGCGTCGCAGTCCTTGCGTGGGTCCTGCGCAGGGAAATCGCAAGCCTGGCCGTGCTGCGTTTCCGCAGACTCTGAATTGGGGGGGGTGGGGGGGTGGTGAGAGGGGGACCGCACAGCTGTCTTTTCTTGGACACATGTGTCGCCAGGGCGCAGTTACCCTCTCCACCAGACAGTGGGAGAGAAGCTGCTCAGCGTGGCTGCTCTGATAAGCGGGCACTGGGCGCCTTTCATTAGGGGGCCCTTGCTCAGTCCTGAGTCCTTGTCAGGCGCTTTCAATCATTTCCTCTCTTTCCCTCAGTGCCCAGGAAAAAAAAACAAACCGCATTTAGTGAAAAGAGGTAAACAACCTCACTCGAGTCACTTGGACGTGAGGTCCCCTACTGAAGACCCGCCCCCCTCCCCCTTTTTACCTTCTTTAGTTTTAATGAGCTTTGTGGAATCCTAAACTCCCACGGAGCGGCTTTCAAATGCACAGTGAGGGATGCGAGTTCAGGGATTAGGGATTCTTCCCCCTCCCCCCCAATTCTTCTTGTCTAGCATTTCATTTAAAAATTGTCATCCGGAAAAAGCAGAAGGGACCCACAGCAACGAGGACCTGGAAGGCGGCCTCTTGGACCAGCGGGGCCCCCTCGGGTAGCAATCGAAGGGCTAGAGATGGTGAAACCTCAAATCCACTGGGGAAAGGAAAAGTAAAGTTTCCCTGGCTTCATTAGAACTCGCACCGGAAAAGTAAGCGCGCGGTAAATGCAACCTGCCTTGCAAACTTCCAACCTGCAAGTGCGAAGAGCAGCCGGAGCCCGCCCCGGGACATTTTATACAAATTGCTCCCGCGCGCATCCGGGCAAACATTCCGAGCTCGGGCACCTTTAACAAGGGGAAAGGCAAAGTTAAGCCGCGCGCATCCGGGCAAACATTCCGAGCTCGGGCACCTTTAACAAGGGGAAAGGCAAAGTTAAGCCGCGCGCATCCGGGGCCGCGGTTCGGGGGGGGGGGAATCCATCCAGGCAGATTGCACCAAAGCGCGCGCTTTACGCTTTTGTTCGGCGCCATAGAAGCGTGCGGCGCTTTCAGCTGCCCCCCCCCCCCAGCGGGGAGCTGCTGGCAGCTGCTGCCCCCCACCTCCTCCCTGGGCCGGGGTCCGGCGCTCAGCGGAGCGGGTCTCTAGAAATGCGCCGGGAAGCCAGAGTCCGTCCCTCCGTGGCAACGCTTCATGCATAAATAACATCTACTGCCGAGTCCTCCCCAACGCCAGCAAGGCAAGCAGAAGGAGAATTAAAAAAATAATAATTAAAAAAAACCAACCCAACAACCACCCTTCCGAAAGACAGCGAGATGGGACAAGAAACGTCTCTGCTATAATAATAATAAAAAAATAAAATAAAAGGCAAAGCCAAGGCATAGATCCGGCGGGTAACAATACCTGCGTGCTGCGTTCCTGTCTCTGTTTTTGCTCTTCCTTCTCTTCCAGGGTACAGTGGGGCCAGATTAGATCCTTAGGAAAGAAAAATGTGAGAAATAGCACAAATCTCTCTCTCTCTCGCTCTCTCCCCTTTCTTCCTCAGCAGCCCTCCCGAGCTCCTTCGGCAGCGATTATTCATGGACCACTAGGGGATATAAGGTAATTAGAAGCAGCCCTATAGCATCCAGCCTGAAAATGTAATACCGGTGGCAGGGGGGGGGGGGGGGGGGGGCGACTTCTTCCGATCTGGCTACAGAGGTGGCAGGGCTGCTGGCACAGGGGAGGGGTTTTTTTTATTTTTTTATTATTATTTGGCGAGGGTGGCTGGCGCTTGCCTTGCCTTCCAGAGCCACAGTGTGAGTGTGTGTGTGTGTGTGTGTGCACGCGCGTGTTTGTGCCAGGAATAGCAAATCAGCTACGGCACACGCAGAGCACGGAAATGCCAACATGCATGGTCAACACAAAGCCAGAGAATTGCTTTTTTTTTTTTTTGTCCTCACTTGGTTCAGTTCTCTGCAGGATGCAAGGACATCTCTCGGTCCCAAAGTCCCATTAGAAGGAAGAGAGATTACGGCTTTCTTCCAGTTCTAATATCTCTCCCTCCCCCCACCCGACAGATCGCGTCCATAAAAGCTTGCGAGCTCCAGTTTCTCAGCTTTGGATGAAAGCGGGGAACGGGTGGGGAGAATGAGGGGAGTGTCAGAGAGAGAGAGAGAGAGAGACAGCAGGAGAACACCAGATTTTAGTGGTTGAAATAAGCAAGGAGGAAGAGTGGCGGGGGGAGGATACAGAAAGATCGTGTGAAGGGAAAAAGCAGAAAGGCAGAGAGAGAGGGAGGGAGTGAAAAGGGGCAGGGAGAGGGCAAACAATAGATAAGAAATAATGAAGAAGAGATGGAAAGGAAAAAAAATACAGAAACCACCAAGAGAACAAGAAAAAAAAACCCCAAACAACAGATGAGAGGCAGAGGGGAGAACGGAAGGCAGGAGAGAAAGGGAGCGAGGAAGGAGATCTGCAGCCCTGCTCTCTCTCTTTCTCGTCAGATCCAGCCGAGTTTGACACGAAAACTACAGAGAGACCCCCAGCCTTGGCTTTTCCTATGCTCTGGCATTTAGGTGGAGTGACAGGACGCCGCCTGGCAAATGAGATCTGACAGCAGCAAATCTCCAAGCAGGGCTTTTGTTTTATTTTTTTATTCCAGGAGTGAGAGTGTGCAGAAGAGAACAAAAAAAAAAGAAAAATTACTCTACCTCCCCAACCCCCACATGCGTGCACAAGAGAAAGGACGAAAACACGGAGAGAATCCCAGCATTGTGGAGGCCACCTTTCAATACAAAGAAAGCAGGACCCCTCTGAACCCTTAGCTCAAGGACACTTAGCAAAGCCTATTGAAATATTTTCCAGAGTCCGACTGGAAGTAAACACTTTGTTTGCATGGAAACCGCGACTGGAGAATGCTTCAGCGGGCTTTGAGAAGGATTTCTGCCGCTCTCTGCGCCGAGAAACCCTTTTAATGCTGCACTTAAAGACCCACCCCGGCAGAGCATCCCCTGCAGGGAGCAGCAGCTCTGCCCCTGGAGACATTCCTGAGCAGGCTGCATGCATGGTCTCTGAGGGACCCACGTGTAACCCTTCAGGGCACACCAAGCCTTGACCTAGCTGCTGCCGTCCACACTGCCCATCGCCATCTGCTCCTTGACCCACTGTACTGGACTGGATTACAGGACACTTCCCTGTCCTGGGCCCTCTTCTTCCCGTGGTGCTCTGATCTCCCTCCCATGGTTTTCAGTACTATTTTCAGCTAGGTTAGATCTAACCTCTCTAAATCAGAAACGCCACCAAGAATCCAGTCCCAAGTCTCAGCCCGATTGTCTTGAAGTCACCGCCTAGATGTCCCACCGCCACTATAAAATTAAAACAACAAAGACGGAACTTTTTGTCTTTCTCCCAAACCCTCTTCCCCATCTCTGTGGATGGCGCTCTCATCCTCCCTTGGACAGTAACCTTGGGGAAACCTTCTCTACACACATCCAGAATGGTACACTAAAGCATGGCTTTCCCCCTCTATAAAGTCATTAGAATCCATCCCTCCCTTTCTGAGCCACTACCAAACCCCTCACCTAATCACCTCTGATATAGACCACTGCAACCTGCTCTTTGCAGGAGGCTTCGTTCTGAGCCGTCTTTCTCCACTGCAATCTATCTTCCTTCAACATGACCATGTCACTCCTCTTCTCAAGACGCTCCCCCCCTGCTTCTGCCTGCAGTTCAAGCTTCTCCCACTCGCCCACAAATGCATTCAATCTGCAGCTCCTCATTACCTCTCCCTTCCCTACACCCTTTCTCGTGAACTGTTCATCAGGCAAGTCACTCTGATCTTCACCCTTCTTCACCACCATGCTTTGCACCCACTGTGTCACACACCTGGAGAGGGGGCATCAAGCTCCTTCTCTGGCCACATTGAAACGGTCTAAAAACCCATCTTTTTGAGGCTGCTTTTAAATTCTAACCACTTCTCTACAATAAAAGAAAGTGTATTAGGTATGTTTGTCTTGACTAGATTGTAAGCTCTATGGAGAAGGGACTCTCTCTATGCATCTATGCAGCACAATTTAGAAATGATTAACAGCAGCAAAAAGGTTCATAGTCCAGCATCGGCAAGCAGCAGGTGCTAGAGAATGTGCAAGAGTTGCCCATTGACTGTTGTGCACTGCATCCAGCAATCCTGGTTTAAGGATGCCCTGAACCAAGGCAAGCATCCCAACTGCTGAGTTTAATGTCCTCCGACTGATCTATTCTCCATAAATCCCCCTTCTGAACGTGGCTCAATTGCTGCCACAATGTCTGCTAACAAGGAGCAACCCCTATCTCATGTATTCACAAATCATCAAGAGCCTACACCCCACCGTCGAAACTGATAGCTTGAGTTTAAACCTAGCCACCCTCTTCCCTACATCATCTGCTTCCATAAACTTCAATAGGCTCACCCTTGAAGAATGGAAGACAGACCAGCTTTCTGCTTACAATAAAAATCCATAGAATTACCCTCACCAAGAATCAGCAGGTCAGCCAATTTGCTTTATCTCCCAAAGAGATCTAACCAAGAATTAGAAATGTGTGGATGTAGCAACCAAGCTCACGTCTATAGCACTGGGTAGAATTCTGCATGTGGTACGTTCCAAGAGAAGTTGAGTCTCCAAGAATATGGGGGACAAATACACCAAGACTAGGAGAAACCCCTCATTTTTTATTTTTACTATATTCAGGTGCCCTCCTGGCTCCACACTGATTCCCATATACAACTGGTGAGATTTCTACTAGGTCTCCCATCATCCCATACTAAACCTCTCCAAATGATACAGAACACGGCAGCAAGAATCTTAACAAACAAGAGGAGAAGAGATCACATTACGCCAGTCCTCAAAGACCTTCACTGGTTGCCAATCCACTACAGAATAATCCATAAGTCCCTCACCACAATCTACAAAAATATCCATGGACTTGCTCCACTCTATCTACAAATAACTCTCAAAAAACACTCCTCCACCAGACCCATTAGAGAAGCGTACAGAGAATATCTACAGGTACCACACGCCAATACCACCCAACATATAACAGTGAGAGATCGGGCCTTCTCCACAGCAGGTCCCCCACTATAGAACTCCATCCCCTTAGAATTACGACAGGAACCATGCCTTCCAACCTTCAGAAAAAGACTTAAAACATGGTTATTCAAGAAAGCCTTTCCGGACCCTTACTGATTCTCTTCCATCAAACTTAGCCATACTGATCATCATCCATTAAACTGATCCAGACATTACCAACTACTGCAACGTTCTACTTCTTATGTTAAACTTCTATCATCTTCTTCTTCTACTCCCAGTTAGAATCATCCCTGTTTTATTGTAACTTCTTTTTCTGTGCACTTGTTATAATTTGTAATTTATACTCTCATGTTATAGTTATGTACGTTATAATGTATTGCTCACCCCTTGTTATATGTAAACCGACATGATACGAATCTCTGTGAATGCCGGTATAGAAAAACACAAATAAATAAATAAAATAAATAAATTTCCATTATCAACCAGAGAACACACTTATTTATACCACATACTCAACCGCCTCAGTCCAACACTACCCAGCATAGCCCTGAGGTAGATTTATGCCACTTGGGACTGACAAACTGCAATACTGAACATTTTTTGCCCATAGATACAGCAGAACTACCTCAACACACACTATTCTGTGGTCATGTACAATTTTGCATGTAGCCCTTTTATGAGGGACAAAGCCTGCAAAGCTCAGTTGACTGTAATTTGGAGGAGCTGCTCTAGGACATTTTTCTTTACACTTCTGCAAGTCCAGTGCATTGACGGGAGGTTTCACAGACTGCCTGGGCCCCTGCCACTTGGCCATGTCTTGAAAAAAGATGGAATCCTGCCTAGGCCAGCTGCATTATGGTTGTGTGTATGTATGGACTTTGTCTGGACTTTCTATTCCTAGCTGCCCTTAGTAAAAATTCCCTCCTTTCTCAGCATCGCAGATATAAATGATTTTGAGAACTTGGTGTCCTCCGGAGAGTACTGCAGCTGTATTCTGAAAAGGCCATACAGATTACTACAGCCAAGCTTTATGAAGGGAAGGCCTCAATATTACAACTGTGCTCCAGGAAGGGTTGAGGAAGGCCTAAGAGAACAATAGAGCCTTGCTCCAGGAAGGGTTGAGGTAGCCATCAGAGAACACTACAACTGTGCTCCAGGAAGGGTTGAGGTAGCCTTCAGAGAACACTACAACTGTGCTCCAGGAAAGCCTGAGAGAACAATACAACTGTGCTCCAGAAAGGGCTGAAGAAGGCCTCAGAGTATGCTACCAATGTGCTCCAGGAATGGCTGAGGAAGACCTGAGAGAACATTATAGTTGTGCTCCAGGAATGGCTGAGGAAGACCTGAGAGAACATTATAGTTGTGCTCCAGGAAGGGTTGAGGAAAGCCTCAGAGAACGCTACAGCTGTGCTTCCTAAAGGCTTGTGGAATGGCACCTGAAAGTGCTGCACATGTTTTATCAAGGAAGATCTAATTTACAACCTTTAAATATGGATAAGTTGAAACACAAGTGTGGCTCTTGACCAGGTTCACCACCCAGCTGAGCTCCTGCAACAGGGAGATCTCCCTTGCAGTTCACTCTACAGCTCTCTTCCAGCAACCTGGCTCGAATCAGCCAGTCGTCCAAATACGAGTGTATGAGGATCCCATCTTTTCTCAATTCTGCCGCCACTACCACCATTACCTTGGAAAAGGTCCTTTGGGGCAGTCACCAGACCAAAGGGCAGGGCCTGAAACTGATCATGGTGTCCCAGAACTGCGAACCACAGAAAGCATTGATTGCTCTAGTCAGATGGGAATATGAAGGTACACCTCAGACAGATCCAAAGAAGTCAGAAATTCCTCTGACTGTACAACCATTATCATCAAGCACAATGTTTCTGCAGATGACAGTTGACACCTTTGAGATCCAGGATGGGACGCAAGGAGCCCTCCTTCTTGGGCACAATGAAATAAATGGAATATTGACCCGTATTTTCTTGAGTTGTGGACACTGGAACCACAGCCCTCAGACTGAGGAGCCTTGCCAATGTATTTTCCACTGCCTGCTTCTTCTGTGGTGAGTAGCAGGGAGACATCATGAACACGTCCCGAGGAACACTGCAAAACTCCAGCGAATATCCTTCTTGTATCAATTCCAGGACCCATTGATTCGATGTGATCTCCACCCACCTCTGACAGAAGAGAGCGGCGCCCCCTTATCTCCTGTTCCCGGGGGTGGGTCAGCAAACCTTCATTGGGAAGGTTGGGAAGTTCCACTACCCAAATCCGCGCCCCTTCTTGGCTGTCGGGGATGAAAGGACTGAGACCTATCAAAGGTCGAGTTCTCTGAAGGGTCGTTCCTCTATAGGGACAAAAACGCCTGGATCCGCTCATGTTAAAAGAGCGTGACGTCTGCTTCTTATCCTCTGGCAAATGAGGAACCGGAGATTCACCCCACTTACTGGCCAGTTTTTTCAACTCACTCCAAATAATAATGAGCCTTTAAAGGGTAATTTGGTAAAGTTCACCTTGGAGGTCGCATCGGCCAACCAATTCCGTTTCCACAACTGATGTCCAGCCACTACTATGGAAGCCACTCCTCTGGCTGAAAAGTGGACCAAATCACAGCACGCATCCGCCAAAAAAGCAGCAGCTGGCTCTGGGGTGAACTGCCCTGGAGTTCACCCCAGAGTCATCGACCCCCTGGGAGAGAAGCAAACAAGATCGAGCCACCAGGGAACAAATGCAGCACACAGCGCAAAGCCTGCGAGCGGGACCTAGCCTACAGAGGCTGCTCAACCCACCAGGCTGCCCACATCCCTCGACCTCACAGGGAGCAGGACGAACATCGGAACAGCAAGCTGAGCATGGAGACCGGGAAAAAGGAGGCAGCCCTTAGCTGGCTGAGTACAGAGGCAATCTCCGGCTGCAGGGGGAGAGGGCATTTGCCGTCACCGCCGCACTTGGCTTCCTGCACCCCGCTGCCTTTCAGCCACTTGAGCGGCTAAGTCCACGCCGGCTGAAAAACCAGCTACTGGAGCAGAGCACTCATCTGAGGGACCACGGAAATCACCCTAGGACTTCTCAGCTGGGGGAGGGACATTTTGGTATCAGCGAAGGAGAGTGGGGTGAATGTAATAGCCTTAATTCTCCTTTTCCAAAATGAAGCAATCCCCAGTAGGGAGATGCAGGTCCACCATCGGCTGGAGACGGAGAATACTGGGGGGCTGATGTCACTGCAGGGGTGTACATACTGTGTCTCCATCTGCTGGTAGAGGTGCGTAATCCACCTGTTCTGGACGCTAAGAAATGTCATCGCAGGTCTTACTCCATCCACCATCCTCTCCAGCACAGTTCCCTTTCCCTTTCCGTCCATTGCATGCATGTCTGGCACAAAAACAATGGGCAGAATCCAAACACCTCTGCTGCAAGGCCATTCCAGCCAGGTGGCCACACTTTCTCACAATCCTTTTGCACTGCCCTCCCTTCAGCTTTGTACGACGACCCCTTGACCTTGAGCTTCTCATTCGAAGGAAAATGCTTCCTCCGGTCCTTTAATGAAGTTTGGGAGATACCTGAAGGTTAGGGAACATCTTTACCTCCCTCATTCTCTCTGTCTGTCTGTGGATCACGGTGCAGGGCATTGGACCAGAACACGTCCTCTTCGTGTCATAGAAAAGAAACCCACTGGTCGCCTGCCTCTGGCCGCTGCTCAGGCATACTGTCGGCCATAATGGCACATGGAACACCTTAAGCCTAGGAATTAGTTTTTTGTTCCCCATCCTGGATTAATATTACAGACACCCCAGAATAATGTTTATCGTAAAAGTTATAGTCGCATGGAATTGGGACATGGCCTGTGCCCGGAGGACCCTTCTCGCCACCAGGGTGACGACCCAAGCCAGGCCCCTGCATGTATGAGGAAGCCACGCGCACTCGCACTACTCTCCGTCTCTCATACGGTAAAGAGCTACACATTTTGGGGGGTTTTTCTGGGTGGGAATGTTCGTTTTTTTAGATTTGTAATACAGTCTGTCACTCCCTTAATGAGCTGTGGTTGGTGGAATTAGGGATTTTAAATTATCGTTTCTATTTCCTCTATTGTGTTTATGCTGTTAGCTGCTTTCCAGTCTCCTTTTTCTGGGTGAGGGAGGTGGTATATGAGCCTAAATAGAAACAGAGAACAAAACAGGAAAATACCAAGCCAATGAATTTGCCAGGTCTCTCTAATGGTGCCCAGAGAGGCCATAGGAGTGGAGCAGCTCACTTCTGCCCTTGGGGTAAGTAAGAGAACCACTCACTTTTAACTCACCCTCAGCATTCAAGCGCGCCTGCCTTTCCCTGCCAGCGAAAATGCGCCTCGCTGGGTGCCACGAACAGGCCACAGATGCGGGATGCCGACGCAATCTCCTCAGCCTGTCCAGGAGTGACTACCGCCTTCCCATGCAAAGACTGCTTCCTCTCTCCCTCTCTGGCCAAGCCTAAGAAATCTGCAATGGGCTAGAACTGATCCATGAAGAGGAAACCCATTTACAGAAAATCTGTGAAAGCAATCAGCTTGGATGGCATTGCATTTCTAAGGCTAGGTTTCCATGCACCATTGGACTGTAATCAACCTAAGGGACTCTATTCCATAACCAAGATGATCGTCATCTATAATTACTGCCTACTGGCACTTACAAAACGCCAGCCAGTCAGCGCTGCCGCACTCAGCCAGCTATCTACTGGAGGCTGCCGTTCCAAGCTGATTACACAGGAGCTGGTGTGCGGGCACACACCGCACAGGGGATAAGACCAGAAATGCAGTAGTAGCCTTAGCCTGGCAAGTTCCAGCAGAAGCAATAAATATTCACAAACGAGACGTGTGTGCATTAGTAACGCAGCCAGGTTCCTGCACGTATATACTCTCAAGTCACAAACAAGCTGCTCACAGTATGTGCCTTTTCAAAAATAAACAGCAGAATAGTGTTTAAAGCAGCACCGTGAATTGGCACAGTCAGAAATGCGTCCATTAGCAAATGTACAGCACTGTGTACGCCCATAGAAGGAATTAACATTGATTAAACTATTTTTCCCATAATCTGGGGACAGGAATAGGGCAAGGAATGGATCAGCTTCCTCTATTAAAAAAAAAACACAGAGTGCATAGTGCTGCATGATAGCGGGGGCTGGTAATGCTTGAACTCTGCTCCACACGTGAAAGGGAAATCTCCACGCGCCGGGACTGCTTCGCTGAGATTCTGTGGGCAGAACGATTAGAGACGGGGCCTGCGGATTTCGGGAGGCCAGAAACAGGATGGTAAAGGCAGCCCCTCAACACCTCCAAACTGGCGCCTTCAGACAGAAGGAAGTCCTATAATAATTTAATTAATCTGCGCTTATTAGTGCTGTGAAAGGGAACCGACAGGGAGATTTGTCTGGGAGACAATGGGTGCTGTCAAGAGGTAATTCTGGGGGGGGGGGGGGAGAGATTCATCCCGATTCACACGCCAGTCTGTGGAAGTGAGGGGGCGCCAGTAATCGGCCGGAGATGAAAGGTCACTGTGCTCACAGGTCATTAGCTGGGAAGAACCGGAGAACGGGGAGGGGGAGGGAAAGAGAGGAGGCAGAGAAAGGGAGGAATGGAAATGATTTAACTGCAAAATCCATAAAGATGACGCTCGATTCCCGGACAGAGAAGGAAGGGAAAGGTTTGGGTTTTTTCACAGATTCAGAAAGATGAATCCCCACCTTCCCTCCATTGCCAGAAAATCCTGTTTACCTAATCACAGTTTCTCTTCTAAATCTAATGGTTTAGGAGATTTTTTTTTTTTTTAACCTGATGAAATTTGCTGGTCCAGCCCGTGGTGCCCCCCTCACCCCTCCTGGTGAGCAGTCTTACAATAACTGGAAGGGACAGTCGCCAGGACAGGAGGAGCAGCAGCCTAGTGGTAAGCCAGATTCAAATCCCACTGCTGCCACCGAAGCTCCTTGTCTCTTTGGGAAGTCACTTCACCCTCCAGTGCCTCAGCTACAAACTTAGGGCCTCGTTTACTAAGCAGAATGAGGGAACAGCCTTAGTAAATCAGGCCCATAGACTGTGAGCCCTCCTGGGGACACGTGAATAACTCAGGCTAGCAATAATAAAGCCTGAGTTAAATCTTAAGTAAAAACAAAAAAGCTGTGCCACGGAAGGGTGAGGAAGATTATGCAAGAAGTTCAGGAAACAGAGTACAAGGTCAAGAAGTTTGAGAAGCGGCCCAGGATGCCAGCAGTAGCCTGCCTTAAGTACATTCTGGTCCACATGGCTGCCTATCTGCAAGTCATAGGCATAAAAAGAATTAGCGAGATAGGAAAAACCAGAGAGACAAATCTACGAGACGAGAGAGACTCTGGAAAAGGAGCCAGGAGAAGAGGAAAGAAACCAGAGAGACAAATCTACGAGACAAGAGAGGCTCTGGAAAAGGAGCCAGGAGAAGAGGAAAGAAACCAGAGAGACAAATCTACGAGACGAGAGAGGCTCTGGAAAAGGAGCCAGGAGAAGAGGAAAGAAACCAGAGAGACAAATCTACGAGACGAGAGAGGCTCTGGAAAAGGAGCCAGGAGAAGAGGAAAGAAACCAGAGAGACAAATCTACGAGACGAGAGAGGCTCTGGAAAAGGAGCCAGGAGAAGAGGAAAGAAACCAGAGAGACAAATCTACAAGACGAGAGAGGCTCTGGAAAAGGAGCCAGGAGAAGAGGAAAGAAACCAGAGAGACAAATCTACGAGACGAGAGAGGCTCTGGAAAAGGAGCCAGGAGAAGAGGAAAGAAACCAGAGAGACAAATCTACGAGACGAGAGAGACTCTGGAAAAGGAGCCAGGAGAAGAGGAAAGACACTATCAGCATATGAAGGCTGGGTACGGAAAGTACCTTCTCCCTAGAGCTCAGGGCTTGCTCAAGGTCAAGCAGCAAGTGCCGGAAAAGGGGATACGAATCTGGAGATCACAGTCGGGAGCTCTCCAGGCTCAAATGACCCCGCCGTGCTTCCAGCCCTCCAGAAAGGTAGAGCCAGGAACAAAAAGGTACAATGACAGACACCTACATCCATGATCCGTATAGATAAATAAAAAGAAATAGAAAAGATCCCAAAAAGGAACGTACAAAACTATGAAAGGCACTGGGGTATATCGGCAACCCCCTTTTATAGAAGGGAATGTATGGCACAAGGATGCACACACGCACCTTTTAAAATCTACCCCAAGTGGACAAGGCCATGGGGCCGGATGAGATAAACCTGGGGATACTGAGGGAGCTCAGAGATGAGCTGGCGGGTCCCCTGCATGACCTGTTCAATAGATCCCTGGAAACGGGAGTGGTGCCGAGAGATTGGAGAAGAGCGGTGGTGGTCCCGGCTCCACAAGAGTGGGAGCAGAGAGGAGGCTGGAAACTACAGGCCGGTTAGCCTCACCCTCAGTGGTGGGAAAATTAATGGAGGCTCTGCTGAAGGAAAGGATAGTAAACCATCCTACAGTCAGGAGGATTGCTGGACCCAAGGCAACATGGATTCACCAGGGGAATGTCCTGTCAGACAAATCTGATTGATTTTTTTTTGATTGGGTGACTAGAGAACTGGATCGAGGAAAAGCGCTCGATGTGATCTACTTGGATTTCAGCAAAGCCTTTGATATGGTCCCACATAGGAGGCTCGTGAATAAAATGAGAAGCTTAGGAGTGAGCGCCAAAGTGGTGGCCTGGATTGCAAACTGGTTGATGGATAGAAGACAGCGTGCGATGGTAAATGGAACCTGCTCTGAAGAGAGAGCGGTTTTAAGTGGAGTGCCACAAGGATTGGTGTTGGGACTGGTTCTGTTCAATATCTTTGTGAGCGACACTGCGGAAGGGATAGAAGATAAAGTTTGCCTATTTGCAGATACAACAGAGTGGACACCCCTGAAGGAGTAGGGAGAATGAAAAGCGATTTAAGAAAGCTGGAAGAGTGGTTGAAGATTTGGCAGCTGGGATTCAATGCCAAGAAGTGCGGAGTCCTGCATCTGGGATGCGGTAATCCAAAAGAGCTGTATGTGATGGGGGTGAAGGGCTGATGTGCACGGGACAAGAGAGGGACCTTGGGGTGATAGGGTCTGGTGATCTGAAGATGGCGAAGCAAGGTGACAGGACAATAGCTAAAGCCAGAAGAATGCTGGGCTGGACAGAGAGAGGAATAACCATCAGGAAAAAGGAGGTGGTGATGCCCTTCTACAGGTCCTTGGTGAGGCCTCACGTGGACCACCGTGTTCAGTTTTGAAAACCAAATCTCAAAATAGGATAGAGACAAGATGGAGGCGGTCCAGAGAAGAGTGACCAGATTGGTGTGGGGTGAGCATTTTAAAAATCTGATCTGCTCTTAATAAGGATTTAGTGGAGAAACCACAGGAGGTAGATTTGGTCAGGGCTCTCTCAGAAGATGACTGGGACCTTTAACCATAGGACTCTCAGAGACAGGGCTTTCTCTACAGCAGGACCTACCTTGTGGAATTCTATCCCACCAGAACTGAGACAGGAACCTTGCCTCCCCACTTTCAGAAAAAGACTTAAAACCTGGCTATTCTTGAAAGCCTTTCCAGACACCAACTGAACCCACTCTCAACTCAAGCAACTAAGAACTCCCGTCAGGGTAATCAACAACCTTTGACAACTCAATAATGTTCTCTTTTTTTTTTTTTTTTTTTTAATGAGGCAGGTTTATTTACCTTGGTTTTATTTACCTTGGTCATTCTTTTGTTATCTCAGTGTTAATCTCTCTTTTGCCTTCTCTTCATTCCAAGTTGCATTTTATCCCTGTTTTATTGTAACTGCTACCTTATTCTTCTATCACATGTTAATGTTTTTAAGTTATTAAGTATTTATTCTGTTGTCACACCTTGTTATTTGTAAACCGGCATGATGCGACTCCCATCGCGAATGCCGGTTTATAAGAAATTTAAATAAATAAATAAATAAATAAAATATTCACAGGGGTTTAGTAACTGCTTTCCGCTGCTTGCCAGATGGTATCAGCCCCCAGTAAGATTGCAGAAAATGCTTGTTAAGGCTGGCGGAGATGTGGGGACAGGGGTTCTCCTCCTCATATTTAGTGGTCATGGGATCCTATTGCTCATTTTTAGAGGGTTTCCTCCCATTCTGTGTCTATGGAAAAGTCCGTGGTAAATGAGGGGAAAGGAGAATGAGATGCACCATTGCGCATTCCTGTCCTGGGCATTTCTCCTTTATTTCAGAAATTGCTACCAGTGATCTTCACAGCTGCTAGACGTGAAACTGCTTGTTTCTGGAAGCAAAGTGCTGCTCCAACTGAGGTCCTTGTAGCAACGCTTGGGTCATCTACGTCGTTTGTACAAAGTTAACTGCCAACCGGCACCAATCGCTGCAGAAATGTGAAAAGACTTGGCTCCCAACTCCTCACTGGACGTCTTCTTGAAGCTAACGGAGGGTTTTCTCCTTTTATTTTTCATTTCTTTCCTTTTCTTATCTGGCTCCTGATTTTTTAATTTGGATTTTAATTCGTGCTACCTGGTCTCCTTGCTTCGTGTTGTCTTTTATGCAGGTTGACTATTCATTTGGGAGTGACTATTGACAAGGACCTCAGCCTCAAGCACCACATCTCCAACATGATCCAAGATGGATTCTTCAAACTGCAAACACTAAAAAAAAGCTCAAACCTCTTCTTCACGCTCAAGACTTTAGAACGGTCCTACAAACAATAATCCGCTCAAAAATTGACTACTGCAACACATTACTCCTTGGCCTCCCCGAAGCCACCATCAGACCTCTTCAGGTACTACAAAACCAGGTCCATAACAAACATAAAAAAATGCAACCACATCACTCCCATACTAAAAGAGCTTTACTGGCTTCCAATCAACCAAATAATTCAATACAAAACCCTCACCCTCATCCACAAAAAAATAAACAACAACGAGATGAACTGGTTAAACAATGACATACTCCCATACTCCACACAAAGAAACCTCAGGTCCTCAAACACTGGCCTCCTAGTCGTTCCTAACTCCAAAACAACGCACCTCACATCAACCTGCAAACGAGCCATATCCGTGGCTGGCCCCACACTCTGGAACTCCCTCCCACCCCCACTCAGAAATGAACCTTCCACTCAAATATTCAAAAAACATCTCAAAACCTGGCTCTTCAGAAAAGCCTTCCCACCAGATCCTTAACTCCCCCCCCCCTGGACTCACCCCCCTCCTTGAAAACGAAACCCCTACCACTATCACCCTCTGCCCTACCCCCCCCCCCCCGCCCTGCCTCATCATACTCCCCCCCAGCCACATACTAAATCCCTCCCCAATTTTCCTCCCTAAGACACTATTAGATGGTATCTTATATCTCTTTTCCCAAGTTGCAATGTTATAACGTCATATGTAAATGTTTCTCTTCCCCGTCCATACCAGTTACCATGTTACAATGTAAAATAAGCTGATCTTGCCTTATTTATTTAGTTATATGTAAACCGATGTGATCGCCGCGGGCTCTTCTGCCCGCGGCGATCTCCCCCTCAGCGGCTGCCGACCCGTGCGAAGGCCTGCGCAATCGGCACCCAGACCCACCGGGGTAAGGCCTCTAAAAAGCGCACTTACCTCCGTTGGATCCGGGCCCGAGCACGCGGCTCCCTCCGACGTCCTCCGGCCGCCCCGACCGCCATGAAGGCCCGCCCCCGGCCGACCAGCCAGCCAATCAACAGGGGCCCTGAGGCTCCTTAAAGTGCCTGCAGCTCCGGCGCCGCGCGCCTGTGCGTCGCGCGCCGAAGGAGCGCGACAAAGGGGCCCGCCCCTTTGGGCAGCCCCTTCGGACTGCCCTCGAAGGACCCCGGAGCCACTACCCTGGTCCCTCCGTTCATCACTCTACAATCCCTTGGCCTTGAAGCAGCGCTGCTTGCTAGTCTGCTGCCAAGACCTACCTTGTTCCTAGAACCCTGGACAAGAAAAGACAAGGAAAGACGCTGATGCAGTGAAAGTGCCTACCAGCTTATAACCGGACTATCACCCTCACAGCTGTCGCCACCTGGTGAGCATTGCAATCTTCACCATTCCTTGCTCTACATACCTGTTACCAGATGTACATTATCTCACTGTATGTAACCTGCTGCACTGTATATCAAATAACTCCCCTACTGCACCCGTCTCCACCACCCTCCTCCTCTTCTCCTCCTTAACCCCTACTACACCACCCCACCTGACTGCTAGCGGTGCCAATATGGCTGCCTACGCAATCCCTCGCATCCACCACCCACTCTCCAGAATACCTCCCCCCCTCTCCTCCCCCGCCACACCCCCCCTCTCCGCAAATCCCTCATCCCCATCCTTACCTCACCGCTTACACAATTCCTCGGCCTCACCACCCTCTCTATCATTCTTATCAACGCGCAATCCCTATCAAAAAAGACGCCAATCCTCAATGACCTGCTCACGGACTGCACACCAGACATCTGTGCAGTCACTGAAACATGGTTCAAAGACTCAGACACCGTCCATATAAACCAACTCCCAACCACCCTTTATGACATCTTCCCCATCCACCGACCCAAAAAAAGAGGAGGTGGAATCCTCTTAGCAGCTAAAAAATTCCTCAACCCATCAGCATAGCCACTCCACCCAAACTTGAAATAGGTCTATTTAAGGCAGATGCCCTGCAAATCTGTCTTGTCTACGCCCCCCCCCCACCATCCTTGAGTCCGACCCGTCTCCCTTAATTGAATTTTTTGTAGAATGGATAAAAACTGACACCCCCTCCATCATCCTCGGAGATTTTAATCTCCACGTTGACTCTCTCCCCCCCACTGCATCCTGCGACACCTTCATTCAATCCCTCCTTGCCATAGGCTTCCGACAAATCATAGTAACCCCAACCCACAAAGCTGGCCATACGCTAGACCTGATGTTTATCAACTCTAGCTTCCAAACCACCACCACACCCACCTGCACCCCAGTGCCCTGGTCCGACCACTGCCTCATTGAAAGCCGACTCTCTGCCATGAGACCTCTTCCTAGTAACCATACACATCACACTACCATAATTTCCAGAAAAACTTGCCCCAGCGACAAACTTACAGATGCATTAGCCGCGTCCTTACCAAACCTAATCTGCTCTGACCCCGACACAGCCTTAGCGTCCTGGAATAGCCTTACAGAAGACATAGCCAATAAACTATGCCCCCTCTCTAAACGAGTCATAAACACCTCTGCGAAACCCTCCAAGCCCTGGTACACCCAAGAGCTAAAAATCCTAAAAAATAATCTCAGACAGAAAGAGAGAATATGGCGCAAGGACCCTACCCCGCAACACTCCTCTAGCTACAAAACAGCATTACACGAATACAGACTATCTACACTCAAACACAAACGTGACTTCTACTCAAAAAAAATCCATGACTATAAATTCAACCCCAAAGTGCTTTTCTCCTATGTCGCCAGCCTCACCACCCCCATCCCTCCTACCATACCAGACTCTGAGGCAGCCGCCAAATGTGAGGAACTGGCCATCTACTTCCAGAGTAAAATCGCCAACCTCCTCTCCAGATTTCCGTTCTCCAATCTCTGTGCCCCCACCACCCTTACTCCTATCCCCGCTTCATCCCAACCCACAATGGCCACTCTTGACTTCACTTCCTCTAAGGAAATCATTAGCCTCCTTCGTAAACTTAAGCCAGCTTCTCACCCTAGCGACACCATCCCCACCAAAGCGCTAATAGCCATCCCAAACAGCATAGCTAGAGCCATAGCAGACATTATCAACTGCTCCCTCACCCATGGGATGGTCCCAGACTCACTTAAGCACGCTGTCGTCAAACCCCTTCTTAAAAAACCCTCC
Source organism: Rhinatrema bivittatum (assembly GCF_901001135.1). Taxonomy (NCBI): domain Eukaryota; kingdom Metazoa; phylum Chordata; class Amphibia; order Gymnophiona; family Rhinatrematidae; genus Rhinatrema; species Rhinatrema bivittatum. Next base: position 7,025,556 of record NC_042628.1, read on the forward strand.
CTAGACCCTAAAGACCCCTCCAATTTCCGCCCCATCTCCAACCTCCCTCTTATTTCCAAGCTAATGGAAAAAATTGTTAATTCGCAACTGATGGATTACCTTGAAGATCACACTATCCTCCATGTTTCCCAATTTGGCTTCAGAAAACATTTTAATACCGAATCCCTACTCCTCTCCCTAGCCGACTACCTCCTCAGAGGTCTGGGCCAAGGCCACAGCTACCTCCTTGCCCTCCTTGACATTTCGGCGGCTTTTGATACCATCAGCCACCACCGCCTCCTGACACGGCTAGAAAGCATCGGCATCTCAGGAATAGCTCTCGCCTGGTTCAAATCCTATCTTTCAAACAGAAAGTTCTCTGTCAAAATTGGAAACCACCTCTCTGCTTCACACCCTTTACAACAAGGAGTCCCGCAAGGCTCATCTCTTTCCTCAACCCTCTTCAATATTTATATCACCCCCCTCTGCCAGCTCCTCACTGACCTTAAACTCAAATTCTATCTCTATGCTGATGATGTTCAGATCATCATTCCCATTCATAGCTCTATATCTGACGCCCTGGAGCACTGGGAAAATTGCCTTGCAGCCATCAACTCCCTCCTCACCAACCTTCAGCTTGCCCTCAACGCAAACAAAACGGAACTCCTCCACATCTCCTCGCAACCGCCTGACCTCATACCTAATGACCCTAAACTTAACCTCCTCTCAGGTCAACCAGCTGTTAGGGACCTCGGAGTTCTCCTTGATCCCAACCTTAGCATGAAACCACAAATCAAATCTATCCTCAAAGCAGGCTTCTTCAAACTCAACGTTCTTAAGAAACTCCGACCCCTGCTGTACACCCAAGATCTCCGCACAGTGATCCAAGCCACCCTTACCTCCAAACTGGACTATTGTAATGCCCTCCTCCTAGGGCTCCCCTTATCTTCAATAAAACCCCAACTTTTGCAAAACGCCACTGCAAGGCTCATTACCAACACACGCATACACGAACATATTACCCCTGTCCTCAAGGATCTACATTGGCTTCCCATCCTTTTCCGTATACACTACAAGACCCTGACCATAGTACACAAATCTATCCACACACACAACTCCAACTGGCTTGACCTCCCTTTCACTGCGCCCCTGTCCTCCCGAGCCACCAGATCTGCCAACAAAGGTAATCTACATGTACCGTCCTTGAAGGCAGCTCATCTCTCATCCACCCGTGACCGCTCCATATCCATTGCCGGCCCCGCCCTCTGGAACTCCCTACCCGTCCACTTGCGCCTTGAACCCTGCGCCATCAAATTCAAAAAGAAACTAAAAACATTCCTGTTCAACCAAGCCTACACAGAATAGACCCTCCCTTCCCTCTATTGCTCATACCCCCTAGGTGACCGCCCTTTTCCTTATATTAAGGAATCTAATCACAATGTACATTGTTGTCTTCTTGTTATGACCTCTTGTTGATTTCTTGTTGTTTTAATCTATTTTCCCTACTGCTCTAGGTTAACCCCCTGCCCAGTTCGCCTCCCCTGTTGAAATGTACTTCTAAATCTTTTGTTAATATGTGAACCGGTATGATGTCCCCACTAATACCGGTATATAAAAGTTTCTAAATAAATAAATAAATATCTCGATCGAATGTCGGCATATAAAAGCAATAAATAAATAAATAAAACATTATAAAGACAGGAAGAGTGTGGAAAAAAAATAAGAGTTCTTCTACACGTTAAAGATTTCTCTGTTCAGTTTATTGAATAGGCAGCTCCTTGGGTACAAAAAGTCCAAATTTACAATTTCTCACCAAGAACCCCCGACATGGACCCCGTGTTTCACCGGAAGGCTACGTTGGGAGGGACGGGACCATTAAAATTCAACGCTTTTCAGCTAGACGACGACGTGAAAAATGTCGTAATAGCATTGGTCAAATATAGGATATGCTATATTATTATTACTGTTATTTTTATCACTACTGTATTACAAGTACGGAGCTTCTGATTATCCTTTCTTATCTGTGAATTATAACAAAAAAAATGTTGTAGGGTCTGTATCAGAAGACTTATGAGGAGAGGCTGAAGGATCTGAATATGTCTACCCTGGAGGAGAGGAGGAGCAGCAGATACCTGAAAGGTTTTAATGATGCACAAACCTTTTCCATTTGAAAGAAAACTGTAGAATTAGGGGGTCATGAAATGAAACTCCAAGGAGAACAACTCAGAACCAACGTCAGGAAATATTTCTTCACAGAGAGGGTGGTGGAGGCCTGGAATGCCCTTCCGGAGGAGGTGGTGAGGCCGAAAACCATAAACAAATTTATAAGGGATGGGATAAACACTGTGGATCCCTAAAGGCTTGAGGTGGCATGGGGGTAACCTGCACGGAGCGGCAGTTACTACCCTTAACAGAAACATGGGGGGAACCTGCACGGAGCGGCAGTTACTACCCTTAACAGAAACATGGGGGTAACCTGCACGGAGCGGCAGTTACTATCTTAACAGAAACATGGGGGAACCTGCACGGAGCGGCAGTTACTACCCTTAACAGAAACATGGGGTGAACCTGCACGGAGCGGCAGTTACTGCCCTTAACAGAAACATGGGGGTAACCTGCACGGAGCGGCAGTTACTGCCCTTAACAGAAACATGGGGTTAACCTGCACGGAGCGGCAGTTACTACCCTTAACAGAAACATGGGGGGAACCTGCACGGAGCGGCAGTTACTACCCTTAACAGAAACATGTGGGGAACCTGCACGGAGCGGCAGTTACTACCCTTAACAGAAACATGGGGGTAACCTGCATGGAGCGGCAGTTACTACCCTTAACAGAAACATGGGGGTAACCTGCACGGAGCGGCAGTTACTACCCAGCAGGAACATGGGGTTAACCTGCATGGAGCGGCAGTTGCTTCCATAAGAAACATGCTGGGTGGACTGGATGGACCATCTGATCCTTTTCTGCCGTCATTACTAGGCTACTATGTATTATGCTAGTTATATTATTATGCATGGAATGTTAAATCACATAACTTTGCAATCCTTCAGTTCTGATGCCACAGCTCAACAGCTCCAAGCCTGCACACGTGGCCTACATGTATCGTCTTGCAGGTCTACTTAAGTTCCCTCAGCCAGCATTAAACTAAAAACCACGTGCACAAATGCAGTCAGACTGCATTGCTTTTCATATGCACTGTATCTCCTTGTGTGAGGCAGGACATTGCTGCTAAAAATGAGAAGAATACCAGGAAAAGAGAGCATTAAACCTGAATTCTAGGACAGGCCGTGGGTTCCAATCAATGGGAGGATGATGTGAAACCAAGTCAAACTATCCCAGACCTAACCAATGGAGGAGCGTCCTACTGTCCTCCTCTGGGAAGCTTCCTGTGAGCTATTTTTACATTTTGTGGGGCTATTACCTCCTTGCCCCTGGGTGACTCAGGTCCAGGTGATGGCAGAGGGCTGGGAGGGACGTCGCCTTGGAGAAAGCATCCCATAATGTGTTTCCTGCCATAAGGCCCAGGCTGAGCCGGTCTTGGTTTTACGCGGTTGCATGCACAGTGTGCGCTTGTAGCTTGGCTTTTCTTGGGAGGAACTGGAACCGTGCGTCCTTCCCCACCTCCCTCTCACTTTCACTGCGCCGTGAAAACAGATTGCGAAGGCCGACCTGTGATTTCTCCCCCCCCCCCCCCCCGCCACGACCAGTCCCCCTGCCCCACCGGGGGAACGCAGGTCTGAATTCCGACGCTGCAGGAATCTGCGAGGCAGCCGTAACCTCATCTCATGAGCCCACCAAAAAAAAACAACAACCCCAAACCGGAAAATAAGGGCAAGAAGCAGGTCCTGTGCACGAGGAAGGGAGAAGCGAGCTGAGGCGAGTACCGGCGGGCAGGCAGCTTGTTCCAACCTGCAGCGTCCTACCTGAGTGCCTAACATTAACGGCGCTTCCGTGATCTGCTGCAAATCTGCCTGTGCAAGAGACAGCAAGAGAGTGGCAGGTGATGGGGAGAGATGGCAAGGCAATGGGAGGGAAACAGGACAGAGCCGGTGCAGGCTCTCTTCCTGCTCTTCTGCGTTCCCTCACAGGCTCGATTACCTTTTATTTAATCCCAAGAAAATTCTCTGTCAAAAAAACAAAAAAAATCAAAAATTCTGCATAGAATATGTTAAAATTCTGCACATTAATTTTCTCAAAGCCTTTGAGTGATAATTTAAACTACGGTGCAGAAAATCATTACTCAAAAAATGCAGGATTTTTAATGTTTTGCCAGAGAATTGCACAGATCTACTGTAATAATTATCCTCACTGCTCTCCTCCAACCTCCCTCATGCTGCTTCGTTTCCCTCTCGCCTTCCAAACAGCTTCTCCCCCGTGCCGTATACCAAGCCTCTGCCACTCTCCTTCCTCCACCCACAGCCTGACACCTTCCAGCAGCTCTCTGTCCCCCACACACTCCTTCCAGACCCCTAGCCCCCCCTCCCCCCCACTGCTTGTATCCTGGCCCTGTAAGCCGACAATGCCCAAGCACCTCCCCACCACTGCTCCTTGTATCCCCCACTACTAATCTTCACTTCTGTAGCGCTTACTCAGTGTTTACTACTGAAGTGATAAGTAGTAGCGGGAAGGCATGCAGCAGCGGCTGAAGGGAGGGAGAGGCCTCATCGGCTGACAGATTGCAGGCAGCAGCGGCGGCGGTGGGCTGGCTGGAAATATTGGCCCGCCGGGCTAGGATGAAAGCAGCAGCAAAAGAGTGCAATTCAGGAAACTTCTGCAGCCGAGACCCCAAACACTAGAGAGATCGGGGTGGGCAGTGGAGGAAGGTGTGTGTGGGGTAGGTCCCCCACCGCGGCCGACGATTCCATCCCAGCCCCCTTGGGCCAACAGTATCCCTGGCACAAGTGCCGCTTGCATCCTGGCCGCCACCGGGCCCGATATTACTGCAGTCACCTTCTCCTTTGGATCGGTCACCACTGCCTCGCCTATTCTATCCCCCTGGCTGCCATACCAGGCCTCGGGGGGGAACGGGACTGTCAAAAGCGTGGCAGCCAGCCACACATCCACATTCCGCGGTACGCAGTATTCCTCCAGGAAAACATTCTATCGGGGAAAAAAAAAAAAAAATTACCCACCAAGAGATGCTGCTAGACACAAGCTCTCCAAACCACAGGTCTCGCGTCTCCAGATGGTTAAGAGACCCACATGATCTCAAACTCAAGAAGCACATCCCGGGGTTTAAAATGCATCTTGAACTGTGAAGAACCCAGCTTTCTGCAGGGCCTGTGCTGGGACAGACGGGAAAGCACAGCCGCTCTATACCTTTCTTGAGCTAGACTCGTGCCAAGGACTCTTTTTTCCACGCCGGAGGCCCTCCCAGTAAGGACCTCAGGAGCCGGAGGAGGAGGACATACACGGTTACCACGCCGCCGAAATTCCCCTCTGACGCGCAGGCCTTGCTAACCGCAGGCATCCGGGCTGGCAAAGTCTGCTCGCCCTGGGGAGAACTGGGTGGCAGAAGGTGAGGCGGCAGGAAGTCTGTTTCCCAGGGAGAGGAGGGCTGGAGCAGGGGTTCTGGAGCAATCATGTTAGCAACCAATGTTCAATTGAGAGGTCAGGCCTGCGGGTGGAGAAGTATCTTTCAGGGACAGAGCAGTCAGCTGACTGCTCTCTGCCAGACCCAACCCTCTCCGAGTCTTGCAGCTCAAAATTTCTTGCCTTGACTTCCTCATCTGATCCTCCAACTCTGCCCTACTGCCCCGTACTCCCCAACCCAGGGCAGGAGGCGCCAAAGCTCCTCTAACCACTGCTTCACCCCAGTACAGTTCTGCAGTAAAACGGACTCGAGGTTGGCGGAAGAGCAGGTCAGGAAGAGGCTCCTCAGGCCCACAGAGCCTGAGACGGGGAAGTTGAGCGCGCCATTCGCGTTAACATAGGAGAGGCAGTGGGAATCAGGGCCCCGCGTCCTCCACGGAGCTTTTCAGACACTAAATAGAAAGGGTGAAATCCAGACAAATCTCAAGACTGCTCTTCTCTTTCGGCCCATTATCATTTCCACCGCCTTTGTGACCAATTTCGACACGGTCCCCGGAGGGGTCTAGCGGTTAGGATTCAGCACTTTCCTCGCCACGGTTCAGTTCCCAGACAGGGAAGTCCGTTTCAAGGTTTCACAAAACGGGAAGATCCTGCCAGACAAACTGGACTGAGTTCTTCTATTTAAAGAGACAAGTCGTCAGAGAAGGAAGGAGACACAAAACACAGCATCTGATCTCCGGTGACAAGATAGGAAGGAAAAGTTCCCCACATTAAGTCCCAATAATTCTCCCATGGTTTTTTTTTTTTTGAAATATTGATCAGCCTTCCCCCCCCTTAAAGAACAGGTTATCTTTTCCACCGAGGCGATCTGAAGCAACGGCGAATTCCACTCCGATGTACAAGGGGACGCGTTTCCCTAACGACGCAGCGGCGCATCTCGCGGTGCAAGATCCCGACAGGCCCCCTTGCCATAACCCCAACAAGCATAAGGCTGGCGTGAGAGAGATATTCCCTTCATGAAGGGATTTCATCTAGACTTCTACCTCCCACCCCCGAAAAGAATGCACCTTGGGGGCAAGACCACCTCACACGCGAGTCCCCTCCAATCCGCGCCCTCTCCAGCAACAGCGCAGGCCGGCTTTCTTTGAAAGCTTTTTCTAGGAGGTTGGGTACCTGTGGGTGTGGTGAAGAAGCCAGACCATCAGTTCCACGGGTTTCAGACACACGAGAGAGAGGCAAACGCCACGCCGGTCGCCTTCACGGAAGGAAACCCGAAGGCCGGCAACGAGAGTCCGAACGAGCTCTTCTTTATCGTGCGCGCGGATCAGGGGAAGCTGCGGCAGAGGTTGCCCCCCCTCTGGACTTCCCTAAGGCTTCTTCACGCTGCTGAAGCGGGCTGGGAGCGGGGCTGGGGCGTTGCACGCTGGGGGAGAACGCGGTGGCGGTAAATGGAGTCTGCTCTGCTGAAGGCAGAGAGGGGCACGAGGCTGCCCAGGGCCCGGTACCAGGGACGCTCTTTATTAGCGACGCTGCTGAGGAACCTCAGGGGGAAACAATGTGCAGACACGCCAGAAGGGACGGCAAAAAAAAAAAAAGTCCAAAAAGAAAAACCAGAACGGTAAAGGGTTTTGGAAAATGAATTACAGTGCTAAAAAGTGTAAAATCCTGCATTCGGGACCGAAAAAGCCGTTATAAGGATAAGAACTGCATAGGAGGAGGAGATGTAGGCGCAATCTCCTCCGACGACCTGAAGGTGCCCGGTCAATGCAAGAAAGCGACAGGGGACGTTAACAGCACGGTCGGTTGCATAAGCACAAGGGGTTGGCAGCCGGGAAAAGGAGGTTACACCGTCCCTGCTTAAATCCCACGTGGCTGAAAGTACGCTCAGTGTTCATAAACTACAAGAGATCGAGGAAAGAGGAAGACGAGCCGATAATATCTAGAAAAGCTAAGAGAAGCTGGGAAAACGTTCGGTAGAGCCAAGGCGCAAATAGAAATAAAAATAGCAACGTAGCACAAGACTTTATTTCAGATGTATTAATGACAGGAGGAATTGCATAAGTGGCATTGTGAGACTCAGGGGTGAAGGGGAGGGCATGTGGAGGAAAAAGCTGAATTTCTGTTTGGTGTTTACCAAGAAAGGAGCACAGAAGACTGCCATAAAGACTTTGTACATTTCAATGTTGACTTCCTTCCAGTCTGCTAACGAACTTGTCAATTAAGAGTCATCCATCCGACAGACTCTTGTAGCCAATCCTCACCATTTTTCCCATACTCAATTCCTCCTCAAAGCTCCTTCACCTCTCACTTCCCCCCCCCCCCCCCCCCCATATACACTCACACTCTCTGCCTAGACTCTGGTTGATTCCATGACAAGGTTCACAAAATTATTCTCGACCAGATCGCCTCTATTTTCCTTTCTCCCACTCCATTCCTCTCCCCTAACCCTGGCCCCTGCCACACTTTCCTCCTTTTCTGAAATTACAGAAGAGGGATCTGCCCATTTTCTCTCTTCCTCCTCCAAACTCACTACGTTTCCTCAGAGTCCATTCCCACCCAGCTCCTCAGCTCTATGTCCCCTGCCCTCATCCCCTTCCATCTGTCACACCCTCAATCTATCACTTCCCACTGCTACTGCTCCCGCTGCCTTCAAACGTGCTGCGATCCCTCCACCCCTCAAAAAAACCCTCACTGCACCCTACCTGCCCTGCTAACCATCGTCCCATCTCCTTCCTCCCTTCTGCCTCCAAACTACTTGAATGTGCTCTTCACTGCCGCTGTCTTGACTCTCTCACATCTCAAGCCATTCTCGATCTACTCCAGTCTGGTTTTCGTCGCCTACATTCCACAGAAACCGCCCTTGCCAAAGTCCCCAGTGACCTGTTTATGGCTGAAACCAAAGGCCTTTACTCAATCCTTTATCTTCCTTGACCTGTTTGCTGCTTCTGACAGTCATCGCCTACCCCTTGATGCTCTGTCCTCTCTTGGATTTCGGGACTCTGTCCCGTCTTGGTTCTTTTCTCATCTTTCCCATCGCACTTTTAGTGTTTGCTCTGGCGAATCCTCCTCTTCTGCCATCCCACTATCAATTGGTGTGCTTCGGGGTTTTGCCCTGGGCCCTGTTCTCTCCTCTCCGAATACTAATTCCTCTCATGGCTTTGAATGCCATCTTTATACTGAGGATTCCCAGATTTACCTTTCTACACCAGAAATGTCATCAGGAATTCCGTCCCAGATCTCAGCCTGCTTGTCTGACATTGGTGCCTGGATGTCCCACCGCCACCTTAAACTCAACGTGGCCAAGATGGAGTTCCTTCTCTATTCCCCCAAGCCCACCTGCCCTCTTTCCCCCTTCTTCTCAGCCTGTAATCTCGGGGTCTTATTTGACTCCTCTCTCCCTTCTCTACACATATCCAAAACACTGCTAAAATGTGCTGTTTCCCTCTCTACAAGATCGTCACATTAACATTTCCTTCTAATTCTTTTTGACACCAAAATGCTTAAAAACTATTGAAACAGGACTTTCAGATTTGGCTTAAGTGCCTGAATGCTTAATACCAGTCTCTTTTATAAATGCTGACGGTTTGATGATTAATTTTTATAATTTATTTATTTATTTATTTATTTATTTCTTTTGTATACCGACATTCGATCGAGATATCACATCGGTTTCCAGGTAACAGGTTGAATAGGGCGAGATCTGCCCTATTTTACATTTAACAAGATATAAGAAAGAATATTTGAAATGTGGTCTAATAGATGGTTGACACCACTGTTTTTAATTTCTATTGTAGATTATTGTAAATGGACACCTGATAAATAGAATGAATTGTGTAAAACCCCCTGATGGAGAAATATTCAAAACATGGCCCATGTTGGGGAAGAGAAGTCTATGTCAGATAAGTGTTCTTTTTAAATGCATAATAATGAAAAAGTATTGAAAAATATAAATAAAACTGTGGATGGGAGAACCAATGATTATAATATTGGCTATAATGAAGACTGCAATTAAGCATTCAGAGAGTTAAGCCAAATCTGAAGGTCCTGTTTGAAAAGTACATAACCACTTTGGTGCCAAAAAGAATTAGAAGGAAATGTTGATGCGAGAATCTTTGTTTACTGAGGTTCCTTCCCCTATAGCATCACCAAAATCCATCCCTTCCTGAACACACTACCAAGCCCCGCAGCCACTCCCTCGTCTTGCCCCTCACAGGTCTCCCAGTAAGCCATCTCTCTCCACCAAAATCCAGTTGCGTGACCTCTCTTTCACCAAAGTTGCTACAGCCACATAACCCCTCTTCTCAAGTGGCCACGTTGGCTCCCTATCCGCTCCCGCATTCAGTTCAAGCTCCTCTTATTCACCTCCGCAAGCCTTCACTCTACAGCGCCTCAGCAACTCTCCTCGTGCACTCCACTCATCGGACGAGTCGTTCCAATCTGTGCCCTTCTCCTCTACTGCCAATTCCTATCTCCGTGCTTTCCACCTGGCTGCGCCACGTGCTTGGACATAAGACTTGCTGAGTTGGTGCCTCCTGCTCCCTCTCTTGACTTGTTCAAATCCTATCTAAAACCCAACCTTTCTGAGGCTGCTTTTAAATCTTCACACCTGATTATTCCATTTACAGCATTATTGATTTTAACCATTTTATCAATAAATTAAATTCCCAAAGTTTCGTTTGCCATGTATTTGTGTTGATAATACTCCTAAGCTCTGCTGAGAAGGGACAGTCTCTTACATGATTTTGTACAGTGCTGCGTACATTGAGTAGAGCTAGAGAAGTGATCGGTAGTAGTAATAGTCAAAGGATGCTTGCGTGCATAGGGAAAATTAGCCAGCAGGAAAAAGGAGATGTTATTGCTTCTGTGTTAATCTCCAACCAGACTTCACGAGGCGTATTGTGTGCGATTCTGGAGGTCGCAACTTCCAAAGAATATAAACTAGATGGAGTTGGTCCAGAGGGCGACTGCTAAAATAGTCAAGAGCGTTCATCATAAAACACATGGGGACAAAGATTTAAACATGTGTACCCTAGAGGAAGGAGGAAAAAGGGAGCTATGAGAGATACATTTAAACACCTCCAAGGGGAATAGGTGCACAGGAGGCAGTACACTCTTGCTCTGGAATAAGGGTGAAAGGATGGTGGATGCATGGAACAGACTCCCAGTGGAGGTGGTGGAGATGAGGACAGGATCTGAATTCAGGAGAGCCTGGGAAAAGCACAGGGGGATTTCTGAGGGAGGGGGTGTGTGGATGGCTGTACGGTCTTTGTCTGTTCTCATGTTTCTATGTTACAGAGAGGGTGGTGGATGCATGGAACAGACTCCCAGTGGAGGTGGTGGAGATGAGGACAGGATCTGAATTCAGGAGAGCCTGGGTCAGGCACAGGGGGATCTCTGAGGGAGAGGCAGGGACCATAAAGCCGAGTAGATGTGTTTCCCCCCTCCCCAGGATTGGAAAAGGGTGAAGAATCATGCTACTCCACTCCCGATTTAATACACTTCTAGCATATCCCCGCTCAACCATCTCGTCGTCACGCTGAGAAGGATGACAACGCCTGAAACAGCCTCCCAGGGGGAGGTGGTGGAGGAATTTCAGGGTGCTTGGGGCAGATAGGGAAGGGCAGGCTACGCAAAAGACACGGGTGGGGGGTGGCGGGGGGTGTGGAGATCCAGCGTTTCTCTGAGCGGGAACCTTTAGGCTCATCTCCCCAAACTGGGAGAGAACCAGAGAGAAGGAATCTGGATTGGCAGACTTGGTTTTTTGTTTTGTTTTTTTTCAATCTGCCTTCTTTATGGAGCGAGTCCCTGTGGGCAGGAGCGGGTGACACCTGCGCAGAGCCCTTCTATCTGCAGTGCAATACAGTCCAGGGCAGACCCCCCCCCCCCGCTCAGGGAAGGACGCACGCTCTCACCGCCATAACTCGCTCATTCCGGATTCTGCGCGCATACCCTCAGAGGACGGCTCTCTCTCTCTTTCTCTCTTCTGGAGAACTGCAATAAATTAATTTAATTAATCTGTTACGCTATAGCTGTCTCCACCCAACGTGAAATTCAAGGATGATCGGGGTTTGGCATATCCTGTGCTGCCTGCAAGAGAATCTCGCTCGCCTTCTCCCTGTGTCTCCGAGAGACGAGGCACTGAATTGCAAAGTGCCACCTGCCTCCCTGAACTAATCGCCAGCCTGGTGTTTTATATAGCACATCAGTTTTACATGTAATTACCACCGTCCAGGAGGGCATACAGCTGCTTATATGGCCGTTCCCTCTTATACAGCACAGAGCCTCCTGCTCAGATAGGTGCAGTTAAACAAGTCAGTTCACAGTCATTAAGCATTAATGCACCTCATTAGCATAAGAACTAGAAGCGGCTTTGATGCACGGAGTCCCCCTCCCCCCCCCCCCCCACTCGCAAGAGAGAGGGGAGCAAGATGGAGAGGCAGGAGAGACACTGAGGGTCTAATGAGATCTCCTCTTCAGGCCTGATCATTATTCTCCGACTTGCCTCCCTATCCCAAAAGATAATCTATGGATATACGCCCGTGCCTGTGCTCCAGCAAACAGCTAGCCTGCCTTTCCTCCCCCCCCCCCCAGTGGATTCATGCACACAACCTGTGCCTGCATTTGCTTTGCAATACCTACACAGCTCCAGATGCGACAATGGCCTCTTCCCTGGCTCTAGGGCTTCTGTACAAAGCGGGAACCACGTGGCTGCCGCACATCCCTGGCAAAAGGTTCCCTGATGGCGCCCTAGGCCAGCAGGATCCATGCCAGCCCTGCCCCCTCCTTCCATATGGGCTTCCTGTTACCGAGGAAACACATGGAGGGGGCAGGGCCCCGAGCATGGGTTATACCTCACAGACCCTGCCCCATCACCAACTGAAGAGGCATCAGGAGCATAACCCTGCAGCCTCCAGTTACACGCCGGTAGCGATGGACCCACAGGACCCCCTTGTGGTACCGCGGACCCAAGCAATTGCCTTGTAATCCTTGAATGCCAGCTCTGGATTTAATTCCATTAGCCCAGTAAGGGAGGATAGGATACAGTATACTGTACAGTAGGGTTAGGTAGGGAGGACTGTGGGAGGAGTAGGATAGGGTACAGTGTAGTGTACAATAGGGTTAATGTGTAAGGGTATGAGGGAAAGGTAGTGTAGCATACTGTACAGTAAGGTTAGGTACTGTCTAGGCCAGCAGTTGGGGTGGTATAGGGTACAGTGTAGTGTACAATAGGGTTAATGTGTAAGGGTATGAGGGAAGGGTAGTGTAGCATACTGTACAGTAAGGTTAGGTACTGTCTAGGCCAGCAGTTGGGGTAGTATAAGGTATAGTGTAGTATACAGAAGGGTTAGTGCGCAAGGGTTAGAGTGTAGTGTAGTGAACAGTAGGGCTAGGTAGAGTGTAGGACAGTGTTGCATAGGTTAGGGTACAATGTACTGTATAGTAAGGTTAGAAAATGTCTAGGTCAGCAGGTGGGGTGGTATAGGGTACAGTGTAGGGTACAGTAGGGTTAGATAGTGAGTAGCATAAAATAGAATAGAGTACAAGTGTAGTGTTCAGTAAGTTTAGATAATATGTAGGACAGTGTGTAATGTACAATAGGGATAAGTAGTGTGGAGGACAATGTGCAATACAGGGTAGGGAAGGGTACGGGGTAGTGTACAGTGGGTTTAATGTGTAGGAATGTGTAGGACAGTGTGCAATGTAAGGTAAAATAGGGTATGGTATAGTGTACAGTAGGGTACAGTGTAGTGTACAGTAGAGTTAGGCAGTGTGTACGACCGGGTGTAGTGCAGGGTACAGTGTAGTGTACTGTAGGGTTAGGCAGTGTGTTCGACAGGGTGTAGTGCAAGGTAGGGTACAGTGTAGTGTACAGTAGGATTAGGCAGTGTGTACGATAGGGTGTAGTGCAGGATAAGGTCCAGTGTACTGTACAGTAGGGTTAGGCTGTGTGCAAGACAGGGTGCAGGGTAGGGTACAGTGTAATGTACAGTAGGGTTAGGCAGTTGTGTACAACAGAGTGTAATGGTTAGGTTACAGTATACTATACAGTCCATTTAGGAAGTATGTAGGAAAATGTAGTGTGGGCTAGGATAGGGTTAGCCAGTTTTTAGTGCAAGAAAGGGCACAGAGTAGTGAACAGTAGGGTTAGGTAGTGTGTAACATAGGATACAATAGGATATGGTATAGTGTGCAATACAATTAGGTAATAAAGAGAAGGATAGGATTTGGCACAGTGCAGTGAATATTAGGGTTAGGCAATGTGTAGACAGTATATAGCACTGGTAGGATGTTTTGTGTATAGTAGAGCTAGATATAACCTACTCAGCTAATTTTTGTATTTGTAATTTTATTTTTATTATCCGTTTATCTCTGTACTTTTGGAATGTAAACTTCTTGGATGTGTTTTACATGTGGTATATCAAGTTTAATAAATAACAATAATGTAGGCTAAGATAGGGTAGAGCAGTAATATATGCTAAGGTTAGGTAGTGTACAGCACAGGGTAGGATAGGGAAAGGTATGGTGTACGATAGAGTTAGTGTGTAAGATAAGGTACAGCATAATGTACAGTTAGGTTAGCTAATGTGTAGCACAGGATGGAGTAGGATAGAGTACATGTATACAGTAAGGTTAGAAGCAATGTGTCAAGGCGATAGCTAAAGCCAGAAGAATGCTGGGCTGCATAGAGCGAGGAATAACCAGTAAGAAAAGGGAGGTGGTGATGCCCTTGTACAGGTCCTTGGTGAGGCCTCACCTGGAGTACTGTGTTCAGTTCTGGACTCTGCCCAGAGAAGGGCAACCAAAATGGTGTGGGTCTGTGTTGGAAGACTTAGGAGAGGCTGAAGGAGCTAAATATGTATATCCTGGAGGAGAGGAGGTGCAGGGGAGATATGAGACACACCTTCAGATACCTGAAAGGTTTGAATGATGCACAAACCTCAAACTTTTCCATTTAAAAGAAAGCTGTGGAACTAGGGGTCATGAAATGAAACTCCAAGGAGAACAACTCAGAACCAACGTCAGGAAATATTTCTTCATGGAGAGAATGATGGATGCCTGGAATGCCCTTCCAGAGGAGATGGTGAAGAGTAAAACAGTCAACGAATTCAAAGGGGCATGGGATAAACACGGTTGGAAATGAAGAAAAGGGTGTATGGGGGTAACCCGCACAGTGCAGCGGTTATTACCCTTAACAGAAGGCATGGGGATTACCGCCCTAACCAATTAGCCTTGATGCTTGTGACACAACTGCCAACATCATTCTCTGCTTCAACGGTAGGGGGGAAAGGGGAATTGGATTTACACGACAGCAAACACCGGGCCCCGACTTTTATGGTTTGGAGTATCAATATGCAGACATTAGGGATAAAATACAGGACCTCTTCTATGGCCCAGCTGAAGAGCAAAGCACGTTCAAGCAGCACGGGCTGAATTATCATGAAGGCTCCTTACCCTGTACAAATGTTGCCATTCAGGCCGATGCATTATCGGCCCGCTCTCCTAACGCGCGCCCAGCCACCCCTCCTGGGCGAGCGATGCATTATTTAAGTGAGGGGTCGTGCTAAAAATGACACGCTAGGGATAAATTGTGCACCCCTAGTGCGTCCATGGCATTGGGCGCCCAGGAAAAATGGCTGTGCGCCGGTTAGAAAAACGTTCGCTCAATTAATGGCTTAATGACATTAAGTTTTCCATGTTAAACCATGCGCACCGGCGCCTAGGTGGAGTAGGATAGGGTACATATTGTATACAATAAGGTTAGATAGTGAGTAGCGCCTAGGTGGAGTAGGATAGGGTACATATTGTATACAATAAGGTTAGATAGTGAGTAGCGCTGGGTGGAGTAGGATAGGGTACATATTGTATACAATAAGGTTAGATAGTGAGTAGCGCCTAGGTGGAGTAGGATAGGGTACATACTGTATACAATAAGGTTAGATAGTGCGTAGCACTAGGTGGGAGTAGGATAGGGTACATATTGTATACAATAAGGTTAGATAGTGAGTAGCGCCTAGGTGGAGTAGGATAGGGTACATACTGTATACAATAAGGTTAGATAGTGAGTAGCGCTGGGTGGAGTAGGATAGGGTACATACTGTATACAATAAGGTTAGATAGTGCGTAGCACTAGGTGGGAGTAGGATAGGGTACATATTGTATACAATAAGGTTAGATAGTGAGTAGCGCCTAGGTGGAGTAGGATAGGGTACATACTGTATACAATAAGGTTAGATAGTGCGTAGCACTAGGTGGGAGTAGGATAGGGTACATATTGTATACAATAAGGTTAGATAGTGCGTAGCACTAGGTGGGAGTAGGATAGGGTACATATTGTATACAATAAGGTTAGATAGTGCGTAGCGCTAGGTGGAGTAGGATAGGGTACATATTGTATACAATAAGGTTAGATAGTGAGTAGCGCCTAGGTGGAGTAGGATAGGGTACATATTGTATACAATAAGGTTAGATAGTGAGTAGCGCTGGGTGGAGTAGGAAAGGGTACATACTGTATACAATAAGGTTAGATAGTGCGTAGCACTAGGTGGGAGTAGGATAGGGTACATATTGTATACAATAAGGTTAGATAGTGCGTAGCACTAGGTGGGAGTAGGATAGGGTACTGTGTAATATATAGTAAGGTTAGCAGTGTGCACAATAGTATGTAGCACGGGGTAGGTTTATAACTATTATCGATTGCCACCTGTAATTGTGTAAATTGTTATTAACATTGTTTTATCACTGTTGTATTTTACCATTACACTATTACTTTACTGTTTGTATATTCATTATGTAATCTGCTTTGCATGATCTTATCACTATAAGTGGGCAGAAATAAATCAGCATTAATGTTTTGATGAAATTGCAATTAATCAAGCAAATAAACTCATCTATATTAGGTTAAAGTAGGGCAGAGAGCCTGGTTCCATCCCTCGCTATCTGACCCTGAGCAAGTCACATGGCCTCCTTAATTCAAACTGTAAGTAGAGACTCTATAACCCAGAGAATTACCACGTGCAGGGCTCTAGAAACCTGCATCATCACTATCAACACGGAGCCACCTCAGAGTCCGCCAAGGATCAACAGACAGGAGACAGGAGCTCGGCGCCCGTTCCCCAGACACACAAAGCCGTGCTGAGCCTCGTGTGTGCCGCTCACCTGAAGGTTACTCAGACCCCTGCCTTGTACAAGCCCAGCGCCTTCTACTCACGCAGCACTGCCTTTGAAGTCTGCTAAATTGTGGCTAAAGCCATCTTTAATTACAATAATGACCCCCTCTGCGAGCTGCAGTCCCTCTCACTAGGGCCTGGGTAAGAATTATGCAAGACGAGGATGAGAACGCACGGGAGCACGAACCAGGGGCATCTGAAGACGCCGCGTAGCTTATGTGCGACCCCAGTTCTGGTTTCTTTCTAAGAAGGTCCAAAGAGGTATCGCGGCATGCAAAGGAGAAATCCAGCTATTTCCAGGACCGGTGAGGCTGCAAGGCCACAACAGGGTGCATTTACTCCTAAAGAGAGTCAAGTTCAGCTCTTCCCACCTAGTGCTGTGCTCACAAGTGTTGCTGAGCAAATGGCGAACACACGCTGCTCTTTCCAAGGAGAGCTGCGTCCAGCTAATGGTGGGAGGAAAAAAAACAAGCATGGGATTAGAACTCGGGACTCGGTGGGTACTAACCCCAGCTCCGGATATTTATTCTCTCTCTCGCCACGCTCTGGTTATCACCAGTAAGCTCTTTAAGAAAGGGAAGAGTTCAGCACCGTCTGCTTACTCCGTCTCGTTACAGTCTTGTACTTTTTTTTTTGCAGCGAATTTAATTCTCCTACTTCAGCAGGAAGTGAATACATCTCGGTGTCCCCAATGGTGACTGGGTAACAGGGCATCAATCCTCCCACGCTCCCGTATTGCGCAGGTCCTTAATCTCAGCCGCAAGGCCAAGGAGAAATCACCCTTAGCTCACATCCGAGCGCAGGATCTGCGCTCCCAGCCAAAAGGAGGCCGAGAGCGATACTCCAGTTTATTCAGTCTCAAGAGAGAACAAAAGCAAGAGAGTGGCTAATGGTTTTCAGCTCTCACAATCTGACAATCCTTCAGCAGTCTTGAAGCAGTGAGGACCGGTGTCCCCATCACTCCCTCCTGCAGCCAGAGAGTTTCCCCCGCTAGATCCCTCTGGAAAATAAAAAAAAGCACTGCAATCATTTTCTCTAGATCGCCCCAGTTTTCTTCCAGAGCTTTGCTGTGGGGACCCGGCAGTGATGCTAGCGGATGCTCTGGACACCTCCTTAACCTTTCTGGCCTCGCACACCGCCGCGTGCTCCCGGGGGGGACCTTTCCAGAACCGCAGGACGGTAAACGTTATGGGGGCTCCTTCCTTCCACTCCTGGCTTTCCCAGAACCGGGATTCCCGGCGACCTCCCCTCCCGCCTCTGCTCACACCAAGCCCCAGCCAGAGGAAAGGCAGAGGTCCCATGGGAGCAATTGGGTTTGCTCATCAGGAAGGATTGCGACAGATGCATTAGCTAAAGAAAAAAAAGCTGCCAGAGTTACTGCAGGAGCTCTCCACAGCTTTCAGACTGTCGGGTCTTGTTTCATTTAGCGATATAAATGCAGGTGATCTGCTCACTTAGGGCCTCCGTCGCCGATGACTCTCGCTCCTTGGCTCTGTGGTTTCCTGCTGTGTCTCTTACCTAACTCTAGGATGGACCGGGCAGAGCTGTAACTGACTGAGATTAATAAGAACCAAAATGTGCAGGCCCAGACCGAGCTGGACCCGCTAACTGCAAAGGGCAAGGGTCAAGAAGAAATGCGCTGATCTGCCAGGGAGGTTGCAGCTCTCCTCGGAATGGCAGCGAGCCTTCTCTCATCAGCATCACTCCAAGGTGCGGGAGCTGACCAGTGCCTCTCGCAGGACTCCAATGCAGGCGTTTCTGATCCTTCGGTCAGTCTGTGGTTCTTCCAGGCCCGAGAAACAACAGCCTGAGCCCGGAGCATCAAACCCAGGATCCAAATGACTGGGCTATGCCTCACGACTGTGCTACTCCAGGCTCCGCCCCTACCACCTGCCCGGCTGCTTGACCTCTTACCTTCCTTTTGCAATGGAGAAGGTACAGAGAAGGGCAACCAAAATGATAAAGGGGATGGAACAGCTTCCCTATGAGGAAAGGCTGAAGGAGATTAGGGCTGTTCAGCTTGGAGAAGAGACGGCTGAGGGGGGATATGATAGAGGTCTTTAAGATCATGAGAGGTCTTGAACGAGGAGATGTGAATCGGTTATTTTCGGATAATACAAGGAGTAGGGGGCACTCCATGAAGTTAGCAAGTAGCACATTTAAGACTAATCGGAGAAAATTCTTTTTCACTCAACGCACACTAAAGCTCTGGAATTTGTTGCCAGAGGATGTGGTTAGTGCAGTTAGTGTAGCTGGGTTCAAAAAAGGTTTGGATAAGTTCTTGGAGGAGAAGTCCATTAATGGCTATTAATCAAGTTTACTTAGGGAATAGCCACTGCTATTAATTGCATCAGTGGCATGGGATCTTCTTAGTGTTTGGGTAATTGCCAGGTTCTTGTGGCCTGGTTTTTGGCCTCTGTTGGAAACAGGATGCTGGGCTTGATGGACCCTTGGTCCGACCCAGCAAGGCAATTTCTTATGTTCCTCTCGTGAGCCTTAAGGGCTGAAGTTCTAAGCTTAGCTGTAATTCGGCACAGGTAAACCTATTTTATCCCTCCTGACTGAGCACGAAAGGGCCAGGGGACCCAAGCATTCTCCAAGTCCACCCACACATCCCGTCCAGCCAGGCGCCTTGGGGCTCCCTCTCTCTACAGGGCTCGCTCCGCGCAGAAGCTTCTGGGGTGGCGGGGCAGGGCTGTTCACACCCTGTTGTAACTGGACTGAGCCGCCTTGTAAGCGCGCTGCTGCCTGGCCACGCTGTAGAAATGTTCCAAGTGCACGCGGCCTTGTTTAACACCGTTAGGAAAGGTGATTTATAAATCATTAAATTAACACCGGTGTTGTAAGCAGCCTCGGCATCCGCTCACATACAAAACAAACCAAACATTTACTAACAGCAAATTAATTTCCATGAATAGCAGAAACACCCACCCGGAAACCTCTCCACCCCAGCTCCCCAACAACTACACCACCCGGAAACCTCTCCACCCCACTCCCCAACAACTACACCACCCTGAAACCTCTCCACCCCGCTCCCCAACAACTACACCACCCTGAAACCTCTCCACCCCGCTCCCCAACAACTACACCACCCTGAAACCTCTCCACCCTGCTCCCCAACAACTACACCACCCGGAAACCTCTCCACCCCTGCTCCCCAACAACTACACCACCCGGAAACCTCTCCACCCCGCTCCCCAACAACTACACCACCCTGAAACCTCTCCACCCCGCTCCCCAACAACTACACCACCCTGAAACCTCTCCACCCCGCTCCCCAACAACTACACCACCCGGAAACCTCTCCACCCCGCTCCCCAACAACTACACCACCCGGAAACCTCTCCACCCCGCTCCCCAACAACTACACCACCCTGAAACCTCTCCACCCCGCTCCCCAACAACTACACCACCCTGAAACCTCTCCACCCCGGCTCCCCAACAACTACACCACCCTGAAACCTCTCCACCCCGGCTCCCCGACAACTACACCACCCTGAAACCTCTCCACCCCGGCTCCCCGACAACTACACCACCCTGAAACCTCTCCACCCCGCTCCCCGACAACTACACCACCCTGAAACCTCTCCACCCCGGCTCCCCGACAACTACACCACCCTGAAACCTCTCCACCCCGGCTCCCCGACAACTACACCACCCTGAAACCTCTCCACCCCGGCTCCCCGACAACTACACCACCCTGAAACCTCTCCACCCCGGCTCCCCGACAACTACACCACCCTGAAACCTCTCCACCCCGCTCCCAGACAACTACACCACCCTGAAACCTCTCCACCCCGCTCCCAGACAACTACACCACCCTGAAACCTCTCCACCCCGCTCCCCGACAACTACACCACCCTGAAACCTCTCCACCCCTGCTCCCCGACAACTACACCACCCTGAAACCTCTCCACCCCGGCTCCCCGACAACTACACCACCCTGAAACCTCTCCACCCTGCTCCCCGACAACTACACCACCCTGAAACCTCTCCACCCCGGCTCCCCGACAACTACACCACCCTGAAACCTCTCCACCCCGGCTCCCCGACAACTACACCACCCGGAAACCTCTCCACCCCGCTCCCCGACAACTACACCACCCTGAAACCTCTCCACCCCGGCTCCCCGACAACTACACCACCCTGAAACCTCTCCACCCCGGCTCCCCGACAACTACACCACCCTGAAACCTCTCCACCCCGCTCCCCGACAACTACACCACCCTGAAACCTCTCCACCCCGCTCCCCGACAACTACACCACCCTGAAACCTCTCCACCCCGCTCCCCGACAACTACACCACCCTGAAACCTCTCCACCCCGCTCCCCGACAACTACACCACCCTGAAACCTCTCCACCCCGGCTCCCCGACAACTACACCACCCTGAAACCTCTCCACCCCGCTCCCCGACAACTACACCACCCTGAAACCTCTCCACCCTGCTCCCCGACAACTACACCACCCTGAAACCTCTCCACCCCGCTCCCCGACAACTACACCACCCTGAAACCTCTCCACCCCGCTCCCCGACAACTACCACCACCCTGAAACCTCTCCACCCCGCTCCCCGACAACTACACCACCCTGAAACCTCTCCACCCCGCTCCCCGACAACTACACCACCCTGAAACCTCTCCACCCCGGCTCCCCGACAACTCATGAACAGCGGCAGCAGCTTTACAAGAGACCGGGGGGATGCAGCTGTCCGTCTGTCCGCCACGGTCCTGAGTAACACAGAACCCCCCTCCTCCTCTGCAAAATCCCAGCAGTCGCCAGACCAAGGACTTCCCGGCCCACCCAGCCGGCCCCTGCCTACTGCGTTCCCCACGCAGACCCCCCGCGGGTCCCTGACCCGTCGCTCTCCCTGGCCCGGGCAGGCTCGCACTTTTCCCCGTTGTTTTCGCTCGCCGCCACCACGTGCTACGGGGGGGGGGGGAGATTCCAGGCCACGGGAGGAGGCAATCCACCGTCCTTCGAGGTAAGGCAGCATTTCCTCACACCGAGAGCCTCCCTTCCTCTGCCCAAGCACTTCTGCTTCTCTCGCCGTCTTTAGGAAATTAAAAACAAACAGAGCAGCGCCATCAGCCAGGCCGGGAGCCCCCCCCCCGCTAAAACCTGGAGCGCGAGCCAAACCAGCAGAGCACCCACGCAGCTCACCAACCAAGCAGTTACCTCACTCACCAGCCAGGGAGCGAGAACCAACAGGAATCAATCAAACTGACAAAAGAAGTCCCTGCACCAGGATTTGTCGGCGCTGTTATGCAAAGTGAAACGGCCTTAAATATTTGATAAAGGAATAACGCAGTTAAGATTTACTGGCGCATTTAAGATGTCCCCTACCGCACCCCCCACGCAGCATCAGCGGTGCCTCCAGATCCCGTGGAGGAAAGAGCGGGGGGGGGGGGGGCGCTGCTTGCCCATGGGGGCCCGGCCACCCCCCCATGGCTTCCAAATGCCAGCAAAAGACGAGAGCGGCGGGACGCTGCTAACACAGAACCTGCAGCCGCTCCTTCCCTAGGAACTCGGCTCCCAAAGGGCCGGACTCAGTAGCCCCTTTCTTTCCCCCCACAGAATATGAGAAAAGCCTGTACTTAACGAAGCCCTAGGCCTTTTTTTTTTTTAATTATTATTTTATTTGCCCCCTAGATGCCGGCATGAACGCAGCTCTCTGACCGCATCCCCCCCCCCCTCCCCCACCCCGAGGCGGCCTGCAGCCACGCTCAAGGGCAAAGACTACAGAGGGCACAGAGCGCTCCCGGATCGGAGAGGCCTCGCTGCATTACAGCCCGACTGGCAAGGTCCACCCCGTCCCCCCCGGCCTAATGGCGCCGAGAACAAAACAGCATGACGTGAAACTGGGTTGCGTTTCAGGGTCCAGCAGACTACAACGGCCCCGGAGCCCAGTTATATGTGCGGCCAGCTGGGGTCTCACCCATTTCAGCTCTGGCAGAGGCCTCGCGCGCTGGAGGTGGCGGCGGCTGATGTAGGATGTTCCTGGCTGCCAGACTCACGGTTTCTGGCTCTCTCTCTCTCTTGCCAAACGGAGTGCAGGCCTACACTTGAGGCAAGGGCCTCCCTCTCCTGCCTCTGGGTGCCTGGATGACAGCACAGAGGGTGCGGGAAGGACCGGGTACTGCTCGGCCCTGATAGTTCCCTCTCGCCTGGGTTTTCTATCTGGCACAGAGCTCCAGCCAGCACCTGATCAGACTGGCACACAGGTTGCCTTTTAGGTGTTTTCCTCACCCTTTCCACCAGCAGCCGTGCAAGCATCGTGGGCGTAGCCAGCTTCCTTCCTTTCTTTTTAAAGTTAGCTTATTTGTAGCTGCTTAATTTATTTCATCTGTTATTGACTATTTTATATTATGATGGGTTACTTCCTTGTTTTAATGTTATTTATTTATTTTTTAAATTTTATGGGTTTTTTTAGTTAATTTTTTAAGTCTTCACGATTTTGTATATGCTTTTTTTATGATTATGTATGTTATTTTGTTCATCGCTAGGCCTTTTTGTGTTAGGCGATTCACAAATCCTAATAAATGTAAATGAACCCTTTCACCAGATCCCATCATCCCCTGTACTTTCACTGGAAACCGTGGCACTGTTGTCAACCAAGTTTAGGGAAGCCAGTTTACGACTAAGGACTCCTCTGCTCTGGATGACAAGCTTTTTCAGTTTAGGTGCCAGTGTGTGGCAAAAAAAAAAAAAGGCTGGAACTACTATGGTGGTGGAGGCGTCTTCATTCATTTTGGGTTGGGATTCGGGAACTCATCACTGGGCAGATCCTCTGCACACGGAGCACTCGGCTTGGTTGGGCACCACCACAAACCGCGGTACCAGCCAATGCCCTTCCGCCTCAATGAGATGATGCCGTCCCTTGAGCTCGGCCCCCAGGACCCACCAGTTTATGAAGGAACGTGTCTGGATCTCTCTCGTTTTCCCAGCTAAGCCTCAGTCCACCGCACCAGTCCAAACTGACCACGGCCATCTGCTACGACACAACAGAATGGTTTTACCGACAGCTCTGTCCTCCGGTCGACGAAAAGAAAATCCGTCAATCAGCTGGCCGCACGCGTGCCAGGATGTGGGTGAGGAGCGGGGCTCCCGCTCAGTCTCGGCCCCCAGAAACGAGAAAGCGAGGGCCAGAGACCACCGCCAGTCCCCGTGGACGCTAATGCTCTGCTAAGGCGCGGGAATGTCCGTAGCCCGAGATACCTTTAGAGGGCCAGCAAGAGAAGCAGCAGGTAAGACTTTCGAGAACACCACTGCACCGGGCCTCCCCCTTCTGCAGACATCACGCGTGGCCTGGAAAGCTCAGGTCCTACGTCGTCACCCAGAGCGGTGCCGCCCAGCTTCTCTGCTGCAGGCTCACCTAGGTACTCGCCACAATTAACATGCACGAGAGACCGGCACACGTATTCCTTACAGATATCCTGAAAACCCAACCGCCTGGGTGTGCCCTCCTGGAGAGGCTCGGCAAACACTGACCTAGCATTAACGCGGCCTACAGAGGTGGCAGCTTTCTCCAGGACCAATGCTACCGCTAGATCTCCACTGAAAGTCCTCAAAAGGTCCCTAAAGGTCTTCCTAGTCTATCATCATGAAGAAGAGGACAAAAGGGCTGTGCTGGTCCTTTCCTTCTTCGCACAGGTAAAGGCCCACAAACATTGCAACGTGCCCGGCCCTCGTAGGGTGGCTCCCATCATGAGGGCGGTTGGGGTAAATACCAGGAGGAGAGTCTGAAAAGAGCGAGACCAACTCAGGCCTACGCACGGGGGGGGGGGAGGCTCCCCGTGCCCGCTCTCAGCCAAGCATTTTGCCGGCAGGTACGGAATGAGAGAGCCCCCTTTTAAAACCGGAACCTGTAGCCATCAGCGATTACTGAGGAGGTGGTGAGGGAGCAAATGGTTGCTCTGAACTCACCCTCTTCCTGAAGCAGGGAGAAGAGTCGTTTCCAAGGTGCGAGACTGATAGGAAACGGACTGGAAGAGGTGCAGGACAGGGAGCGGGTGACAGAAGAGAAGCTCGGGTCACACGTAGATAATATAAGATCCTGTGATGGGACGCGTCGGAGGTTTGTGCACATGCGGGGGGATGGATAATATGGGGCGGGGGGGGGGGAGCAAGGAGGAGGGGGTGGCCAGAGCTCGGCGAGTTACAGATGTGGCGCAGCAGACCGGAAGAGGAGCGAGCACGCCGGAGCCGTAGCAAGGTGAGAAGGACCGTGTGGCAACGAGGGAGGGGGCAGCCCTTTACGGAAATAATCTTAGGGAAAGGCGGAGCTTTGGGGAATACCAGATGTTATGGGGGGGGGGGGGCGGGCTGTGGACAGAGGGAGGCTGGAGGCTCAGCGCTGCCGCCGTGAAACTTAATATATTTCAGCATCTGAGTAACCTGAGAGAAAGAGAGGGGGAGGTGAAGCGCTGAAGGAGGAGGGAACAGGGAGCTAAGGGTGGTGAGAGGCGGCAGCAGCAGCAGCATTTGGTTTAAAAGAACTCAGGCAGTTTTATTCAAAGATATATTTATGGCTGCAGTTTTAAATTAAGTTTGTAAATAGTAAGGCCCACCCTGCCACTTGGTGCTATCAGTACTGGGTTAGTGGATGAAGACCAGACCCTGGTGTCACCCGGCTGATGAGGGACGTTGCTAGAGAGGGCACAGGACGGCGCTGAGCTGTGCGACCAGCACTGCTGCCCCCTCTGATCGTGTTAAACTCACACCGTGGCCTTCCTGCCACCCCTTCCTTTCTCATGAGCTGTAGGCCACGCTACAGGCCTCGTCTCCTACCAGCCAGCGACTGTACCGACGTGCCCAGCAGAGAGAGGCCGGCCTCCCGTGTGCCACCGGTCAGCCTCTCTCGACCTTCCTTCCCTCTTCAGAGCATCTGGCAGGGAAGGGGGGGGGGAGGGGTAGGAAAAACTCTTGTCTAATCCCACGGGAAAGAGCAGGTATAGCAGTAAAGTAGGTCATATCCTGCCTTCTGACCAGAGGCAATACTGAGCATCTCCAAAATCCTGGGATGGTCCTGTTTTATTTTCTCTCATTGTTACTACTTATAAATCCCCTTGAATCGCTTTGCAGCGCGTATAGAAATTGCCATGCCACGGCTGGGGGAGCAGGGTGCCCGACCTCCCCCATGCCACGGCTGGGAGAGCAGGGTGCCCGACCCCCCCCATGCCACGGCTGGGGCAGCAGGGTGCCCGACCTCCCCCATGCCACGGCTGGGAGAGCAGGGTGCCCGACCCCCCCCATGCCACGGCTGGGGCAGCAGGGTGCCCGACCTCCCCCATGCCACGGCTGGGGGAGCAGGGTGCCCGACCTCCCCCATGCCACGGCTGGGAGAGCAGGGTTCCCGACCCCCCCCATGCCACGGCTGGGAGAGCAGGGTGCCCGACCCCCATGCCACGGCTGGGGGAGCAGGGTGCCCGACCCCCCCCATGCCACGGCTGGGGGAGCAGGGTGCCTGACCCCCCCCCATGCCACGGCTGGGAGAGCAGGGTGCCCGACCCCCATGCCACGGCTGGGGGAGCAGGGTTCCCGACCTTCCCCATGCCACGGCTGGGGGAGCAGGGTTCCCGACCTTCCCCATGCCACGGCTGGGGGGCAGGGTGCCCGACCTCCCCCATGCCACGGCTGGGAGAGCAGGGTGCCCGACCTCCCCCATGCCACGGCTGGGGGAGCAGGGTGCCCGACCCCCCCCCCCATGCCACGGCTGGGAGAGCAGGGTGCCCGACCTCCCCCATGCCACGGCTGGGGGAGCAGGGTGCCCGACCTCCCCCATGCCACGGCTGGGGGAGCAGGGTGCCCGACCCCCCCCATGCCACGGCTGGGGGAGCAGGGTGCCCGACACCCCCCCATGCCACGGCTGGGAGAGCAGGGTGCCCGACCCCCCCCCATGCCACGTGGGCTAGCTTTGCCCTGTGCCCACCCCTGCGTATCCGCTCCTGGCACCGATCAGTCAGGCCTATCCTGTAAAGTGCGGCCGTGTTTACCCTGCTCCTAAGCCGCTTCTAACTCACGTTCCGGCTGCGTTAGCTCTTCCTGCGATCCCGAATCCCCTTTAACCTAGTTCTACCGCGTCCTAAATTCCCCGGGTAACCCCTTCCGCCCGCGGCATGCATACTGCATGCAAACGAGCGAATTAGCTCGATATTGCATGCAAACGAGCCAATTAGCTATTCCCCTAGCATCCCGTAACCCGCGCTGTGACTAACGCTACCTTTCCCTGCCGTTTTCTCGCAAACTTACCGCCTACCCTGACCCAGGCGGTAGAGGCATGGGTAAGGGTAGGTGGCAAGCTTTCCCCCAGCCCCTGCTCACCTGCCCCGGCCGCGATCGTGGGTGCCGGTCCCCGTGGCAGCCCCAGTCCTCTCCCCTGCTCCCGAAGCCAAAAAAAAAAAAAGCGAAAAAAAAGTTGCAGCCCCCCTCCGATGTCCGGACTGGGGCTGCCACGGAGACTGCAACGGCAAAGCGACTTTTCAGTGTCCCCCCTCCTCCCGGAGCAGGGCGGAAAAGCCGCCCTGCTCCGGGAGGAGGGGGGACACTGACAGCCGCGAAGCTTTCCCCCAGCCCGGACACCTGCAAAAAATTTAAAAACTTACTTTTTACAGCGGCGAAACTGAGCGGCAAAGCCCGAACCCGACCCGGCCCCCCAACCCCAAACCCGGACCCGACAAGCGACGAAACTGAGCGGCGAAACTAAAAAAAAAAGAAAAGCAATTTTTTTTTTTTTTTCAAAATTGACAATTTTGGTTTTTTTCCAAAAGCGACTTACTTTTGGGATCTGTCAAGATCCCAAAAGTAAGTCGCTTTTGGACGCAAGCAAAACTTACTTTTTACAGCAGGAACACAACCTGGCTCCGTAGCTCCTCCCGAAGACACGGGAAAGCGTACAATTGGCCGCTGAAGACGTGACGTCACGATGTCACGTCTTGAGCGGCCAATTGCACGCTTTCCCCGTGCAGGCGGCCATCTTTGTCTTCGGGAGGAGCTACGGAGCCAGGTCGTGTTCCTGCAGATGGCTGTAAAAAGTAAGTTTTGCTTGCGTCCAAAAGCGACTTACTTTTGGGATCTTGACAGATCCCAAAAGTAAGTCGCTTTTGGAAAAAAACCAAAATTGTCAATTTTGAAAAAAAAAAAAATTGCTTTTCTTTTTTTTTTTTTAGTTTCGTCGCTTGTCGGGTTCGGGCTTCGCCGCTCAGTTTCGCCGCTGTCATCTCTTCTCCCCTCTCCCGGAGCAGGGCGCGAAAAGCAGCCTTGCTCCGTGAGGAGGGAGAACAGACTGACAGCGGTCCGGTTGGGGGTCGGGTTCGGGCTGGGGGAAAGCTTCGCCGCTGTCTCTTCTCCCCTCCTCCCGGAGCAAGGCTGCTTTTCGCGCCCTGCTTCGGGAGGAGGGGAGGGGGGACTGGCAGTCCCGACTTCTGGTATCTGTCATTTCCATTTGAAATGACAGATACCAGCGTGGCGTGAAGCCTTAGGCCCGCGCACCCAGGATCCTGTATAGGCGCTCTATCCAGTATCCTGGGTTGCGCGGGCCTAAGGCTTTTCGGACGCGGCTTACATTTGCATGTAATTAGGCTTCAGGATCGAGCGGTAGGTGAGCTGCACTGTGCGGGCGGTAACCGCGGGTGCCGTAGGCACTAACGCAGCTCTTCCTACCGCTCGGTACTGGATAGGCCTGAGTGTCAGACCCTTGCCCCCCTCCCCCCCCAATCCTTTACTAGCAGGAACACGTTTTGTGAGTCGGGGAAAGTTTGCAAATTCTGCTTGGGTGAGCAGCAGCTCCCTGGTTCCTCCCCGTCTCCTTGACGGCTGTTTACATAATCTTTCGGGAAGGGAAATAAAACAGCCCGACTGGAAGGAGATCAAGTGGAGGGAAGCCCTTGGCAGCTGCAGCCCGGGGGTGGGGAGGACCTCTCTCTCTCTCCCCAGCGCAGGAGGAGAGGTGAGGAAGTGCAGAGCTCAGAACAAAAGAGCCTGCACTTCCTGGCTCCGGCTGGAGGGACTGGCGAGGAGTAGGGGGGGCGGAGCGGGCCCTTTGCAAGGCAGCGCCAGGGCGGCCCCCCCGCCGCCCGATGCCTTCCCGTCCCCGGGCGCCCCCGCCGCTTACCTTCCTCGCCCCCTTCCAGCGGGGCGGGCGGCCTCGGCGCTCCGGACGCAGGCCATGATGTCCTCGGCGAAAAGAGCAAAAGTTTACGGGGGCAGCGAAGGAAAGGAAGAAAAAAAAAAGAAAACCAAAACAAAACGAACCAAATGAGGCTAAAAGCGCGGCTCGGGCGCGCTCTGCGGCTCCGTCCCGCTCCTGGGCCCTTCCCCTCGCAGGCCGTGCAGCCGCCGCCGCCACCGCGCACGCATCTCCGCCACCGAGGAACGGGGCGGGCGACGGGGCGGGGCCGAGCCTGCCAGGCCTCCGGCAAAAGCCGAGACCACCATCTAGTGGCCCGGCTCGCGCACGGCTGGGGGAGGGAGGGAGGAGGCACGCGCTGCGCTGCGCCGCGGTCCCGGGCTTTCCTTCTGCACGCGCTGCTCCGCTCCACGGTCCCGGGCTTCCCTTCTGCACGCGCTGCTCCGCTCCACGGTCCCGGGCTTCCCTTCTGCACGCGCTGCGCCGCTCCACGGTCCCGGGCTTTCCTTCTGCAGGCGCTGCTCCACTCCACGGTCCCGGGCTTTCCTTCTGCACGCGCTGCGCCGCTCCACGGTCCCGGGCTTCCCTTCTGCACGCGCTGTTCCGCTCCACGGTCCCGGGCTTCCCTTCTGCACGCGCTGCTCCGCTCCACGGTCCCGGGCTTCCCTTCTGCACGCGCTGCTCCGCTCCACGGTCCCGGGCTTCCCTTCTGCACGCGCTGCGCCGCTCCACGGTCCCGGGCTTCCCTTCTGCACGCGCTGCGCCGCTCCACGGTCCCGGGCTTCCCTTCTGCACGCGCTGCGCCGCTCCACGGTCCCGGGCTTCCCTTCTGCACGCGCTGCTCCGCTCCACGGTCCCGGGCCGCTCCACGGTCCCGGGCTTCCCTTCTGCACGCGCTGCTCCGCTCCACGGTCCCGGGCTTCCCTTCTGCACGCGCTGCGCCGCTCCACGGTCCCGGGCTTCCCTTCTGCACGCGCTGCGCCGCTCCACGGTCCCAGGCTTCCCTTCTGCACGCGCTGCTCCGCTCCACGGTCCCGCGCTTCCCTTCTGCACGCGCTGCGCCGCTCCACGGTCCCGGGCTTCCCTTCTGCACGCGCTGCTCCGCTCCACGGTCCCGGGCTTCCCTTCTGCACGCGCTGCTCCGCTCCACGGTCCCGGGCTTCCCTTCTGCTCCGCTCCACGGTCCCGGGCTTCCCTTCTGCACGCGCTGCTCCGCTCCACGGTCCCGGGCTTCCCTTCTGCACGCGCTGCGCCGCTCCACGGTCCCGGGCTTCCCTTCTGCACGCGCTGCTCCGCTCCACGGTCCCGGGCCGCTCCACGGTCCGGGCTTCCCTTCTGCACGCGCTGCTCCGCTCCACGGTCCCGGGCTTCCCTTCTGCACGCGCTGCTCCGCTCCACGGTCCCGGGCTTCCCTTCTGCACGCGCTGCGCCGCTCCACGGTCCCGGGCTTTCCTTCTGCAGGCGCTGCTCCGCTCCACGGTCCCGGGCTTCCCTTCTGCACGCGCTGCGCCGCTCCACGGTCCCGGGCTTCCCTTCTGCACGCGCTGCGCCGCTCCACGGTCCCGGGCTTCCCTTCTGCACGCGCTGCTCCGCTCCACGGTCCCGGGCTTCCCTTCTGCACGCGCTGCTCCGCTCCACGGTCCCGGGCTTCCCTTCTGCACGCGCTGCTCCGCTCCACGGTCCCGGGCTTCCCTTCTGCACGCGCTGCTCCGCTCCACGGTCCCGGGCTTCCCTTCTGCACGCGCTGCGCCGCTCCACGGTCCCGGGCTTCCCTTCTGCACGCGCTGCTCCGCTCCACGGTCCCGGGCTTCCCTTCTGCACGCGCTGCGCCGCTCCACGGTCCCGGGCTTCCCTTCTGCACGCGCTGCTCCGCTCCACGGTCCCGGGCTTCCCTTCTGCACGCGCTGCGCCGCTCCACGGTCCCGGGCTTCCCTTCTGCACGCGCTGCGCCGCTCCACGGTCCCGGGCTTCCCTTCTGCACGCGCTGCTCCGCTCCACGGTCCCGGGCTTCCCTTCTGCACGCGCTGCGCCGCTCCACGGTCCCGGGCTTCCCTTCTGCACGCGCTGCTCCGCTCCACGGTCCCGGGCTTCCCTTCTGCACGCGCTGCGCCGCTCCACGGTCCCGGGCTTCCCTTCTGCACGCGCTGCTCCGCTCCACGGTCCCGGGCTTCCCTTCTGCACGCGCTGCGCCGCTCCACGGTCCCGGGCTTCCCTTCTGCACGCGCTGCTCCGCTCCACGGTCCCGGGCTTCCCTTCTGCACGCGCTGCGCCGCTCCACGGTCCCGGGCTTCCCTTCTGCACGCGCTGCGCCGCTCCACGGTCCCGGGCTTCCCTTCTGCACGCGCTGCTCCGCTCCACGGTCCCGGGCTTCCCTTCTGCACGCGCTGCTCCGCTCCACGGTCCCGGGCTTCCCTTCTGCACGCGCTGCGCCGCTCCACGGTCCCGGGCTTCCCTTCTGCACGCGCTGCTCCGCTCCACGGTCCCGGGCTTCCCTTCTGCACGCGCTGCGCCGCTCCACGGTCCCGGGCTTCCCTTCTGCACGCGCTGCTCCGCTCCACGGTCCCGGGCTTCCCTTCTGCACGCGCTGCGCCGCTCCACGGTCCCGGGCTTCCCTTCTGCACAAGATGTGGTTCAGCTTCAAGGCAGATCACATGCAGGCATTTCTGTCCCCAAAGGCCTCGCACGCTTTAGTTTTGGTACCCGAGACCTTGGAGGAGAAAGTGACTTGCCCAAGGTCACAAGGAATGGTCCTAAGATTTGAACCCTAGTTACCCTGCTTCAGTGCCCATTGCTCTAACCCCTAGGCTGCTCCTCAGTGTCCATAGGGAAATGCTGAGTAGATGAGGCTCTAAGTCTGTACCTGTCTGGCAATGAAGGGTGACTTGATTTGCCCAAGGTCACAAGGAGCATCAGTGGGAGAAGGGGGATTTAAACCCTGGGTCTCACCCTGCTGCTCTAACCCCTAGGCAGCTATTGCTCCTCCTCTCCACGGGCTACAGCTGGGCAGGCTGGAGACCTGGCCTCCTTCGCTGTTCTGTATTTAACTTCTGCATGTGAATACAGATGTATACACTGCAGGCCTTCAGGAAGTAAGGGGCTCAAAATGGACTCTAATCTCAGCGGCTGCCCTACATAGAATGCAGAAAGGAATGGAGGGTAAGAGAAGGAGCTGAAACCTAGTGAGGGATGTTTACCAGTGGAGGGTGCCTATCCCCAGTGACTGTTGGATGGGGCTTGTGGGCAAAGATTGAGAACCGATGCAGGCCTGGTTTCATCCCTCCTCCTTTTCCTCGCCCCCCCTTTCTAAGAAAAACTAGTTCTGTAAGCTCCTGATGCAACGGGGTAAAAGCAGCACTGACTCAGCCTGTGCCCTATAACAGGGAGCAGTCACCTTCAGGTGACTTGCTTCTTGCCCGGCTGAGGAAGCTCCAAACCTGTTGCATCTGTATAGCTTTCCATTAATTATTTGGAGGAGAAAGGACAGAAGCAGGCCTGTGGCTAGCAAGGAGGAATCTTGGGCACACAATTGGTGACTGACTTCGCCAAATGTCACTCCTAGGCACTGTTGTTGCTGGTTCAAATAACTTTATTGGCATGACAATTTTACATGTGCTGCTAAAGTAATATACAGAATGACAGAAAAAGGGTAAAGAGAGAGCAGAAAATGACTAATGGTGATAAAGTTACAGGTTATAGAAAGTGCACTATGAGGGACAAGCTTCAGATTTTGGGGTTGATCTATATTGTCCCTGGTCAGATTTTGTTTCTGCCTTGGTGCCTGCATACCACATAGTTTGCTGCTCTCGCTGCATTTCTGGTTCCCCTCAGGATTATAGAGTTTTTCCTGCTCATTCTTTTATGGGAAGTCTGAATTTTCTCTGTCAGCTTTTGCACATGTGCAGCTCTGTTATTCCTGTATTATGCACAGCGCAGAAGGAAATGCATTTGTTTCTATTTATCCGGTATTGCATTGCATGCAGAGTCGGGCTTCTTGGTTTTCCGGTTCTGTTTCTAGTCTATGATTCCTTATTCTGTATTTGGCCAGAGTCTGTGTTATACATTTGTGACTCAGGTGAGGAATTCTGCTAGCCCGTGTTTCCTGAATAGGACTCTGTAGCATTCCACTACTTCTGTTTTACAGTTATCAGCTCCTGCCGGCTACAGTTGTTTAAGTTCCAGTGTTAGTGCTGTTTTGGTAAGGGCAGGTTTGCTACCAAGTTATCCAGTGTGCGATTTCCCAGCACTTTGTGTTATTTCACTGATTGCCTCGCTGTCATCGAGATGACATCAGAATATTCTTTTTCTGCATAGCAGGAGGTAAGCTGAAGCATCCTAATTCTGCTCCTCACCCATTATTAGGCGTCCTAACATGGTAGTTGACTGCAGTGAACCCCAAGTCAGCGGGCTCACGGGCCCCGTCCCCTGCATGGGATGGAGCCATTGCGGAGCCTATGAGTGCGGCCTGATGCGATACCTCCTGAGTGCTGGGGGGGGGGGGGGAGAGTCCCAAGATTTGAAGCTGGGTTGGAGGGGCGGGGCTGAGCCCTGCTCGTCCTTAGGGTCTGCAGCTGGAGCCCTTAGCTTCTGGCCCAGAAGAGAAAAGCGAATTTCGGTCAGGGCGGGTTTAAGGGATTCTTTGACACCGAAAGTTGATGGATCATCCCCCGAAACTGGTGCAGAGTGGGGCGGCCGCTGCAGGAGCACTCCCCAGCGGCCTCGGCGCAGCACGCGGGATGCAAAGAGCCAGCAGCTGCTCCTCCGCGCTCTTCTCACGGCCCAGGCTCTGCAGCTCAAGCTGCGGGAGCAAGATCCTCTTCATAGCCGAAAGCTGCAGCGCGCCTGGCTTTCATCCCCTTCCGCTGGCTGAGCACATGGAAACAAATTAAACCCCTCCAGGAAAAAGCCTGAGCCGCAGAAGGAGCCCAGGAGATGTCACCATAGTAACAGGAAGGAGAGGAGCTGGAAGATGCTGTCGCCTGGGAAAAGCTGATAAAATGTTTTGCATTGATCGCTGGAGGTAAATCAGGGCTGGAAGGAGCGGAGAAGTGTCAGCGAGCCCCGGAGCTTTCCAGCTGCCTCCACCTAGCCGGGCCCATCCTTCATGCTGAGCTTTACACATGGTGGAAGCATTAACTACTAAATTGTAATCCCCCCCTCCCCTCGGCCCTGCTCTGCCGAACCTATGCTGCGTGCGCCGATCAAAGTGCAATAAATAGCAGGCTAAGATTACATGCGCCTTTTAATCTCGCCTTTGCTTTTGTGGTGCGCTGTTCTACACCTAAAGGTATTCTCGGAGCTTGAAGTGAGGAGCCTGGGCCTCCACCTGTTGTCACCAGTTGGGCCACAGCGCAGTCGATTTTCCATAGACAATATGAAGCAAGAACTAGCGAGTCTTTTCCAATCAAACTATTCAGAACTCGCTGTTCGTGAGTGGTTCTGCTCGCTGACGTCTGCATGCGCGGTGGTTCTGATGCCGTGGTTCTGCCCACTGACATCGGCATGCGCAGTGGTTCTGATGCGGTGGTTCTGCCCGCTGACGTCGGCATGCGTGGTGGTTCTGCCCGCTGACGTCGGCATGCGTGGTGGTTCTGCCCGCTGACGTCTGCATGCGTGGTGGTTCTGATGCCGTGGTTCTGCCCACTGACATCGGCATGCGCGGTGGTTCTGATGCGGTGGTTCTGCCCGCTGACGTCTGCATGCACGGTGGTTCTGATGCGGTGGTTCTGCCCGCTGACGTCTGCATGCACGGTGGTTCTGATGCAGTGGTTCTGCCCGCTGACGTCGGCATGCGTGGTGGTTCTGCCCGCTGATGTCTGCATGCACGGTGGTTCTGCCTCCTAGGTGCAAGATTGTTGGACAAAGGTTGGAAATGACATTTCTTTTTCTGGATGCCACAGGCCCAGCATTGGCTGCTTCTGGGATATCAAGAGGGCTAACATAGAGAGTCGGCCCCGCAAAACACGTACGCAGTTGGGCCCATCGTTGCCCCAAATGGGCAAAAGTTCCGCATTTAATTATGGGGCTAAATCTGGTGCAGGGGGAT
Organism: Rhinatrema bivittatum; assembly: GCF_901001135.1. Classification (NCBI taxonomy): domain Eukaryota; kingdom Metazoa; phylum Chordata; class Amphibia; order Gymnophiona; family Rhinatrematidae; genus Rhinatrema; species Rhinatrema bivittatum. The sequence continues at coordinate 7,060,405 of NC_042628.1, forward strand.
GGCTCACCCTGCTCCGATTCAGCTTTTCTCTTACAGGAAGGCAGAACCAAGGGGGGTGTTATTTGCGACTCTTGCTGGAATTACCGGATCTGAGGTCACTGAGATGTTCTTTGCCTGTGTAGCTGAGTCCTGCCACACTTTTAACCAGACTCTCATTCTGTGGAGGCTTCTGATGTTACAGGCTTACACGCTACGCAGCTCTGGTGGGGGGGGGGAACCAGACAAACCAAGCCGGCATAAACAGTGAGGAGGGCCAGTCCTGTAAAGTAATTCTGTAATTTGCTTCGTCCTGCAGGAGCTGGATGCTCAGCTTGCACATGTACAGGGGGCCCTTATATTACAGGCAGTGACAAGGTGCCATATGGAAGTGTTTCCCGTAGGCCATTAATTGTACACATGTGAGAGGTTACGGCGCTGCTCCTGGCCGTGTCTGTCGCTGTCCCGTGGTACAGAATGCATCGCTCGCGCTTCTTTCTCCCACTCCTTTTATGTTCAGAGCGGCTGGAGAGGTCTGGGCAATAATTTTGCCTTTTGAGTGCTGCGCAGGAATGCCCTGTCTCTCCGTAATCCTCAGGCTGATGGGGGGGGGGCCGGATGCCCTGCTGTCTGCAGGCCCTGCCCTCGGCAGCACTGGGTGGTGGCCACAGGCCTCTCGGGGGAGATGGGCTGAGCACACGGAGCTCAGGCCCGGTCCTTCTCTTGCCCTGATTTCTGTGCTGACCTATACCCGCCTCCCCCCGCTTCCAGAGAGAGACATTCCCTCTGTTTGGGGTGGGGGAACTCGGCGTATTCCCACCCTGCCCCTGAATGAGATGCATCTGTGGCCTAGGTCAGGGCCCAGGAGGTCAGGCCATGAAAGGCAAAGCAGCCAGATGGAGCTTTAGACTGCAGGCATCTCATTATCACATAAAAGAGCGATGCCCGCTGCTCGCTCCTCCCCTCTGCCGGGCAGCCTCAGACACTGCTTGGTTAGGGATGCAGGATGCCGAAGGCCGGATTCTTTCTGCTGCTCTGCTCCATCTGTTTCTGCCTCTGGGTGGCCTTTTCCTCCATCCTGTGGGGAGGGGGGAGGGGGGGGGCCACAGAAGTATTCAGCCTTCAGTCCCGATTACCAGTAGCTTGGCCGCTGCCCTTCTCCGAGGCTGGGAAAATGCAGCGTTTGTGATCGTCCGAAGAGCTGGAATTCCTATCTGGAGCAGGAAACTGAATAGGGCCGGGGGTCTTCTCTCGCCCCCGTCGGTGGCAGCTGCATGAGGCAGGGGTGGCGCGGTAACAGCAAAAGCGCCGCTGCCGCGACCTTTGGGCTGCCCTGTAACCCCGCCGGAGGGGCGCCCTGCAGTTATTTAGAGCCGGGCGCCCTACCGGAGCAAGTGCGGACCCAAAGCTGGGAGTCCGTAGCTCCTCGGCACTATCGCCTCAAGTGAGCCTTCCCTTCACAGGGTAAACCTGCACCCCATGCACCGAGCCGTGCAAACGTAACACGCGCTGGGCCTCTGATTCCCGTCCCACGCGTGCACCGCTCTTAACCGGGGAGCCTGCTAGGGCATCTGATCCCAGGCTCTGCTGCGCACATCTGCTGTCGATTTAAAACCTCTCCTGTTTCTGCGTGCAGAGTCTCAGGCGCACAAGCCGCTCCCAGCCCCGCGCGCCCCTTTTCACGCGAAACTCCTCCTGTCTGCGTCCGTGCGAGCAGTGCCGACATTGCTCCGTAATAAACAAGGTTTGCCTGTAATTCATGCTCTCTCTCCTTGGTTTTCCTTCCCTGACTCTTCCCCGCTGTAAAGCTGCTGCAAGCCCTTCGGCTCGGGCCGGTATCTGTTTCTGGGTTCCCTTGCCTGCTTCCTAAGCTTTCCTGTACTGTGCAAGACCCAACATGTGAGGCAAAAAAAACAAACCGAGGAAGTGCAACTGCTATGGATGTTGTAAGAGGAATGCAAGAAGATAAAAATATTCTGCAAGGCTCGTGGCACGTTCTCATACCAGGGATAATTTGTGCATACAAATGCACATTCAAACAGGAGTTAAAGCCCATGCTAGGGTCAGTGTTGTTTTAGTACCTGTAAGAAGAAAGGAGAGAGATCGTCCCCTCCCCCTCCCTGGGACAGGAGTAGAGACCACTGACAGGATATGAACAGGATCGGGGAGATCATGAGAGGTCTTGAACGAGTAGATGTGACTCGGTTATTTACACTTTCTAATAATAGAAGGACTAGGGGGCACTCCATGAAGTTAGCAAGTAGCACATTTAAGACTAATCGGAGAAAATTCTTTTTCACTCAACGCACAATAAAGCTCTGGAATTTGTTGCCAGAGGATGTGGTTAGTGCAGTTAGTGTAGCTGGGTTCAAAAAAGGTTTGGTTAAGTTCTTGGAGGAGAAGTCCATTAATGGCTATCAATCAAGTTTACTTAGGGAATAGCCACTGCTATTAATTGCATCAGTAGCATGGGATCTTCTTAGTGTTTGGGTAATTGCCAGGTTCTTGTGGCCTGGTTTGGCCACTGTTGGACACAGGATGCTGGGCTTGATGGACCCTTGGTCTGACCCAGCAAGGCAATTTCTTATGTTCTTATGTTCACGTTATTAATAATTTGGGGGTGGATGGTGGATTTTCACACAGCACGCGTAGCTGCAGAGTATGCCGGCGCGTCTAGCCCGCGTGCTTCAAGCTAATTTTCAAAGGAAACCGTAGCCAGGGTGGTATTCTGCGCTGGCAGCCGGGGAAGGTAAAATGCCAAGAAACCTGTGCCCTTTTCCCTGCGGCTGCAGGTCTGCGTAGCGTGGAAGCCCGCGTGCACTTTCAGCTGGCCAGAGAAGGGCGATTTACAGTCGGGGGTGGTCTGGGCGCATTAATCCATTTTCCTGCCTAAAGTACCCTTGGCTTTTGCCCGGCACTGCGAACTGGCAGCGGAGAAAGGAGGCGAGCTGCGTAACTGCCAAGAATCGAAGAGAAAACCAGAGGTCAGCTGGGGTCTATGGCACTGCCAACGCAGATGGACCTTGTCTGCCGTCACCTTCTATGTTTCTGTGTCAGATGGAGAGAAAGATAGGGAGGGAGAAACTGGAGGGGGTTTGGCATTCTGCATATGCAATTCCCTAATTAGCGGCTGTTACTGAGATCAGACGCACGCAGCCACCATGGCGCTCTGTTTGTAATAAAAGGCACGAAGGGAAGGTCTGTGTCAGCACAGAGGAGGCAGACACATGCCTGACTTCTCCCGACTTAACATGTTCCTCTGCTGACGGGGGGCATCGTGTTTGGAAGCTGAGGCCTGTGAGTGCTCCGTGACTTCCTGCCTCTGCCGGGGAAAAACAAAACAAAACTTACTGCTTCTCTTAGTTCCAAGGAATTCAGTTACTGCAGGGGGGAAGATGGATGACAAAGCTCAGCATGCGTTCTGCCCTGAGCCGCCGTCCGCGGGCAACAGCACAACGTTGTCCAAACGCATCGGCTGACAACCGCGACAGGCGAGAACGGAGCCGGAGCACTGCATGTTCGGTGTGTACAACATGAACCGAATGTGCCCTGAAAAATATTTCTCTACAGAAAATAACGCATCATCCAAACAGGCAACCAAAGCAAGTACGTTACTTTCAAAAGGTGCAGCCTCCTCGGGGACGCATGACTTAGCAGGTGCGTCAATATCGTGAAGGTTTGGAAAGCTCAGTGGAAGCACCAGGCATGGCATCAAATGGATTTTGGTTATTTTGAAATAAAAATAAAATAAAATAAAAACAGTCCTTAACTTTCAAAAGGTAGAAAGCACCCACGCTTTGGAACAGGCCCAGTGGCTGGGCACAGTGCACCTGCTTTGTGGAAGGTCCCCGCTTTGATCTTCTGCTCCCCGGGTCAGCCGGGGCTGGGGATGGTGGGAAGGCAGCATTCACAGCTCCTCGGGGGCGGGGAAGGAGTCATGCTCGCTGCTCAAGGGTGACACCTGGTGGCCGGATTCAGCTCTGGGCATGGCCTCTGGCTCAGGATCATCACTGCAAGGACCAGGCTAGGTAGGTTGGGGGCAGAGAGGATGTAAAACCAGGAGAAACATTTCCCGGGTCGTTGTGAATGGAGGCTGCTGGTACCAAATCCCAGGCCTGGTTCTGACCTGAGCTGGCAGCAGAGTGGAGCAGGAGGAAACTGCGGGGTCAGAAAAGAAAGCTCTGTTTGGACGATGCTTTGTCCGGTGTGCGGCTGGGATCACAGCAAGTCCTGACGCCCGCAATTAAAACACAGACGGGGAAGAAATCCGTGCTTTTAATAAGGTGAGGAATAGGACGGATAGACGGATGGTCTTCCTGCTTTCTGGGTTTAGCTCCGATTTGGCAGTCTTCTTTCAGGGATAATTTGTGGGGTTAGACCCTAAGATCAGACAAATAATGATAGCTGTCACCAGAGCAGCGGGAGCAGGCCCTCCCTCAGTATTAAGTTATGAGTCAGGAGGGTGTCGGATTTAGAGCAGTAGAAATGAACAAACATCTGACGTGGGGAACGGCAGCTGATGCCTCCATCTATCCCCTCAGGAGCCGGGAAAATCCACGTGTCTGCCAGTGAGCAAGTGCCCAATGGGGAGCGAGTCACGGCAAAGACCTTCCAGGGCCTTTGAGAAGGTTTAGGAACCTTCCTGGCAGACGGGAATTCTCTCTCTGGGAGTGGAGGGACCAGCAGGTGCTTCCTCCCTTCTACGTTTTACGTTCACACCTGTACACACCGCCTTTTCCCCAAATACAAACCCGGAAAGGTTTACATCATAAAAAGCAAAAAAAAACTTATATCCAATACCCAAGCCTTCTCTCTATATAGAGCGGCAGGTCCTCCATTTATGCCCCATAATAATTCCCGACTTGTGACATTTCCGTGGCTTGATTCTCATAAGTGGCCCCTTAGATAAGGAGAGAGGTTCTGCAATTCTGGGGGCCTGCAGCGGGCTAGGGCTGCCGGGGCTTCAGAATGGCTACGGGGACTAGGTGGCACAGTCCGTTTTGGGTTTGGCCACTGCTCCTGTAATTTCAGTAGTCCCTAAGAACAGTGGGGCCATGGCTCCAGGCCACGGGCATGAATAGGGCAAACCGTGGCTTTTCCTCACAGCTCGACAAATGTTTTTAACCATAAAATCTGATTTACGGTGGTTTTGCAGAGGAGGAGGAGGAGTCACGTATTCATTCATGAGCTGAGATTTGGGAATGCGGAAGCGATGCAGGCCAGAGGCTCAGAAGGGGACTGGACCCAGGTTATCTCAGGCTCTGGGAGTGCAGGAAGCAGCACAGGGACCTGAGCCCAATGTGCTGAGGTTAGATCTGTGACAAAGGTGGTTCAGCGGGAGGAGGTGAAGCTGAAACACCTGCTGATGATCTCAGACAGGTCCAAAACCTGTGAACAAGAGGGACCTCTCCGGGATGTGCCAGGATCAGCAGTGAGGTGACTGAAAGAGCTGTGTGCGGGTGTGGGGGGGGCTTAGTACTGGAACAGCGGTGCGACAGGGCAAAGACTGAGGTTCTTTGGTAGAGCTGTGCGCAGACCTCTTAGTACTGGACTAGAAGAGGGTGCTGCAGGGCAGGAATGAGGTGCATAGGTGGAGCTGTGTGTGGGTTTCAGTAGCAGAATAGCAGAGGGTGCTGCAGGGCAGGAATGAGGTGCATAGGTGGAGCTGTGTGTGGGTTTCAGTAGCAGAATAGCAGAGGGTGCTGCAGGGCAGGAATGAGGTGCATAGGTGGAGCTGTGTGTGGGTTTCAGTAATAGAATAGCAGAGGGTGCTGCAGGGCAGGAATGAGGTGCATAGGTGGAGCTGTGTGTGGGTTTCAGTAGCAGAGGGTGCTGCAGGGCAGGAATGAGGTGCATAGGTGGAGCTGTGTGTGGGTTTCAGTAGCAGAATAGCAGAGGGTGCTGCAGGGCAGGAATGAGGTGCATAGGTGGAGCTGTGTGTGGGTTTCAGTAGCAGAACAGCAGAGGGTGCTGCAGGGCAGGAATGAGGTGCATAGGTGGAGCTGTGTGTGGGTTTCAGTAATAGAATAGCAGAGGGTGCTGCAGGGCAGGAATGAGGTGCATAGGTGGAGCTGTGTGTGGGTTTCAGTAATAGAATAGCAGAGGGTGCTGCAGGGCAGGAATGAGGTGCATAGGTGGAGCTGTGTGTGGGTTTCAGTAGCAGAGGGTGCTGCAGGGCAGGAATGAGGTGCATAGGTGGAGCTGTGTGTGGGTTTCAGTAGCAGAATAGCAGAGGGTGCTGCAGGGCAGGAATGAGGTGCATAGGTGGAGCTGTGTGTGGGTTTCAGTAGCAGAATAGCAGAGGGTGCTGCAGGGCAGGAATGAGGTGCATAGGTGGAGCTGTGTGTGGGTTTCAGTAGTAGAATAGCAGAGGGTGCTACAGGGCAGGAATGAGGTGCATAGGTGGAGCTGTGTGGGTTTCAGTAGCAGAACAGCAGAGGGTGCTGCAGGGCAGGAATGAGGTGCATAGGTGGAGCTGTGTGTGGGTTTCAGTAATAGAATAGCAGAGGGTGCTGCAGGGCAGGAATGAGGTGCATAGGTGGAGCTGTGTGTGGGTTTCAGTAGCAGAACAGCAGAGGGTGCTGCAGGGCAGGAATGAGGTGCATAGGTGGAGCTGTGTGTGGGTTTCAGTAGCAGAATAGCAGAGGGTGCTGCAGGGCAGGAATGAGGTGCATAGGTGGAGCTGTGTGTGGGTTTCAGTAGTAGAATAGCAGAGGGTGCTGCAGGGCAGGAATGAGGTGCATAGGTGGAGCTGTGTGGGGGTTTCAGTAATAGAATAGCAGAGGGTGCTGCAGGGCAGGAATGAGGTGCATAGGTGGAGCTGTGTGGGGGTTTCAGTAGCAGAATAGCAGAGGGTGCTGCAGGGCAGGAATGAGGTGCATAGGTGGAGCTGTGTGTGGGTTTCAGTAATAGAATAGCAGAGGGTGCTGCAGGGCAGGAATGAGGTGCATAGGTGGAGCTGTGTGTGGGTTTCAGTAGCAGAATAGTAGAGGGTGCTGCAGGGCAGGAATGAGGTGCATAGGTGGAGCTGTGTGTGGGTTTCAGTAGTAGAATAGCAGAGGGTGCTGCAGGGCAGGAATGAGGTGCATAGGTGGAGCTGTGTGTGGGTTTCAGTAGCAGAACAGCAGAGGGTGCTGCAGGGCAGGAATGAGGTGCATAGGTGGAGCTGTGTGTGGGTTTCAGTAGTAGAATAGCAGAGGGTGCTACAGGGCAGGAATGAGGTGCATAGGTGGAGCTGTGTGTGGGTTTCAGTAGCAGAACAGCAGAGGGTGCTGCAGGGCAGGAATGAGGTGCATAGGTGGAGCTGTGTGTGGGTTTCAGTAATAGAATAGCAGAGGGTGCTGCAGGGCAGGAATGAGGTGCATAGGTGGAGCTGTGTGTGGGTTTCAGTAATAGAATAGCAGAGGGTGCTGCAGGGCAGGAATGAGGTGCATAGGTGGAGCTGTGTGTGGGTTTCAGTAATAGAATAGCAGAGGGTGCTGCAGGGCAGGAATGAGGTGCATAGGTGGAGCTGTGTGTGGGTTTCAGTAGTAGAATAGCAGAGGGTGCTGCAGGGCAGGACTGAGGTGCATAGGTGGAGCTGTGTGTGGGTTTCAGTAATAGAATAGCAGAGGGTGCTGCAGGGCAGGAATGAGGTGCATAGGTGGAGCTGTGTGTGGGTTTCAGTAATAGAATAGCAGAGGGTGCTGCAGGGCAGGAATGAGGTGCATAGGTGGAGCTGTGTGTGGGTTTCAGTAGTAGAACAGCAGAGGGTGCTGCAGGGCAGGAATGAGGTGCATAGGTGGAGCTGTGTATGGGATTCAGTAGCAGAATAGCAGAGGGTGCTGCAGGGCAGGAATGAGGTGCATAGGTGGAGCTGTGTGTGGGTTTCAGTAGCAGAATAGCAGAGGGTGCTGCAGGGCAGGAATGAGGTGCATAGGTGGAGCTGTGTGTGGGTTTCAGTAGTAGAATAGCAGAGGGTGCTGCAGGGCAGGAATGAGGTGCATAGGTGGAGCTGTGTGTGGGTTTCAGTAGTAGAATAGCAGAGGGTGCTGCAGGGCAGGAATGAGGTGCATAGGTGGAGCTGTGTGTGGGTTTCAGTAGCAGAATAGCAGAGGGTGCTGCAGGGCAGGAATGAGGTGCATAGGTGGAGCTGTGTGTGGGTTTCAGTAATAGAATAGCAGAGGGTGCTGCAGGGCAGGAATGAGGTGCATAGGTGGAGCTGTGTGAGGGTTTCAGTAGCAGAACAGCAGAGGGTGCTGCAGGGCAGGAATGAGGTGCATAGGTGGAGCTGTGTGTGGGTTTCAGTAATAGAATAGCAGAGGGTGCTGCAGGGCAGGAATGAGGTGCATAGGTGGAGCTGTGTGTGGGTTTCAGTAGCAGAACAGCAGAGGGTGCTGCAGGGCAGGAATGAGGTGCATAGGTGGAGCTGTGTGTGGGTTTCAGTAATAGAATAGCAGAGGGTGCTGCAGGGCAGGAATGAGGTGCATAGGTGGAGCTGTGTGTGGGTTTCAGTAGTAGAATAGCAGAGGGTGCTGCAGGGCAGGAATGAGGTGCATAGGTGGAGCTGTGTGTGGGTTTCAGTAGTAGAATAGCAGAGGGTGCTGCAGGGCAGGAATGAGGTGCATAGGTGGAGCTGTGTGTGGGTTTCAGTAGAGAATAGCAGAGGGTGCTGCAGGGCAGGAATGAGGTGCATAGGTGGAGCTGTGTGTGGGTTTCAGTAGCAGAATAGCAGAGGGTGCTGCAGGGCAGGAATGAGGTGCATAGGTGGAGCTGTGTGAGGGTTTCAGTAGCAGAATAGCAGAGGGTGCTGCAGGGCAGGAATGAGGTGCATAGGTGGAGCTGTGTGTGGGTTTCAGTAGCAGAACAGCAGAGGGTGCTGCAGGGCAGGAATGAGGTGCATAGGTGGAGCTGTGTGTGGGTTTCAGTAATAGAATAGCAGAGGGTGCTGCAGGGCAGGAATGAGGTGCATAGGTGGAGCTGTGTGTGGGTTTCAGTAATAGAATAGCAGAGGGTGCTGCAGGGCAGGAATGAGGTGCATAGGTGGAGCTGTGTGTGGGTTTCAGTAGTAGAATAGCAGAGGGTGCTGCAGGGCAGGAATGAGGTGCATAGGTGGAGCTGTGTGTGGGTTTCAGTAGCAGAATAGCAGAGGGTGCTGCAGGGCAGGAATGAGGTGCATAGGTGGAGCTGTGTGTGGGTTTCAGTAATAGAATAGCAGAGGGTGCTGCAGGGCAGGAATGAGGTGCATAGGTGGAGCTGTGTGTGTGGGTTTCAGTAGCAGAATAGCAGAGGGTGCTGCAGGGCAGGAATGAGGTGCATAGGTGGAGCTGTGTGTGTGGGTTTCAGTAGCAGAATAGCAGAGGGTGCTGCAGGGCAGGAATGAGGTGCATAGGTGGAGCTGTGTGGGGGTTTCAGTAGCAGAATAGCAGAGGGTGCTGCAGGGCAGGAATGAGGTGCATAGGTGGAGCTGTGTGGGGGTTTCAGTAGCAGAATAGCAGAGGGTGCTGCAGGGCAGGAATGAGGTGCATAGGTGGAGCTGTGTGTGGGTTTCAGTAGCAGAATAGCAGAGGGTGCTGCAGGGCAGGAATGAGGTGCATAGGTGGAGCTGTGTGTGGGTTTCAGTAGTAGAATAGCAGAGGGTGCTGCAGGGCAGGAATGAGGTGCATAGGTGGAGCTGTGTGTGGGTTTCAGTAGCAGAATAGCAGAGGGTGCTGCAGGGCAGGAATGAGGTGCATAGGTGGAGCTGTGTGTGGGTTTCAGTAATAGAATAGCAGAGGGTGCTGCAGGGCAGGAATGAGGTGCATAGGTGGAGCTGTGTGTGGGTTTCAGTAGTAGAATAGCAGAGGGTGCTGCAGGGCAGGAATGAGGTGCATAGGTGGAGCTGTGTGTGGGTTTCAGTAGTAGAACAGCAGAGGGTGCTGCAGGGTAGGAATGAGGTGCATAGGTGGAGCTGTGTGTGGGTTTCAGTAGCAGAATAGCAGAGGGTGCTGCAGGGCAGGAATGAGGTGCATAGGTGGAGCTGTGTGTGGGTTTCAGTAGCAGAATAGCAGAGGGTGCTGCAGGGCAGGAATGAGGTGCATAGGTGGAGCTGTGTGTGGGTTTCAGTAGCAGAACAGCAGAGGGTGCTGCAGGGCAGGAATGAGGTGCATAGGTGGAGCTGTGTGTGGGTTTCAGTAATAGAATAGCAGAGGGTGCTGCAGGGCAGGAATGAGGTGCATAGGTGGAGCTGTGTGTGGGTTTCAGTAATAGAATAGCAGAGGGTGCTGCAGGGCAGGAATGAGGTGCATAGGTGGAGCTGTGTGTGGGTTTCAGTAATAGAATAGCAGAGGGTGCTGCAGGGCAGGAATGAGGTGCATAGGTGGAGCTGTGTGTGGGTTTCAGTAGTAGAATAGCAGAGGGTGCTGCAGGGCAGGAATGAGGTGCATAGGTGGAGCTGTGTGTGGGTTTCAGTAATAGAATAGCAGAGGGTGCTGCAGGGCAGGAATGAGGTGCATAGGTGGAGCTGTGTGTGGGTTTCAGTAATAGAATAGCAGAGGGTGCTGCAGGGCAGGAATGAGGTGCATAGGTGGAGCTGTGTGTGGGTTTCAGTAGTAGAACAGCAGAGGGTGCTGCAGGGCAGGAATGAGGTGCATAGGTGGAGCTGTGTAGTGGGTTTCAGTAGCAGAATAGCAGAGGGTGCTGCAGGGCAGGAATGAGGTGCATAGGTGGAGCTGTGTGTGGGTTTCAGTAGCAGAATAGCAGAGGGTGCTGCAGGGCAGGAATGAGGTGCATAGGTGGAGCTGTGTGTGGGTTTCAGTAGTAGAATAGCAGAGGGTGCTGCAGGGCAGGAATGAGGTGCATAGGTGGAGCTGTGTGTGGGTTTCAGTAGTAGAATAGCAGAGGGTGCTGCAGGGCAGGAATGAGGTGCATAGGTGGAGCTGTGTGTGGGTTTCAGTAGCAGAATAGCAGAGGGTGCTGCAGGGCAGGAATGAGGTGCATAGGTGGAGCTGTGTGTGGGTTTCAGTAATAGAATAGCAGAGGGTGCTGCAGGGCAGGAATGAGGTGCATAGGTGGAGCTGTGTGATGGGTTTCAGTAGCAGAACAGCAGAGGGTGCTGCAGGGCAGGAATGAGGTGCATAGGTGGAGCTGTGTGTGGGTTTCAGTAATAGAATAGCAGAGGGTGCTGCAGGGCAGGAATGAGGTGCATAGGTGGAGCTGTGTGTGGGTTTCAGTAGCAGAACAGCAGAGGGTGCTGCAGGGCAGGAATGAGGTGCATAGGTGGAGCTGTGTGTGGGTTTCAGTAATAGAATAGCAGAGGGTGCTGCAGGGCAGGAATGAGGTGCATAGGTGGAGCTGTGTGTGGGTTTCAGTAGTAGAATAGCAGAGGGTGCTGCAGGGCAGGAATGAGGTGCATAGGTGGAGCTGTGTGTGGGTTTCAGTAGTAGAATAGCAGAGGGTGCTGCAGGGCAGGAATGAGGTGCATAGGTGGAGCTGTGTGTGGGTTTCAGTAGAGAATAGCAGAGGGTGCTGCAGGGCAGGAATGAGGTGCATAGGTGGAGCTGTGTGTGGGTTTCAGTAGCAGAATAGCAGAGGGTGCTGCAGGGCAGGAATGAGGTGCATAGGTGGAGCTGTGTGTGGGTTTCAGTAGCAGAATAGCAGAGGGTGCTGCAGGGCAGGAATGAGGTGCATAGGTGGAGCTGTGTGTGGGTTTCAGTAGCAGAACTAGCAGAGGGTGCTGCAGGGCAGGAATGAGGTGCATAGGTGGAGCTGTGTGTGGGTTTCAGTAATAGAATAGCAGAGGGTGCTGCAGGGCAGGAATGAGGTGCATAGGTGGAGCTGTGTGTGGGTTTCAGTAGCAGAATAGCAGAGGGTGCTGCAGGGCAGGAATGAGGTGCATAGGTGGAGCTGTGTGTGGGTTTCAGTAGTAGAATAGCAGAGGGTGCTGCAGGGCAGGAATGAGGTGCATAGGTGGAGCTGTGTGTGGGTTTCAGTAGCAGAATAGCAGAGGGTGCTGCAGGGCAGGAATGAGGTGCATAGGTGGAGCTGTGTGTGGGTTTCAGTAATAGAATAGCAGAGGGTGCTGCAGGGCAGGAATGAGGTGCATAGGTGGAGCTGTGTGTGGGTTTCAGTAGATAGATAGCAGAGGGTGCTGCAGGGCAGGAATGAGGTGCATAGGTGGAGCTGTGTGTGGGTTTCAGTAATAGAATAGCAGAGGGTGCTGCAGGGCAGGAATGAGGTGCATAGGTGGAGCTGTGTGTGTGGGTTTCAGTAGCAGAATAGCAGAGGGTGCTGCAGGGCAGGAATGAGGTGCATAGGTGGAGCTGTGTGTGTGGGTTTCAGTAGCAGAATAGCAGAGGGTGCTGCAGGGCAGGAATGAGGTGCATAGGTGGAGCTGTGTGTGGGTTTCAGTAATAGAATAGCAGAGGGTGCTGCAGGGCAGGAATGAGGTGCATAGGTGGAGCTGTGTGTGGGTTTCAGTAGTAGAACAGCAGAGGGTGCTGCAGGGCAGGAATGAGGTGCATAGGTGGAGCTGTGTGTGGGTTTCAGTAGCAGAATAGCAGAGGGTGCTGCAGGGCAGGAATGAGGTGCATAGGTGGAGCTGTGTGTGGGTTTCAGTAGCAGAATAGCAGAGGGTGCTGCAGGGCAGGAATGAGGTGCATAGGTGGAGCTGTGTGTGGGTTTCAGTAATAGAATAGCAGAGGGTGCTGCAGGGCAGGAATGAGGTGCATAGGTGGAGCTGTGTGTGGGTTTCAGTAGCAGAATAGCAGAGGGTGCTGCAGGGCAGGAATGAGGTGCATAGGTGGAGCTGTGTGTGGGTTTCAGTAGCAGAATAGCAGAGGGTGCTGCAGGGCAGGAATGAGGTGCATAGGTGGAGCTGTGTGTGGGTTTCAGTAGCAGAATAGCAGAGGGTGCTGCAGGGCAGGAATGAGGTGCATAGGTGGAGCTGTGTGTGGGTTTCAGTAGCAGAATAGCAGAGGGTGCTGCAGGGCAGGAATGAGGTGCATAGGTGGAGCTGTGTGTGGGTTTCAGTAGTAGAATAGCAGAGGGTGCTGCAGGGCAGGAATGAGGTGCATAGGTGGAGCTGTGTGTGGGTTTCAGTAGCAGAATAGCAGAGGGTGCTGCAGGGCAGGAATGAGGTGCATAGGTGGAGCTGTGTGTGGGTTTCAGTAGCAGAATAGCAGAGGGTGCTGCAGGGCAGGAATGAGGTGCATAGGTGGAGCTGTGTGTGGGTTTCAGTAGTAGAATAGCAGAGGGTGCTGCAGGGCAGGAATGAGGTGCATAGGTGGAGCTGTGTGTGGGTTTCAGTAGTAGAATAGCAGAGGGTGCTGCAGGGCAGGAATGAGGTGCATAGGTGGAGCTGTGTGTGGGTTTCAGTAATAGAATAGCAGAGGGTGCTGCAGGGCAGGAATGAGGTGCATAGGTGGAGCTGTGTGTGGGTTTCAGTAGTCAGAATAGCAGAGGGTGCTGCAGGGCAGGAATGAGGTGCATAGGTGGAGCTGTGTGTGGGTTTCAGTAATAGAATAGCAGAGGGTGCTGCAGGGCAGGAATGAGGTGCATAGGTGGAGCTGTGTGTGGGTTTCAGTAGTAGAATAGCAGAGGGTGCTGCAGGGCAGGAATGAGGTGCATAGGTGGAGCTGTGTGTGGGTTTCAGTAGTAGAATAGCAGAGGGTGCTGCAGGGCAGGAATGAGGTGCATAGGTGGAGCTGTGTGTGGGTTTCAGTAGCAGAATAGCAGAGGGTGCTGCAGGGCAGGAATGAGGTGCATCACCAGAGCTGTGTTTGTGAGTCTCAGCACTGGAATAATAGATTTATAGAGCTAAGTAGGCTCCAGGAAATAAAAGGACATTATCCGTCTGAGTTCTAAAGCAGAAGGAAAGGAGGAAGGGGTGCAGGATCAGATTTGGAGGAGTGAATCCCATCCTGTGCGGTGCCAGAAAGAATGGACAGGTGCACCAGTTACCAAGGATGTGTTAATAAAACCTAAATCTGAGACTCTATCGTCCTGGGCACTGCCCATTTCTCCCAGCTTGGCCGGGGGCTGCCTGAGGCTGGCACATCTGTGCGGTAGGCCTAGCTTCCAGAAATGTGTGTAATGTCTCAGACAGGCTATGGTGCAGACAGGAGAGGTCTGAACTGGATTCAGCCGGCAGAATAAGCAAAGGAAAGAGTGAATTAGAGCAATAATTGGTCACCTCATAGTCTTGCTGATTAATTAAAGGCAATGGCAGCACAGGCTGAGGGAAGTGAGTAATAATGTTGGTGTCAGCAGCTGCTGGGCTGACGTCCAGACATGTGAACGGTGCCAGGGCCCGCACTGCTGGGAGACTTGGTCACAGGGCACGCATCACTGACCTGTGCCCTGGTGCCCTCACACTGTCGAAGGCACCATGGGAGGCCAAACATGATACAAAGGACCTAAGGAAAGGCCCAAGGTACCAATCCAGTTAACACCAAGTTTCTTAAGGAAGTAACTGCCGCTCCGTGCAGGTCACCCCCATGTTTCTTTAAGGGTAGTAACTGCCGCTCTGTGCAAGTTACCCCCGAGTTTAAGGGCAGTAACTGCAGCTCCCTGCAGGTTACCCCCATGTTTCTGTTAAGGGTAGTAACTGCCGCTCTGTGCAGGTCACCCCCATGTTTCTTTAAGGGTAGTAACTGCCGCTCTGTGCAAGTTACCCCCGAGTTTAAGGGCAGTAACTGCAGCTCCCTGCAGGTTACCCCCATGTTTCTGTTAAGGGTAGTAACTGCCGCTCTGTGCAAGTTACCCCCGAGTTTAAGGGCAGTAACTGCAGCTCCCTGCAGGTTACCCCCATGTTTCTGTTAAGGGCAGTAACTGCCGCTCTGTGCAAGTTACCCCCGAGTTTAAGGGCAGTAACTGCAGCTCCCTGCAGGTTACCCCCATGTTTCTGTTAAGGGTAGTAACTGCCGCTCTGTGCAAGTTACCCCCGAGTTTAAGGGCAGTAACTGCAGCTCCCTGCAGGTTACCCCCATGTTTCTGTTAAGGGTAGTAACTGCCGCTCTGTGCAAGTTACCCCCGAGTTTAAGGGCAGTAACTGCAGCTCCCTGCAGGTTACCCCCCATGTTTCTGTTAAGGGCAGTAACTGCCGCTCTGTGCAAGTTACCCCCGAGTTTAAGGGCAGTAACTGCAGCTCCCTGCAGGTTACCCCCATGTTTCTGTTAAGGGCAGTAACTGCCGCTCTGTGCAGGTTACCCCCATGTTTCTGTTAAGGATAGTAACTGCTGCTCCGTGCAGGTCACCCCCATGTTTCTGTTAAGGGCAGTAACTGCCGCTCTGTGCAGGTTACCCCCATGTTTCTGTTAAGGGTAGTAACTGCCGCTCCGTGCAGGTTACCCCCATGTTTCCGTTAAGGGTAGTAACTGCCGCTCTGTGCAAGTTACCCCCGAGTTTAAGGGTAGTAACTGCAGCTCCCTGCAGGTTACCCCCATGTTTCTGTTAAGGGTAGTAACTGCCGCTCTGTGCAAGTTACCCCCGAGTTTAAGGGTAGTAACTGCAGCTCCCTGCAGGTTACCCCCATGTTTCTGTTAAGGGTAGTAACTGCCGCTCTGTGCAGGTTACCCCCATGTTTCTGTTAAGGGTAGTAACTGCCGCTCTGTGCAAGTTACCCCCGAGTTTAAGGGTAGTAACTGCAGCTCCCTGCAGGTTACCCCCATGTTTCTGTTAAGGGTAGTAACTGCCGCTCCGTGCAGGTTACCCCCATGTTTCTGTTAAGGGTAGTAACTGCCGCTCTGTGCAAGTTACCCCCGAGTTTAAGGGTAGTAACTGCAGCTCCCTGCAGGTTACCCCCATGTTTCTGTTAAGGGTAGTAACTGCCGCTCTGTGCAGGTTACCCCCATGTTTCTGTTAAGGATAGTAACTGCCGCTCCGTGCAGGTCACCCCCATGTTTCTGTTAAGGATAGTAACTGCCGCTCTGTGCAGGTTACCCCCATGTTTCTGTTAAGGGTAGAAACTGCCGCTCCGTGCAGGTTCCCCCCATGTTTCTGTTAAGGGCAGTAACTGCCGCTCCGTGCAGGTTCCCCCCATGTTTCTGTTAAGGGCAGTAACTGCCGCTCCGTGCAGGTTACCCCCATGTTTCTTTAAGGGTAGTAACTGCCGCTCTGTGCAGGTTACCCCCATGTTTATGTTAAGGGTAGTAACTGCCGCTCCGTGCAGGTTACCCCCGTGTTTCTGTTAAGGGTAGTAACTGCTGCTCTGTGCAGGTTACCCCCATGTTTCTGTTAAGGGTAGTAACTGCCGCTCTGTGCAGGTTACCCCCGTGTTTCTGTTAAGGGTAGTAACTGCCGCTCTGTGCATGTTACCCCCGTGTTTCTGTTAAGGGTAGTAACTGCTGCTCCGTGCAGGTTACCCCCATGTTTCTGTTAAGGGCAGTAACTGCCGCTCCGTGCAGGTTACCCCATGTTTCTGTTAAGGGCAGTAACTGCTGCTCTGTGCAGGTTACCCCCCATGTTTCTGTTAAAGGCAGTAACTGCCGCTCCGTGCAGGTTACCCCATGTTTCTGTTAAGGGCAGTAACTGCCGCTCTGTGCAGGTTACCCCCATGTTTCTGTTAGGGGTAGTAATTGCCGCTCCGTGCAGGTTACCCCCATGTTTCTGTTAAGGGCAGTAACTGCCGCTCCGTGCAGGTTACCCCATGTTTCTGTTAAGGGCAGTAACTGCCGCTCTGTGCAGGTTACCCCCCATGTTTCTGTTAAGGGCAGTAACTGCCGCTCCGTGCAGGTTACCCCCATGTTTCTGTTAAGGGTAGTAACTGCCGCTCCGTGCAGGTTACCCCCATGTTTCTGTTAAGGGTAGTAACTGCTGCTCCGTGCAGGTTACCCCCATGTTTCTGTTAAGGGCAGTAACTGCTGCTCCGTGCAGGTTACCCCCATGTTTCTGTTAAAGATAGTAACTGCCGCTCCGTGCAGATTACCCCCATCTTTCTGTTAGGGGTAGTAATTGCCGCTCCGTGCAGGTTACCCCCATGTTTCTGTTAAGGGCAGTAACTGCCGCTCCGTGCAGGTTACCCCCATGTTTCTGTTAAGGGGTGAGCGGTGGTCTTGATAATTCAGACAATGCTGTTAGAACGTGCTTTGCTTTTGGACTTGGCCGTAGAATCGGTCCAATGTTTTTTTCCTAATGTCTGCGTATCAGTATCCCGGACTCTGAACGTTGGAGCCCAGCGTTGGCCGTCATCTGAATCCACTTCCGTTTTTGCTTCTGTAAACTATTTTCTTGTTATGACAATTCCCCTTTCCAGATATCCTTCAGTTTATGCTGACTGACCACCTCCATATCTAGATATAAATATGTGGTGGTGTTTTCTTTTATCCATCCTGCTTTTACCTCTGTGCATTCCTGAGGGAGCTCGGATTAAGTGCACACATGCAGTGGGGTAACCCTAGGACTGATTCAGAGATAGGAGGGGCATGGCCCCCCCAGCTGCTCCCCCATTCTGATTGGTCGGATGGAAAGGCACTTGGTGCTGTGTCCCCTCTATGCCCCTCCATACAAACATTTCTGTAGCCAGCGCTGCTCGGAAATGGGACCAGTTGCTGACTTTGCTCGTATTCCAGCCCCCCTACACTTGCAGGTGTGCACTGGGCAGACGGCCAAGAAGTGCAAACGCCCCCAGGTGTCAAGAGGTGGGAGATGGGGAGGAAAGTATACCTCACCCTTTTGAGTCAGTCTGCGATTGCATGAACCCGAAAGCGGGTGCTGCAGACAGCCCTGGCCATGAGAATGCCAGCCCCCCCCCTTTCAGAGCAGTCGGGCGCCTGCGATCAGCCAGCGGTGTAGCCCAGCTCTGCTCCAGTTCTGAATGCGATGCATGGCCGCGGCGTCCGGCGAGTGTCCGTGTCTCCAGGTCATGGTGCCAGAGCTTCTGCTTCATACTCTGAAGCAGAACTGTAACCTGAGTTAGGACAAGACACCATCTCCAGGCAGTTTTCCTGGATGCGTCCATTCCAAGCGGCTTAGAACTTAGAAAAAGTCATTTGTGCCCGTCCAAAGAACGTACGAAGCTGGGAGTCTTCTTTCAACGTGTGCTGTGCCCAGTTATTCAGGCCCAGGAAGCGCTGAAAGCTCAGCAAAGTCAGCCGAGGAGCACAGAGTCAGGGCAGTGATTACCTGAGACTCTCTTGCTTTGATTCTTGCCTCTGCAGTTTCCTCGTCATCCTAGTCCTTCATCAACGTTTTTGTTTTTTTTAGTATAACGTGTACTTTTTATTATTACAGTACCCCATACTTAAACATAACCTTTCCCAAACCCAGCCTTCACTTCTTTGTGCTGTATTCAATTTTTTATTCCACCTTTTATGACTTGTCAGCGTCTTCAAAGCAGATTACAATCAGGCCCAGGAGATGTTCCCTGTTCCTAAAGGTCTCACAGTCTAAGGGCCCGATTACCTGGGAGAAAAGGCTTAGTAAATCAGGCTCTAAGTTTCTACCTGAGGCAATAGAAGATGAAGTGACTTGCCCAAGGAGCAGCAGCAGGAGGATTTGCACCCTGACTTCCCTGGTTCACAATCTCTCTGCTCTGTCCACTGGGTTACTCCTCCATTCATACATGGAGCCCTGATTTACATTTATTTATTTTTTTTATTTATTTAACTTTTTTATATACCAACATTCAAGACGGTGGTCCCATCATGCTGGTTCACAAGAAACAGGGGTGTAATTATAATAAACTTTACCATTTAAACAATAGTGCAGAAAAGCAGTTACATATAACAAGGAAAACAATAACTTGGAATGAGAAGGGAAATGAAGATCAGATAGTTATATATAAGTATAGATAACATTGTAAGAGGTGGCTATTAACACTAATGCTAGCGGAGCGTGTTGAATGAAGGGAGTTAGATGGAATTGGAGTTAGGAAAGGCCTGCGTGAACAGCCACGTCTTGAGTCTTTTCTTGAATGTTGAGATGTTGGGTTCCATTCTAAGATCCGGGGGAATGGAGTTCCATAATGTTGGACCGGCTGTGGAGAATGCCCGATCTCTGAGCGTGATGTGTCTGGTAGTCTTGGCTGGAGGTACTTGAAGTGATCCTTTGTAAGCATCTCTTGTCGGTCTTGTGGAATGGTGTAATCGGAGGGGGATATGTAGATCGATTGGGGCTAATTGATGGATGTTTTTGAAAATGGTGAGAATGGCCTTGTAGATTATTCTGAAGTGGATGGGCAGCCAATGGAGGTCCATCAAGATAGGTGTTATGTGTTCTCTTCTCCAGGTGTTGGTGAGTATACGGGCGGAGGCGTTTTGGACCATTTGTAATGGTTTGGTGTGTGATGAAGGGAGACCAAGCATGATGGTGTTACAATAGTCCAGCTTTGCGAAAATGATTAATTGTAGGATCGTTCTGAAGTCATGTGTGTGGAAGAGGGGTCGTATTCTTTTCAGCACTTGGAGCTTATAAAAGCAGTCTCTGGTGGTTTTGTTGATGTTAGCTTTCAGGTTTAGGTGATTGTCAATTTGAACTCCTAGATCTCTCACTTGTGTGGTGTTTGGTATGGTAGGATGGGTGTATGAGATGGAGCTGCTTTCTGGTGTGATGAGTAGAAGTTCTGTTTTTGATGAATTTAGTATCAGGTTGAGACTTGTAAGAAGTTGTTTGATATTTTGGAGGCAGGATTCCCAGTGCAACAGTGTTTTTGCGAGCGACTCTTCGATGTATCAGTGTATCAGTGTGATGCCTGCATGGGACTCTGATGCAGATCTGCTCTTCAGCTGTCTGTGCTGTATGCATCAGTGTGATGCCTGCATGGGGTTCTGATAAAGATCCGCTCTTCAGCTGTCTGTGCTGTATGCATGTATCGGTGTGATGCCTGCATGGGACTCTGATGCAGATCTGCTCTTCAGCTGTCTGTGCTGTATGCATCAGTGTGATGCCTGCATGGGGTTCTGATAAAGATCCGCTCTTCAGCTGTCTGTGCTGTATGCATCGGTGTGATGCCTGCATGGGGCTCTGATGAAGATCCGCTCTTCAGCTGTCTGTGCTGTATGCATGTATTGGTGTGATGCCTGCATGGGACTCTGATGCAGATCTGCTCTTCAGTTGTCTGTGCTGTATGCATGTATCGGTGTGATGCCTGCCTGAGGCTCTGATGCAGATCCGCTCTTCAGCTGTCTGTGCTGTATGCATGTATCAGTGTGATGCCTGCCTGGGGCTCTGATGCAGATCCGCTCTTCAGCTGTCTGTGCTGGATTCATGGTGTGCATATATCAGTGTGATGCCTGCCTGGGGCTCTGATTCAGATCTGCTCTTCAGCTGTCTGTGCTGTATGCATATATCAGTGTGATGCCTGCCTGGGGCTCTGATTCAGATCCGCTCTTCAGCTGTCTGTGCTGTATGCATGTATCGGTGTGATGCCTGCATGGGGTTCTGATTCGGATCCGCTCTTCAGCTGTCTGTGCTGTATGCATGTATCGGTGTGATGCCTGCATGGGGTTCTGATGCAGATCCGCTCTTCAGCTGTCTGTGCTGTATGCATATATCGGTGTGATGCCTGCCTGGGGCTCTGATTCAGATCCGCTCTTCAGCTGTCTGTGCTGTATGCATGTATCGGTATGATGCCTGCATGGGGTTCTGATGCAGATCTGCTCGTCAGCTGTCTGTGCTGTATGCATATATCAGTGTGATGCCTGCCTGGGGCTCTGATTCAGATCCGCTCTTCAGCTGTCTGTGTTGTATGCATGTATCGGTGTGATGCCTGCATGGGGTTCTGATGCAGATCCGCTCTTCAGCTGTCTGTGCTGTATGCATGTATCGGTATGATGCCTGCCTGGGGCTCTGATTCAGATCTGCTCTTCACCTGTCTGTGCTGTATGCATATATCGGTGTGATGCCTGCCTGGGGCTCTGATGCAGATCTGCTCTTCAGCTGTCTGTGCTGTATGCATGTATCGGTGTGATGCCTGCCTGGGGCTCTGATTCAGATCTGCTCTTCAGCTGTCTGTGCTGTATGCATATATCGGTGTGATGCCTGCCTGGGGCTCTGATGCAGATCTGCTCTTCAGCTGTCTGTGCTGTATGCATGTATCGGTGTGATGCCTGCCAGGGGCTCTGATGCAGATCTGCTCTTCAGCTGTCTGTGCTGTATGCATGTATCAGTGTGATGCCTGCATGGGGTTCCGATGCAGATCCGCTCTTCAGCTGTCTGTGCTGTATGCATGTATCGGTGTGATGCCTGCATGGGGATCTGATGCAGATCTGCTCTTCAGCTGTCTGTGCTGTATGCATGTATCGGTGTGATGCCTGCATGGGGTTCTGATGCAGATCCGCTCTTCAGCTGTCTGTGCTGTATGCATGTATTGGTGTGATGCCTGCCTGGGGCTCTGATGCAGATCCGCTCTTCAGCTGTCTGTGCTGTATGCATGTATCAGTGTGATGCCTGCCTGGGGCTCTGATGCAGATCCGCTCTTCAGCTGTCTGTGCTGGATTCGTGGTGTGCATATATCAGTGTGATGCCTGCCTGGGGCTCTGATGCAGATCTGCTCTTCAGCTGTCTGTGCTGTATGCATGTATCGGTGTGATGCCTGCCTGGGGCTCTGATTCAGATCTGCTCTTCAGCTGTCTGTGCTGTATGCATATATCGGTGTGATGCCTGCCTGGGGCTCTGATGCAAATCCGCTCTTCAGCTGGATTCATGGTGTGCATATATCACTGTGATGCCTGCCTGATGCAGATCTGCTCTTCAGCTATTTGTGCTGTATTCATGCTTTATAGGTATCATATGAGGCTTTACAGATATTCGTGCTGTAGTCACGTTTTTGGAGAATCAGCATGAGATCTGTGTTCGGTGGGGGGGTCAGCACAGCAGCCACAACGAGAGCAGTTGTGTAGGAAGAAATTTGAATAACTTCATACACTAATCTTCTTATTTGGTGGTCAGACTCAATTCGGCAGGATTCCCAGAGGAAGAAAAATGAACTAAGCACGTTTCGCATGGTGGATTTCCCCCACTGGATCCACTGGGGGAGGGAAAAGAAATCACAATGCACCCAGAAGGGAAGACTGTTTGAGCAGAGCTATGGAAAAGCTGAGGGCAGGGCTGATGGAGGCGAGGAATGAGCAGGGCTCCTCCTTTTACCCTTGTGAAACACCAGGGGGCAGCAGCAGCTCGCAAAGCGAGAGCACTGCAGCATTTCTCTCCCAGGGGGGTATCCAGCTTTGCTTTGGACCTGTTGATGCTTTTCTGAGAAGCTGTGGTGGAGGCAATGAATGAGAAACACGTAGATTTCCTTTCCACTCTGCGTTCGCTCAGAGGTGGGACAGGTGTGGCCCCAGAGAAGAAAGCTTTGCTTTGAGGCATTTGCATGATCTGGGAGCTGAATGACCCACACGTTTCCTTCATTTTTTGCGTTTTGGTCTGTGCTGAGGTTCATCAGGGGTGGAAGCAAAGGGGCAACAGACTTTGTCTTGCCTTTCAATAACTGGATAGGGAGAGACCCAAACATTTTACAGAGCATGAGTTCCCCAGACAAATCCCTGCCAGGGTGGAAAGGTGCAAAGGCTGGTTTTGTAAATTTCCGATAAAACAATAAGAACAAATAAAACTTCCAGTAATATCTTCCCCAGAATTCAACAAAAATCAGAACCAAACTGAAGGATTTTAGTAGCTGTGTTAGTTTTAACCCACAACTGAATTGTGTATTTTGATTTCACCTGTGCGACTGTTCTTAAAAGTAAGAGACAAAGACAGCCACGAGAAGAGGAAGCGGGGTACCCCCTCACCTGGATGTGGGAAGAGGAAGCGGGGTACCCCCTCACCTGAATGTGGGAAGAGGAAGCGGGGTACCCCCTCACCTGAAGCTTTGGATGGGGTACCCCACTCACCTGAAGCATTGGATGTGGGAAGAGGAAGCGGGGTACCCCCTCACCTGAAGCATTGGATGTGGGAAGAGGAAGCGGGGTACCCCCTCACCTGAAGCTTTGGATGTGGAAAGAGGAAGCGGGGTACCCCCTCACCTGGATGTGGGAAGAGGAAGCGGGGCACCCCCTCACCTGAAGCACTGGATCTGGGACGAGGAAGCGGGGTACCCCCTCACCTGAAGCATTGGATGTGGGAAGAGGAAGCGAGGCACCCCCTCACCTGAATGTGGGAAGAGGAAGCGGGGCACCCCCTCACCTGGATGTGGGAAGAGGAAGCGGGGTACCCCCTCACCTGAATGTGGGAAGAGGAAGCGGGGTACCCCCTCACCTGAAGCTTTGGATATGCGAGAGGACGTGGGGTACCCCCCTCACCTGAAGCTTTGGATGGGGTACCCCACCCACCTGAAGCCATTTTTTGGAATAGGAAGGAGACAAGAAAGATCTTTCCTACCTTTTATTCGGAACAGCCGCACGTGTGGTGCCTTCTCCTGTATTAACTGTGCTCCTCATTTCTGCCGCTAGATGGCAGCATTGACCTTTGTAGTTGCGTCAGTGATGCTCTCCGGAGCAATACAGGATGCAATGGGCCCTCTGTAAGAAACATTTTCCTGTAGATTCAAAATAATAAAAACTCTTATAGTACCTCAGCTCTAATGAGGAGAGTCCTCAGTCATAAGAAAACCAAATCCATATCTCAGTTAAACAGACAGCACATGTCCATTAGAGATGTGAATCGTGTGCCCGATCGTTTTAACGATCAGGTTCGGATGGAGGGAGAAAAAAATCGGATCATTAGAGAACCGATTCCAATTCACATCGTTCATTTTTTAGTGAGGCCTGAGCAGTTAAAAAAAACCCCACCCCCAACCCTTTACAAATGACCCCTTTGCTCTCCCACCCTCCCGACCCCCCCAAAAACCTTTTACATGTACCTGGTGGTCTAGCGGGGGGTCCGGGAGCCATCCCTTCAATCATACCCTCGGTGCCGGTGCTGGACTGGTTTCAAAATGGCGCCGATCGCCTTTGCCCTCACTTTGTCACAGGGAGTGACCGTCGCACCCTGTGACATAGTGAGGGCAAAGGCGATCGGCGCCATTTTGAAACCAGTCCAGCACCGGCACCGGCACCGAGGGTATGATTGAAGGGATGGCTCCCGGACCCCCCGCTAGACCACCAGGTACATGTAAAAGGTTTTTGGGAGGGGTCGGGAGGGTGGGAGAAGCAAAGGGGTGATTTGTAAAGGGTCGGGTGGGTTTTTTTTATCGGGCCATCGGCGCCATTTTTATCAGTGGTAGCCAAAATGGCGCCGATGGCCCGAGAGCGGGAGATCGCGCCAGGACCCCCCCCCCCCCCCCCCCCCCACTGGACCACCAGGTAATTTAACATTTTGGGGGGGTTCGGGAGGGTAAAGGATTGGTTTTAAAGGGTCGGGGTGGGTTTAGGGGTTGTTTTGGTGTGCCGGTTTTCCCGCCCTCCCCCCAAATAATTCCCATACTCGATTTAATGATTTTTCACGATAAATCGAGGGAATTCCTATTGTATCGAGTCCCTTACCGATTAATGACGATTTTAAAATTATCGGACGATAATTTAAATCATTAAAAAACGATTCACATCCCTAATGTCCATTACACAATAAACTAGTGCCAGCTTATTTCAGACACATAAAGTAGTTGAATCTGCACTAGTGTGAAACTTGTGAGCAGTCACAAAGAAACATGAGGACAGAAAAAGATCACACGGCCTATCCAGCACACCAACTGCTCAGCTCTACAACCCCTACCTTTCCATCAGAGATCCCCATGCTGGATCCCTACCCTTCCATCAGAGATCCCTGTGCTGGATCCCTACCTCTCCCTCAGAAATCCCATCTGCTGGATCCTTACCTCTCCCTCAGAGATCCCTGTGCTGGATCTCTACCTCTCCCTCAGCGATCCCCTGTGTTTCTCCCAGGCTTTCTTGAATTCAGATTTATATATTTATTATTTGGATTTATAGCTCCCCTTTTTTAATACAAAATTCATCCAAAGTGGTTTACAGCATATTAGAATAGCAGCAAATAAACAGAGGTTAACCACAGCTTCACAATAAGAAAGGTATAAACAATTTAGAATAATAATGTCATCGTCTCCACCACCTCCACTTGGAGGCTGTTCCACCTTCTCTGTAAAAAATATTTCTTTACATTAATCCTGTGTACCCCCCTTCACCCTCATCCCATGACCCCTCATTCTGGTGCCTCCTTTCCGCTAAAAGAGGGTCTGCTTCCTGTGCATGGAAACCTTTGAGATATTTGAATGTCTGTATCATATCTCCCCTATCTCGCCTTTCCTCTAGATCTTTAAGTCTATCCCCATATTCTTCAGAACGAAGACCACTGACCATTTTAGTGGCCATCCTTTGGACTGACTCCATCCTGTTTATTGAGAAATTACTACTTACCTGATAATTTCCTTTTCTTTAGGACAGTCAGGTGAATCCAGAGCCAGTGTGTTATGCACCTCTACCAGCAGATGGAGACTGAGCAAACTCACATCACAGTATATATACTCCTGCAGTGACATCAGCCTGCCAAGTATTCTCTTCAAAAGCAACTGTGGACAGGCTAGCAAAACTTGATTAAACAGATAACCATTTCAATACTCAGCCAACAGGCAACACTGAGCTCAGACAAGAATGTATTAACACTAATCTAGGGATTGGATGATTCTTGAAACTTATTTCTATATGATCTATATACACACATACATTATATGTATATACATATACACATCTATATACTCTAAAATATTAAACTTTGTATTGTATGTATGTATTTATACTGTAAGTTTAATATTTCATATTTAAAAGTACGATGTCCAATTATGTGATTTTACAGGCTTGCTTTTGGGATGAGCTGTAGTGGGAAGATGTGGATTGAGTTTATCAAAATTTCGGGGGTGCCTTTAGGCCTGAAAATTAATTGGGGAGGGAGCATAAGGTTAAAGCTGAAGAACCTCGGGAAGGGTTTCCCAAATCTTAACCGGGCTCTTCCAGCTACTCAGGAAGCTGTAATGAATAAGCTTGTATGAGAGAAGGCTCATGGCTGCCTCAGGACCTTTGGGTGCCTGATGACTGACAGGCCCTGCGTTATTGCTGCTGCCCCTGCAGCATTGCAGCTCAAGGATAGGGGGAGAGGATGAGAGGTGTTTACTGATAGAGGTGAAGGGGGAGTCACAGAAGGGCAGAAGGGTGGGGGCAGAGGAGGGGGGGCTGCTGTTGGGGAGAGGGGTATAGGAGAGGTGACTCCTGTTGCTGCTCACCATCTTCTCCCTCCACCTCCTGGAATTGTAACCGTCTCTTTTTAGTCAGTAAGGAGGCCCAGACAACTGATCCGTAAAGATAGACTTTTATTGCCAGCAAGATGCAGCTAAGACAACGGCTTAGTACAACTGCATGCCACGCCCCCTTTGGAGCAAACCTTTATACACTTTACAGTTCTTATCTTTCACACATGCGTTCTGGTTTTTGCTGAACAAACAATTTACAAACTGCTGAACAAGCAATAGCTAGCGTGGTCTCTAGTAGGTGTAGCTTATGATCAGACTATTGTTTCGTCATTTAATTGACGGGTTAGACATTTGCGGCGGCGTTCGTATTAATACAATACAAATTATGATTCCAAAATGGAGTTACGTTTCACTAAATGTTAGTGCGTGAGTACGTCACTACGTATTAGGTTCCGTTTGCGTTGCAAATGTTAGTAAATCAAGATGGCTGTGCGTTTCACTGCAGGCATGAAGAGACGAGAGGCGTCTCAGGGGTGCAGTCTTCAGGGGTTCATGGAATCGAACTCCTTCAGAATCATCATCTTAACCTTCCCTCTCCCCTGGCATCTTCACCTTCTATCCTTCCCCCCCCCCCCCCCCGTATATCATCACCTTCCTTATCCCTTTAGCCAGCCCCTCTAGCCCTTATCATCATCTTCTTCTTCCCTCTTTCCCACTCTCTGACATCACCATCTTCCCTTCCCTCTCCACCCAACACTTTGTGGCACATGCATATGCCCCCCCCCCAGCACATTCAGCCCTTGCATCTTCCTGTCCCTTCCAGAGCAGCACTTACCTGCTGCTGCTGCTGCTCCTTCCTCCTCTGCAATGATAACAGCACGAGGTCAGCACGTGCGGCAGGAGAGAGGGAAGCAGCAGCAGCAGAGGCGGATAGGCGCTGCTCTCTGACCCCCTCTGCTGGCAGGAGGGACATCCTGCAGGCAGGAAGGAAAGAAACCTCGAGACCGCCGGCGGCTCAGCGGCTCGCGGGTTGGGAAACGCTGCTCTACAGGACATTATAAGTATCAGTGGGGAAAGAGGTTTGCAAGGGGATGTGATTCTGTGGGGAGGGTGAGAGACGCAGCTAGCGGAGAGGCACATTTCCTGCAACATCAAAAAAGGAAACTAGGAATTCAGTGGTCCTCCAACAACTGTGTTTCACCACCTGGCATCACGCCAGCCATCTTCTGATTTGAACCATGTAGGTCCCCTGTACTTTCATGGGACCTGCCAGCCCTGCATGGCTGAAATCGCAAGACCCAAGTTGGATTTACTGCAGGAAGGTAGAACGCAGTTGGAGGTCCCCCATGCAGATTACCAGGAACATTGGCCAGGATGCTCGTATCAAAAAGGGAAGTACGGCATGAGCCCTCCAAAAATAAAATGGCCAACAAATGTATAACGATGCAAGCTTTTTGGTATGCATATGTGTATTTATATGTCTGTATACATATGTGTGCATGTATGGAAGGTTCTTATTGTTTATTTGACATATAAAATGTAATTTTGCATCAAGTACAGGAGACGTGAGCCTTGTTTCCAAAGTTTTTTATAAATGAAAACATCTGCAAAGATAAAACCAGCTTTCCATCCCAAACCTTCCCAGCCTTTGAGAGAAACCATTCGTTTGGGTCCATCACCTCAGCTCCCTTTGTCCCTGGCTCACCTTGGCACTGTATGGAGTGGAGGACTCTAATGTAAGTATCCACCAGATTCCCTGTCCATTCAAAGTGAGATGTTTACAGCACAAAGACGGACTCAGCAGAACAGCAAGCTTTGTTCTGTGCCCCATCGGCGCACACATACCAACAGCAGATAAAAACCAGTTGACCCTTCCAGCCTCTAGGACATAGAAACCTGCCAGCCTGCAGCGTATCCCTCCTCATCTCAGTCGGTTTTTGCTCTCTCCTCTTTTCTGGTCCTCTGACAAGTTTTCATGCTTAATCCTGCACCCTCCCGCCTCCCCGCATTCATGTCTTGCCAAAAAGCTTTCTAACAATCTAAACATCTACCAACACTGGTGAGGTTGCATCTTGCCGCCAAGGTTCCCGTGGTCTTGCTGGAAGGCACCAGGCCACCACCAATCTGCTGGCATTGGTTTCTGGAGCGGTGACCTCTACTGGTTCCAATGTAAAGCAAGAAAACTACCTCCTAGCAGCAGTGGAGAAGCTGCAGTGGGGACTTATGTGACTGTATTTCAGTAGGTCCGGTTGCAGTGAACGCTGCATGAAGCCTTATATTTGCAGTGTTCATGCACCTCACTCAGAGCACCAGAACTTCTTTAATTTTCACATCTCGAACCAGGCAAAGCTTCGTTTGTACCTGTCTGGAGTCACCTGTGCCTCTTGCCTGCTCCCCTTTGCACACAGGTGCTGTTTGAGAGGGGTGGAACAGTGCACTGGGGTAAGAAGGGTCATGGCTGGAGCAGTGTGCTAGGTCTGAATGATGGGCTGAGGGGGGTAAGAGAATGTGTGTGGTGGGGCAGTGTGAGGGTAAGAGGACAAGTGTGGGGCAGTGTGCTAGGACTGAATGATGGGCTGAGGGGGTAAGAGAATGTGTGTGGGGGCAGTGTGTGGGGTAAGAGAATGTGTGAGGGGGGCAGTGTGTGGGGTAAGTGGATGAGTGTGGGGGGGGCAGTGTGAGGGGTGAGAGGATGAGTGTGGGGGCAGTGTGCGGGGTGAGAGGATGAGTGTGGGGACAGTGTGTGGGGTAAGAGGGTGAGAAGGGTCTTGGGTGGAGCAGTGTGCTAGGACTGAATGATGGGCTGAGGGGGGTAAGAGAATGTGTGAGGGGGCAGTGTGCTGGGGTGAGAGGATGAGTATGGGGGGCAGTGTGAGGGGTAAGAGGATGAGTGTGGGGGGGCTGTGTGGGGGTAAGAGAATGTGTGAGGGGACAGTGTGCTGGGGTGAGAGGATGAGTGTGGGGGGCAGTGTGAGGGGTAAGAGGATGAGTGTGGGGGGGCTGTGTGGGGGTAAGAGAATGTGTGAGGGGGCAGTGTGCTGGGGTGAGAGGATGAGTGTGGGGGGCAGTGTGAGGGGTAAGAGGATGAGTGTGGGGGGGCTGTGTGGGGGTAAGAGAATGTGTGAGGGGGCAGTGTGCTGGGGTAAGAGGATGAGTGTGGGGGGGCAGTGTGGGGGTAAGAGAATGTGTGAGGGGGCAGTGTGCTGGGGTAAGAGGATGAGTGTGGGGGGCAGTTTGCTGGGGTAAGAGGATGTGTGTGCGGGGTGAGGTGGATGGGGCTAGTTCAGAGGGATGAAGAGCTTTACAATCAGCCACTTTAAGGCCATAGGAGGAGCAGAAAGGAAGGCATTTTTCCCCCCTTACAGAGACCTCATGTTCACCCTTGAGCTGTTTGTTCTGGGCTTCAGACGAGCGCTGTCCTGTTCATCTTTCATAGCTGAGGGTCCAAAGGCCAATCTGTTTCAGCATCAGCATGGTTCATAACAAGTCATAAAATCCTGAACATCTGGACGAGGTCAGGGAGTACAGCCCGCATCCAATCCAGGAAGGCAAGGGAGAATAGGAAAATCCTTCAAGGCAACCAAGGACTTCCACTGTGCCAGCTCTGCAGGAGCCCGGAGTTTCAGCCTCTGCTGCCGATAATACTGGGAAGATGTGGTGCCCATGAATAAAGGGCAGAAAATGCCCACAGACCAGGGCTCGGTTCGCTCTCTCCGTTCAGCTCGTCGTTATGATGCAAGGATCTTGTCGTCTGGTGCATAACTGTGCCGGAATCTGTTATACTTTTCTCCCCTTTGTAACAGCAGGGCGTGTGGGTCCCAGGAGCAGCCCTGTAGGCAGTGCCCGGTGCTGGCGCGGGCAGCACTGTTCTCTCCGGGAGTAGGAGCTCCTTCCTGAAAAGGGCTGCCCTTTTGCACTCGATTTATTTATTTTTTTGCACGGTGATAACACTTGATGACATGCTAACAATGCTGTAAATGCAAGCTTGTCTCCTTTGATTTCCCTCCCCCAACAAGCAGAATAAGCCCCAATACGCATTGTCTACCCCTCCCGATATAATCTCAGAGGCTATGCGAGCCAGGGAGGCTGTAATGACTCCTGGACACTTTGCCAGCCCTTGATGCCTGCCTAATAAAATCCACATCTTATAGCTGTGCTCATTACCATCTTGGCATCAGTCACAGCATCCGTTTCCCAGCTACATCCTCATTCCACCAGGGTTCAACAGAAGGATGGGCTTGCGGTGCCAGCCTAACAGCTGTTAGGCACCAGCAGCGCTGCATGCCAAGGGCAGAGGGATATTTAAATGCAGTGGTAAATAAATATTATCTCTAAAGCAGCATTCTCACACAGGCCCCCAAAGGGAAGCTAGAACACATTTTCAGATGTGTGTAACCTCACCCAGAGAGGGCACATAAAATGTGAGAGGGTCTGACACCTGCGTGAGCCCAGCACCCGTCTCTCAGGAGAGTTCAATAGGACTTTGAGTCAAGCAGGTGATGTAGGGGACCTGGGCCCAGAGACTTAGCGCGTACGTGGTATAGCATGCCTGAGCTGGAAAGTCATCTCAATATTGGAAATATCTCCTATATGACCCCTTCTGACTATCCCAAACCTCACTATAACCAGGAAAAATGGGATTCACTCTGCAGATATATTCCAACAATGATACTTTCATTTCTGGTGGTACCAGCAGTCAATATATAACATAATGCAAATATTAAACTTTTATTTCTGGTGGTACCAGCAGTCAGTATGTAACATAATGCAAACATTAAACTTATTTCTGGTGGTACCAGCACTCTGTATGTAACATAATGCAAACATTAAACTTTTATTTCTGGTGGTACCAGCAGTCAGTATATAACATAATGCAAACATTAAGGATTAAATCAGGGTGCACAGGCTTGCACATCTAGGCTGAGGTGGTTACAAGCAATAGGCAGAAAGGTTACCATACTGAATCCTTAGTAATTGTATGCACTTTTTCCCTTGGGACAGAACTTCTTATTAGTACTTCTCCCCCCCCCATAAGAAAATAAGAAATTCCATTTATTGAATTAGACCAAGGGTCCTTCAAACCCAGCATCCTGTTTCCAACAGTGGCCAATCCAGACTACAAGTACCTGGATTGGCCAGCTTGATTAATAGCAGTTAAGTCAGCTTGATTAATAGCAGTTAATGGACTTCTCAAAGAACTTATCCAAACCTTTTTTAAAACCAGCTACACTAACTGCACTAACCACATCCTCTGGCAATGAATTCCAGAGCTTAATTGTGCATTGAGTGATAAAGAATTTTCTCTGATTCATTTTAAATGTGCTACTTTCTAACTTCATGGACTGCCCCCTATTCCTTCTAATATCCGAAAGAGTAAATAACCAATTACATTTAGCCGTTCTAGACCTTTCATGATTTTATAGACCTCTATCATATCCGCCCTCAGCCGTCTATTCTTCAAGCTGAAAAGTCCTAACCTCTTTAGTCTTTCCTCATAGGGGAACTGTTCCATCCCCTTTATCATTTTGGTCGCCCTTCTCTGTACCTTCTCCATCACAACTATATCTTTTTTGAGATGCGGCAACCAGAACTGCACATAGTATTATAGGTGCGGTCTCACCACAGAGCGAAACAGAGGCATTATGACATTTTCCATTTTATTCACCATTTCTAATAATTCCTAACATTCTGTTTGCTTTTTTGACTGCCGCAGCACACTGCACCGACGATTTCAATGTATTATCCACTATGACACCTAGATCTCTTTCTTGGGTTGTAGCACCTAATATGGACCCCAACATTGTGTAATTATAGCATGGGTTATTTTTTCCTATATGCATCACCTTGCACTTATCCACATTAAATTTCATCTGCCATTTGGATGCCCAGTCTCCAAAATATTTCAAGTACACTCAGCAAAAAACAATATCACTCACTCCCACTACAGTTTCTCCTCTGTCTCACTAGAACTAAGGTTCTCCCAATCTGCACATCAATTTCACTACATTAAAAACTTCAGAATCCACTCTAAGGACACTTAGGGGCTGATGTGATAAGGTGCGTTGAAGCTGCGGCGGGTTTGTACGCGCATTTTCCTACGCAAAGCCCTACATGGGTATGTAATAAGGGTGTAGAAATGTGCTTGTGGATCCGTGATTTTTCAGTGCGAGTACATGCTAGTGGCATGTAAAAGTGGCGATTATCTATTTTCAGCAATGCAGGGGGCAGCGCTAGCAGGGAGATTGGGTTAGTGCGGGTTTTTTAATGCAGATTTTTAGCGCCTGGGTCAGGGCAGGAGGTGAGTGAAAGCGCTGGCGTGGACACCGGTTTTTTTGGATGCTTTTGCGGGTCAGCCAAGCGGCGGACAGAATGGGCAGGGAGAAGGCAGCTTCTCGATGCGGCAGAATCTCCGTTCTGCATTTCACGCTCTCACCAGCAGTCGGAGTCCGATCATGAAGGGATTAGAAACTGCTCCACCCACCTTCACATCAACTTCTGGACTACGGATTTATTCATATTTTTTTTTTTTTTTAAAGAAAGGCTTTTGCCCCTAGAATCAGTCGCGGGTGTTCACACGCTGATGGCTGTCCGCACGGGTTTCTGCATGGACGTCTGCACGGGTCTTATTACATCGGCCCCCATAGTAATTTCTTCCATTCTCAATAGAAACTGTAACCCTTCAGACACTTCTTCTGCTCTGTCCATGTTCTCACCCTTCCGTGGCTTCTTTGCTGCACCTTCTGCCTCCACCTCTGCGTCTCCTGGATATTTCCCCTTGAGGAGAAACACCGCACTGACCTGGAGGGCGAAAGCTCCCGCAGAGCCCTCTCAAATGGGACACCACCCAGTTCCCAGCTGAGTTCCCTACAACTCCGTGCCAACATCTCCCAACAGCTCTTTCATACTAGATGAACCACTCCCTCTGGTCTACGGGTCCTTTTCTCCCCGCTCTTCTTAGAGAACTGTCCCATATACACAGTGATTACCCATTCTTCCCACGTTCACACACTACAAGTGCATCGTGTAATTTCACCAGAGAGGATGCCATCTAGTGGCCATTCATGGTACCAGACCTTCCACAGGAACTGACAGCTCCTGCTATCCTGCAGCATAGCCCCAGTCCCCATTCACTCCAAAAGTCTATCAATGCACTCAAGTAGAGATTAAGTAGCCTCCACCAGCCAAAATCTTTTCTAAGGGTTCTTAGTGATGAAAATAAGCTTTTTCCTGGAAGACCCATCACGTGTGTATATATTGCACATTCTGTACTATATAGGTATAGGGGAAGGAATGGGGGTATTATTGTATGCTTATAATGTATGTGGAGTATATGTGTATAATGGGTATATGGGGTATTATTATATACCTTTAGTGGGTGTATAGCAGTATTACTTTGTTTATAAAGCACAATTAATGTATGTACATATTGGGTGTATAGGGCTATTATTCTATGTGTCCATGCTATAGGAACAGGGCTTGGGATGGGTTCAGAGTCCCACATGGAACTCTCTCTGAACAAGCACAGAAGAAAACTTTCTCTATTATTTTTAAATCTCTGGTGGCTGAGTGCTGTAGCGCTACATCCGACGTTACAGAACAGGATTGTCGGCCTCATGCTCCCGCAGTATGTCATCTTAGCAGATGAATGAGGGAAGCGCAGCAGCAGCAGAATCTGAAGTATTCATGTTCATTCGCACAGCTCGGTCAGCATCCTTTCACTCTCACCCGCAGCCTGGAGTGAACCGGATCTAC
This sequence comes from Rhinatrema bivittatum, assembly GCF_901001135.1. Lineage (NCBI taxonomy): Eukaryota > Metazoa > Chordata > Amphibia > Gymnophiona > Rhinatrematidae > Rhinatrema > Rhinatrema bivittatum. The sequence continues at coordinate 7,094,225 of NC_042628.1, forward strand.
GCAGTCCACCGTAACATCATCCCAGTTTATCCAGAAGGGCAGGAAAGGAGAACCAGTGAGTCCCCAAACTCGGCAGCTTCTGGTATCCCAGCTCAGTACTGCCCAGACCCAGCTTGGCCCCTGCCCTGGCTTTCACAGCTCCATCCTCACCTGCTCTTTCCAGGAGAGCTAGGGACGCAGGGAATCCTTGGAGCATCTGGTGTGCTCAACCAGCAACACTGGCATCATGGGAAATGCAGCTTGGGCGGCCATCTTTCCACTCCTGTTCCCTTGTAAACCACGTTTCTCATGCCGCACAGCAAACTGCAGGATTTGAGCGGTGATGATGTCAGTTGTGAGCCCTTTTATTATTATTATCTTCATCCGATGTACAGAGCACTGCACAGAGACACAAAATGAACAGTCCCTGCTCCTTGGAGTTTCCAGTCTAGTCAAGATAGCAGACTAGACAGTCAATTACTAGATTGTGATTCACGGAGCAATAAAAAATATATAAACACAGAAAGCAGCACGATGAGGTCAGGCAGCTGCCCAGCAGAATCAGGACCAATACGATGCCTGCTTGCAGCTTTCTTACCCCTTCTTCCACTCTGCTCCATTCAGCCCTGGCCCCTCATCCAAAGACCACGAGAAGGGAAACCAGGGATGTGATGGCATGGACTGACGTACAGGGAGCTCTGGAAGCCAGCTACCTTGACTCATTCTAGTCTTCGTTTTTTTTTTGTGTGCATAACAGTCAAACCTGAAGTGCTGGCAATCAAGAGTTTTCTGATTTTCCATCATCTGCTCCTCAGTGTTCCAACATGCCGGAAATTAGATGAGCAGCGAGTTTCCCGGAAGACAGAGGCCCTGGGGCAGGATGCCCTCTGAATGAGGCAGAGCTGGGTGCCTGGGTGTACTTAGGTATAAGCTGTTCCTGATTCTGCCGGGCAGTTGCCTGACCTCATTGCTTCCCCTGGCTTCTCGTCTTCCTTCTCCCTCCATTCCTTATTTAATTTAGGACTAAGCAATACAATCTTTACAGCGGGCAGGGTGACACGCCACAAGCCCTCTTGTGAGAGCCTCATATTTTTAATGTGAACATCTCTCTGTGGGCCTTGTGCAATGAAGAGGTTGGGTTTGGTTTTTTTTTTTCAGTAGACACAAAAATGTCCTTTCTGAATAAGGACCCTCTCGCTAGATGAGGAGACAGTAGCTGGTGAAACTCGAGACGCACACGTCAGATACAAGCTGCGACACACGGGATCTGGTAGTGTCGCGTGTCATGGGACGGGTCTGAGTTGTGATATGGGTCACGTTTTCTTGCAGCTGGGCTGGCACCGAGACAGATGTGGCCCTCGGCCCGATGCAGGCCACCCTCGTCGGAATCCTCCCCCTGTGGTCGAGCTGACGCTGGAGGGCGCCTCTGCCGAGTCCAGGCCAGGATCCGAGGGGGATGCCGTGCTCAACCGCTGGACGTGTCCTGGTCTCCAGGACAACAGTGGAAGAAAGGCCACGTCGAGGAATAGCTGCAGCGCTGCAGCAGATGCCGTGCTCGGCAGGATGCTCATGGATGCAGGATTGTTTCCATAGAAGAGAGACGGTTGGTCACGTGAATAAAAACCAATACTGAACTGCAGCAATAGGGAGTGGAAGACACTGAATACTGAGGCCACCAACAGCTCGTCGGAACAAGAGTCCATCATTTTTTTTTCCTCATGGCCCTGCAGTTTCCTCCTGCCCCTTTGGACTTCCAGCTCAGTCAGAACCAGCGAGGGTCCTTGGCCGGGAGGCCACAGGCCACAGCTTTCTCTGGAGCGCAATACCATGGACGCTCTGCCTGGCCACTAGGTGTTGCTGTTGAGCAATTGCTGAGGCATCCCTTCCACCCCAGGGGCTATAAATGCTGCCTCTTACAGCATCCCCTGCCCCAGGGAGCAGAGTCCTGGCCTAGGAATCACAACCAGGTCTTTCACATGGCAATGTGCAGTTCTAAGCAGCTTAGAATAGATCATTTTTTTAAAAAGCTGTTTTTTTTTTTAACATGGAAAATGACATTATTTTTCTGTTTTTCAGGCTTCTACAGCTTCCCCTCCTGTGGAGCAGGGCCGTCACTCTGCTTTCCTGGCAGCCGACCCTCGAATGGCCCCAGTAGCTTCCTGTGCTTCAGGAGGGGGCACTCACTCATGATGCGGCCCAGCTTCCAAGACCAGCCTCAGGCCTGTGCCCCAGCCAGATGGCCCCTGAAGCCCCAGGTCCTGGTGCAGTCTAAAGACGGTCTTAGCTCTCCTCCCTGCCGCCTTCATGTGTCTGGGCGAGTCTTGCCCTATCAGCGTGGAAATATGCCAGCGTCAGGTAGCAATCCAGGTGTTAAAGTCAGCTCCTTAGTGGAAAGCCCCTGTGCCTGGAGGGTGCACAGTGGAGAAGAGATGTGTCCTGCTGCCCTCCCCTCACAACCCCATCACCCTGGCTGAATCACGGAGTCGAGGATCAGAGAGTCCGGAGTCTGCCCAATTCTCTGCCCTCACTGGCAAACATCATCCCAAACCCAACAGCTTCTTTGGATCAAGAATTAGCATTTTGCCTCTCCCTGAAATCCCTCGAGGGCCCTCCACCCTGCAATATTTTTGCTCACTTCCAAGGCACAGCCTTCTCTTACTTCTTGGAAACGTTTCCCTTCTCGTGGTGAGACCCGGAGTGTTTTTTTTACTGGGCTCAGGCGCTGGAGGTGCAGTCACTTTAGCAGTGGTCGAAAGCTCCTTGCTCACCGTACATTACCCACAATGAGTTAGTTCCTATGCGCTATGCATCTTTCTTACTTTCGGTGTTCCTATAAAATGCTACCATGGCCTAATCCAGCACAGTTCTATTGAGCAAGAAGGATCATTGGCGTCATCTTCCCTTAAGGCTCTCCTGACATCATTTTGGCTCAAGGGCTTAATTTGTGCTGGTATGTCGGGCCACGGTCTTTACTGGCTTCTGCCAGAAATTAAAACAAACTCAAATTCATTATGAGTTGAATGACACAAGATCATTAGTTCTTTGGGAAGCCTTGCCAACTCCAATTCTCAGCCTCGACCTACATGGAAACTTGGCAGCGTGAGCGTTAATAAGTCTGGTGATGCCTTTCTGCCCTAAGATGCAGCTCATATTGCGACCATGCAACAGCGTACGGCCATTCCTAAAGTTGCAATTAAATTGATGAATATCCTACAGACCAATGAGCTTGCAGCACCCAAACACTGTCCCTGGCATATAAATGTGATAGATTTTACTTAAGGGAGAAATCCAGAATTTAGTTATTTCCAAAAGTGGCATCTGAGGATACGGAGTAAGTGATGGCAAGCAGAGGCTAGTTGGTCCACCCAGTTTGTCCAGATTTCTCGCCCACTGAGCGTGGATGAGCAGACTTAACCCCTCACCAGCAAGCCCCATGTCTCAACCCTCTGCTGCCTTCTACATCTGTCCTATATGCTGTCTTGCCAAGGTCCATCAAGCCTACTCTCCTGCCTCCGATAAAGGCCAGTTTAGGTCCCATGAAGTAGATCTAATTCCTGTTTCTCTCTCCCAGAGATAAGCAATGGCTTTCCTAAGTGTACCTGGCTAATAATGTGTTATGGACTTTTCCTCCAGGAACTTGACCAAACCTCTTTTGAACCCTCGCTGTGCCACGGCCTTGACCACGTTCTCTGGCCACAGATTCCACAGCTTGATTGTTTGCTGAATGGAAAAGTACTTTCTGCAGATTGTTAATCTCATGGAGCGTCCCCTTATTTTAGTATCATTTGGAAGGGTAAATAAACATCCTTTATTTACCCCAGTTTTATAAAGTTCTATCAGTGTTCCCCCTCTCAGCTCTCTCTTTTCCAAGCAGAGGTTCTCTGGCCTTCGTAAGGGAGCCGTGACCATTCCATCCCCTTAATAATTTTTCTTGTCCTTTTCGGTATTTTTTTTCTTTAGTTCTGCATTATCTATTTTGGGTTGGGGTGACCAGAAATGTTCTATTCCTTTCTGAATAATACCTACATTTCTATTTGGTTTTTTGGCCACAGCTGCACACTGAGCCGAGATTTCAAACTGCTACTCCTACTACTGCCACTTAACATTTCCATAGCGCTACACGACATTCGCAGCGCTGTACAAACACACAAAAAGACAGCCCCTGCTCCATAGAGCTTACAATCTAATTAGACAAACATACAGGACAAGCGACTTGGGGTATTTCATAAAGCAAGACAATGGTTAAAAAGAAAAGAAAGTTAGTTAATGAGGCTAAAAGCAGACAATCAGGCTTAAGATTTAAAAGCAGAAAGGTGGATCTTTAGATGGGGATTTAAACACGACGAGAGAGGGAGCAGGTCGCACCAGTTCAGGAAGACTATTCCAAGCACATGGTACAGCCAGGTGGAAAGCACGGAGTCGGGAATTGGCAGCCGAGGAAAAGGGCAGGGATATGGGGTGACTTGTCCGGTGAGTGGAGTGCACGAGGAGGGGACAAAGTGTTGTCCAGAATGATCCCCTGATGGTAGCTCCCAGTATGGAACCTAACGTTTTGCAGCAGGGTTTGGATGATCTTCCCCTATGTGCATCGCTTTCCACGTAGCCACATTACATTTCATCTGCCATTTACGAGCTCCGACTCCTGCCCCATAGGTTAATATTCGGCAAGCTGGCAAGAGGCAAAATGGTTTGGGTCAAGTCACCCCGATGACTTTTCCTAAATATTCAGTGGGACAAGTCTTCTGCTGAATAGATTTGACTGACGTTACCTGGATAAAGTTGTGCGGATAACTTACTGAATATTACTTTAAAAAAAACCCAAAAACAACAACCCTAGCTCCCAGCAGCAGCTGAGCCCCCGCCCGATGCCAAAACATTAAAAACCTTTTCAGGCCAAACATCCCCGAATCCCACCTCCCACCCGCTATCCTCCCCCCCTCCCAAATGTCTGCCTAAGCCACCTAACAGTGAAGGAAGCACTGAGCGGGTGCTGTACTGGCACTTATTCTTCTTATTCAGACCTGCGGAGGGAGGGACTGCTCGGCTCGATACCATTTGTGATGTATTGGGGTCAGGAGAAGGGGGTCCACATGGCGGGAGGTGGCATCCGCTGCTAGTCAGCTGTTTGTTGCTTTTCTTTGGGGGGGGGGGGGGGGGGGGGGGGAGATTCTTTTGCAGTTATCCAGTTAAGTTTAGGCCTGGGTATTTTCCTGACCAGAGATTACCAGGCCAGTGGCGCTGATAGTCAGGTGGGTAAATTTAAACCACACCCCCCCCAGAATGCCCCGCCCTGCCTACAAACCCGGCTAAAACTTAAGCCATTCGGCGGGGTGAGAGATTCAAAACCCAGGATTTGTCTGGCCAAGTCCCAAACCTGGGGCCCGATTCATCAAGGTATTTTCCCACAGTCACAGAATGGGAGAAAAGCCGTAAAGGTGAATTTTAAAAGCCTGGATCGCGCTGACGCCGGGAGATAGGCGCACAAACCGGGCCGGCGCGCGCCACGCGGATTTTAAAAGGCGCCCGCTGTGCACACACAAAAAAGGGGCGGGGTCTAGGCAGGGCCCGTGCGTTCCTGGATTTCACAGTGAAACCGGCGCGTACATACTTACGCGCACAAGCGCGCGCCGGTGTCCCCGCCGGGTACCTTTACTCCTGCTGCGGATGGCAGAAAACAAAAAAAAGCAAAGAGGTGAGCGGGTTACCAGGGTAAAAGGGAGGCTGTTAAACTGGGGGGGATTGGAAGTCCTACCCCTTACCTGGGCGAACTGGGAACCAATTGGGGAAACTGGTGGTTGCGCTGGCAAACGCATCTATTTAAAAATCTCCCCACTTAGGCAGCGGAAGCGACCTCTGCATGCACAGGCGCGCGTCCTCTTAAAATTGCACGAACATGTGCGCGCAATCGGACTGTTTTATAATATGCGCGCATGGACGCGCGTCCTCTATGTGCGCGCGATCGGGCTGTTTTATAACACGCGCGCATGGACGCGCGTCCTCTATGTGCGCGCGATCGGGCTGTTTTATAACACGCGCGCATGGACGCGCGTCCTCTATGTGCGCGCGATCGGGCTGTTTTATAACACGCGCGCATGGACGCGCGTCCTCTATGTGCGGGCGATCGGGCTGTTTTATAACACGCGCGCATGGACGCGCGTCCTCTATGTGCGCGCGATCGGGCTGTTTTATAACATGCACGCGCGTACACTACAAAATGGCCGAGGCCCTTGGTGCGAGCCGGCAACGCCTGCATGTCTGAGCCCGCGCTGCTTGTTTAAAAGTTACCTTCTCAGGGGTAGATTTTAAAAGAAGCGCGATCAGCCTACTTTTGCTTGCGCATCAGACTCAAGCAAAAGTACGCTGGATTTTAGTAGATACGCGCGGAGCCGCGCGTATCCACTAAAATCCTGGATCGGCGCGCGCAAGGCTATCGATTTTGTATAGCCTGCGCGCGCCGAGCCGCGCTGCCTCCCCCCGTTCCCTCCAAGGCCGCTCCGAAATCGGAGCGGCCTCGGAGGGAACTTTCCTTTGCCCTCCCCTCACCTTACCCTCCCTTCCCCTACCTAACCCACCCACCCGGCCCTGTTTACACCCCCCCCCTTACCTTTGTCGGGGGATTTACGCCTCCCGGAGGGAGACGTAAATCCCCGCGCGCCAGCGGGCCTGCTGCGCGCCGGGCCGCGACCTGGGGGCGGGTACGGAGGGCGCGGCCACGCCCCCGGGCCGTAGCCACGCCCCCGTACCCGCCCCCAAAACGCTGCCGACACGCCCCCGGAACGCCGCGACGACCGGGCCCGCCCCCGACACGCCCCCGACACGCCCCCCTCCGAGAACCCCCGGGACTTACGCGAGTCCCGGGGCTCTGCGCGCGCCGGGAGGCCTATGTAAAATAGGCTTCCCGGCGCGCAGGGCCCTGCTCGCGTAAATCCGCCCGGTTTTGGGCGGATTTACGCGAGCAGGGCTCTGAAAATCCGCCCCTCAGTGAATTACGCAGTTACCTGGAGAAAACCCTTTCAGACTTGACGTCTTAGAGCCTCATTTTCTAAAGTATCGCAGGCCTGTGATACTTTAGAAAATTGCGCTACTCTGGGGCGGGCGGGCGGTCCTGCGCTAGCCGGCAGCGATTGCCCCACCATAGAAGGTGTAGTTATTGGGCGCGAAATAGCAAGCGAAAAGGGCCTTACCTTTCCGCTCTGCGCGCCGTCCTCGCTGAGTCGGCCCCGGTGACGCCCCCGACTCCTCCTCTTCCGGGGCCGACTCCGCCCCGATTTCAGTAGCGCAGGCCTGCGATAGCTTTGGAAAATGAGGCCCTTAGTCTGGCAAGGTCCTCCTGCAGTTCCTCACAATCTGCTGCTGCTGTAACGACTTTGAAAAATTTTGTGTCATCTGCAGATCTGATCACCTCCCTCCTCTTGCAGATCTCCCTAGCTCCAAGGTAAACTGTAACGTTATTGGAGCGGAGATTTTAATTAGAAATGTCACTGTAATTTGCCATGAGACAGAATATCAAATGTTGATAAATAAATAATTTCTGAATATGTAAACAGCCAGGTCCACGCCACGATTGACCCTTCTCCATTTGGAAAACTGACCATTTAGTCCTGCCCTCTGCTTCCGGCCTTTTAACCAGTTACCAGTCCACAACAGGACTCTGCCTCCTGTCCCAGGATTTATTCATTTCCTGAGGAATCTCTCATGGGGGCTTCTGAAAATCCAAATAGACTATAGCAACAAACTCGCCTTTATCCACGTTTATTTACACCTTCCAAAATATCTAAAAGATTGATTTAGTTTAGTGTATTAACTTGATAGACCACAATTCATCAATACTATGCAGTTTACATAAAACGAATAATGAGAATAACATTATAATAAATACAGCAATAATAAAACCAAAGTAATACAGTAAATAAATAAAAACAAGCAGAAATAATCAATAGCTTAAAATACAACATTTCATGGACACAATAAAAATAAGAACTAATCTGACACAGAGTAATAACAAGACAAAAGAGAAATGGAAAATTGAACGTAAGTGCAGACTGTGGATACCGGCTTTGAATGTCTTTTTTTTTTTAATGCTGCATATTTTGTGACTCATTGCATGATTCCTACCAGTAATAATAGTCACTTTATCCTTGTAGTCTGCAGGAACAAATTAGATTAGTTCTGTTAATGGTCTCTGCTGTAAGGGGGCGATTAGGTTCAGATAATTAGAGAACTTTGTACACAAGGCTTCAGCTGCACAGCTTCAGAACCTGGTCTGCCGTGGTTTTGCAGAGAATCTCTCCCAGAGCCTTTTCCACTACTGCAGTGCAAAGGAGCAAGGAACTTTCCACTCGACTGGAAGTAGGGGCTGGGATCCCGGTGCCATGAGCCATCATTCACTGCTCCCTGTCCTGGGGCCGGGAGCCAAGCACCAAAGATCCTTCCAGAACCCTGCATTGTGGGCCACTGGGTGTCACCCATATTGATGACCATGACTGTCCTGAAGCGCTCCCCCCCCTCCCACTGCCTCCACAGCACCCCCAGCCCTGCCAATCTGGGGTGCTGAAGACCCAAACTGGGACCCTTCACATGGCAGCAAGCAGCACTAGCACTGGGTCCCCACGCCGCTCCCTGTCTCCTCATTTCTGACATTCTTCTGGAAGATTCCTTTTTTGTTTGTTTAGAGAGAAATACATTGGGGCTCACCTTGAGCTGGCATTTTTGACAGGTAAGGAAAACTACCTGAAAGGATGGTGCAGGGCCACCTGGTGTATAAGAACCTAAGATATACCACACTGGGTCAGACCGAGGGTCCATCAAGCCCAGCATCCTGTGTCCAACAGTGGCCAATCCAAGTCAAAAGGACCTGGCAGGTAGCCAAACATTAAATAGACCTCACGCTACTAATGCTTATTAATTAGTAGCAGTTTATGGATTTTTCCTTAGGAACTTATCCAAATCTTTTTTAAACCCAGTTACATTGACTGCTGTAACCACATTCTCTGGCAATGAATTCCAGGGCTTAACTATGCGCTGAGTGAAAAAGCGCATAGTTAGTCTCTCTCACACTGTCCAACTCATTTAAGGCACTTATGTGGCAGTATTTTCCCTGTTATGACATGTCACGATATGCTTTTCCAAAGCTTTGGATTTAGCAAACATTTACTGCAATACTTCTTGATTTTCTTTCTTGAAATCTTTCACTCTGCCCTCATTCACCTTTGCTGGACACAGCAGTTGATACAGGGGCCAGCTGAATGGCCAGGGCAAGATTTACATCTAACGGGCAGCACCTAGGCACAAGATCTTCAGTGCCTCCCTCCTCCACAGTTGATCTATGAAGCATGGGCCCTCACTCATTTTTAAGCCACGGTGCCTTGGGTGGTGCAGGCGTCCCTGGGCACCTGCCTAACGTGGAATCAGGACCCATGGCTGGACTCCTCCAAGGTCAAGCAGGCCAGCACTGTTAATGAGCCTGCAGGGGGCAACCCACCAGGCTCTCCGGCTCCACAGAAGAGTCACACTGGGGTCTCCAGGTCCCCCATATGTAATGCTGCATCCTATCAGCAAAACTCACCTATCATATTTAGGGCTGGAGTGCAAAAAGGCCTCCTAGTGGGATTGCTTCATCCCTTTGGAAGTAACACATCATTGGTTCAAAAACTTTCATTTCTTGCAAATCCAGAAAATGTAAAACACCCAGAGACTAAATTTGACAATGTCTTCTGCAAAAAAGCAGCAGTGAGCAATTGTATGCAAAAGTGAAGTTGTAGAATTCCCACCTAGCCCTGACGGCTGCCTTTGATCTGCAGGTGCTGTTTTGTGCATAGTAGCCAGCTTTTCAAAATGATTGGGGGATGCTAACTCAACAGAAAGTACCCTTCCCTGGACACAGTATTTATTTTATTTATTTATTTATTCGTTTTTATATACCAAAGTTTAGCTAGATGCCTTCACTCCGGTTTACATTTGCAACAACAAATTACATGTGTAGAAACCATTGTAAAACATAACGTTAACTGTAAAGGACGTAACTTTAACTATAACATAACGTTAACTGTAAAGGAGATAACTCCATATTGGGGGTGCTCAAGCATCCACCGCTCCCACAGAGTTGGCACCTATGTTTTGTGTGCATTTTTCTTTCCTTCCAGAAGTTGCAAAATATTAAATCCTTGAACCAAAGCTGTGCCAGTTCAGAACTACATAAATGAAGTTACTTGCAGTCTTTCTAATGGTTTCTTTTATTTTATTTTTTTTGTCCAAACCTTAAATCCGGTCCTTAACGAGGTATTTCAGTAGGGCTGACTCGACAGGTAGCACAATCTGTATCTGTGTGCATCCCCTAATGAAACATCCTGCGAGTAGGCTCTGCCAACAAAATCACTATCATGACAGATGATGCAGCCAAAAGTAATGTGTACAGCAATGTACGCGGGACGTGCGCGAGGCAGAAAAGCAGGCAGAGGATTGTAGCTTAAGTGCTGATGATAGTGAGGTTCAACTTTATTGGCTTTCAGCTCAGCTGCAAACCATAGCAGCACTTCTGTTGCCTATGAATAATTCTGGCAGAGAGAGAGCGAACATGTAATGAGATTCTGGAAAGAAGATGCTTGTCTAGAGTACAGTGACCCTTCTACTCAGCCACTCAGTTTCTCCTGAGCCCCTGCATGGGAATCTGAGCATGCATCTCATTCAGTGCCGGGAATGTGCTACAGTATTGTTGGGAGCACTAGGAAGCACTGACTACCAACAGCCAGTAAGAGAAAAGTCTGCAGTCTTTTATTACAAGATAGTTCATAATAGGAGCAATTCAGCTTACCAGACAATGCAGAGTAAACCCCTGGCTCGGCTCTTTTGAGTTATTACACTCATCACCCCTAAACTTACACACCAACAGGTTACTTTGTTTGTTTGCATAACATAATTTTATCTCATATTTGCCAATGTGACCGGATTCTTGAAAATCACATGGAGGTTGATATTCAGCCGCAGAGCAGCTAGTTATGTTAACCTGATATAGTTTTTGGCTAACTAAATGGGGATATTCAGTTCCCAGCCTCCTCCTTACTTCCACTTTCATGAATAGGAACCACATCCTCCCATCTCCAGTCCTCCAGGACAACTCCAGACTCTGAGGAAGCATTGAAGAGCTGCCAGGACATCTCTAGGTTCCGTTAGTACCCTCGGATGTGTCCCATCCGGCCCCATCGCCTTATCTTCTTTAAGTTTAGTTAGGTCCTCATGCACTGCTCTGAAAATCAATCGAGGTTTACTTCACGTCCAATCTTATTTGTATTTGCTTAATGTGGTCCTGCTCCAGGCCCTTCCACAGTGAGCACCGAACAGAAATATTTGTTAAGCAGTGTTGCTTTTTCCTCATCAGCCTCTACGTATTCCTCCCCGTCACCTCTGAGCCTCTCAGTGCCACCTTTGCACTTCCTTCTATCACTGACAATCTGTACCTAAAAAGAGTCTTTTCCCCTGTTTTCCCGTATTTGCTTTTTTTTCTTCCATTTGAATGTTTGCATTCCTGACTGCTTTCCCAGCTTCTCTTAGCTTTTCCAGTTATTGTCGCCTGCCTTCCTCTTTCTGTGATCTCTTGTGTTTTATGAGTGCAAACCTGTTCTCCCTCACCTTTGCAGAACCACAGCGGCCTCCTCTTCCTCTTCCCTTTATTTGCATTAGATTAGTTGCGCTTATGATATCTCCTTTTAGTTTTGCCCACTGCCCTTCCACTTCCCCTAGATTTTCCCATCCAGCTAACGACTCCTTGAGGTACCTCCCCCATTTTCCTGATGTGTAGGACCCTCGCCTTTGAATGAACCTTCACCTCTTGCGTCCTAATAGTGAACCCCACACCATCTGCTTGGTCACTGGTTCCCATTGGATCATCTGTCCCCACTGGTAAGCATCAGGTCCGGTGTTGCTCCCGCCTTTATGAGTTCTGTTACCAGCTGACAGAACAGTTCTCCTTGCAGAGAATCCGGGATGTCCCAATCAACATCTGGAAGATTGAAATCCCCCAGCAGCAGCAGCAGCAGCAGCAGAACCTCCTCCCCTTTCACAGCAATCCTGTGACTATCCATCTCCTCGACCTGTGATGGGGGTCTGGGTTTTTTTCGGGGGGGGGGGGGGGTTCAGGTATTTTCTTATAAAGCTAATTTTCTTTTCATATTATTCATATGTGGTGAAAATGGCCTCATTTCTTGCATTTTGTCAATTCATTTAAAACACATAATTATCCCTAGCAGCGACATATTTTACCTTCAGCTCCCAGTAGTATATTTGGGCAGCTCATTTCCACTCAGACCCACCCCCTGATAGATGCATGGAGCTCTCTGGTCAGCAGATATCTCTAGAAAGGTGCCAACTCTGCCTTGGGGACAGTAACTCTTATTTAAGGACATCAAGCGATGCTTTGCCTGACTGTACACAAACACTGCATCAAGTCAGCTTTGACAAACATTTCTTGGTGCCATCATTCTGTTTGAGTTGGCTGAGCCATGCTCCTTAGTGTTCATTTCAACTCTTCAGACAACGTCCTGGTCAGCCCCTAGGGATCTAAAAAGGCGAGGACATCCTTCCCTCGTTTGTATCAAAAGTATTACAAGCACCCCAGGACTTAGGGGGCACCTGTATCTTTTGCCCATCACTACCTGCCCCTCCAGGCAGTGGGTGCCAGCTTTCAGTCAGAGCTGTCTTGGGTCCCGTTTTGGCACTGACAGTATTGCGCAAGAGCTGCTGATGGGGAAAAGCGTTGGTAATAAATCATCTGTCATTTAGGTAAACAAACTGTGCTCCAGTGATCTGATTCCTCTTCAGCTGTAAGAATAAACCAAAGATCAGCCATCTGGCAAACTATATATTCCATGCATATTCCTCTTGGATAATATCTTCTGTTTGTTCAGTTCGCTGTGTTTTTGTCGGTCTCTTTACTACAGAACGGGCAGCTATGGAATGGGGTTGTAGTGCCAGACAATGTCTGATACAGCAGTATGACTGAGTCCACAAGGAGGGGTTTCAACGGCAGGAAAAAGAGGCAATAATGCCCTCATCTAGGTCGCTGGTAAGAGCCCCAGCTGAACCGCTGTTTGGGTCTGGAGGTCATGGCTGTGTAGGAAGGGGCAGGGCCTACAACACAAGCCCTACTCAGAGAGGATTAAGGAATTCAGAATGTATTGATACGATAAACATATGCCAGTATACAGCAGATTCCCACAACATGCAAGAATTCGGATTTCCCAGTTGTAAAGGAGCTCGAGAATTAATGTATTTATTATGACATGTATAAAACTGCTCCTCCAGCAAGGACTCTGGGCAGAAAACAGAACATACAGCATACAATACACACCCATATAAACACACAATAAAACAAACACATAAAATCAACTAAAACATTTTATAACTACAGATATTGGCAGGCCATAATTGATTGGCTAAAAGCAGTGGTGAACAGCCAGGTTACCAAGTTGGAAGATCGGGGCTCAGGACAAATGCCATTCCTGGAATAGCCACCTGTGGAGCAATGAAAGCAGTGTCAAAATTCAGATATTGCCTGGCGCAGACACAGAAGGAAGGCATTACCCCAAGAATGAATGGGCTTTGTGGTGACACGGAAGACAAGGGGCAGCACAGCAGGCTGGGTGGTCCAAGAGGGCCTTATCTGAGAAGGACGACTTTGTTCCAATGTGATATATTTCAACAGTGGAAAAGGCTCAAGATGAAGATTTGGAGAGGAGGAGGAGGAGAGGATGCCTTAATCTCCCATCGAAACCCCATTGGAAAGGAAATGGAACAATGATAACCAGCTGGCCAGCTATGAAGAAATATTCCTCCCTGTTATGAATATTTGGCAAACGTGGGTTTTTCCTCTTCCATACATCATGTTTTCCCTCGGTTTGATCTAGGAAAGAGAATAGAGAGAATTTAAATGGCATTTGACCTTTTCCATGCTGAGATATTCCATGAGATACAGCAGCTGGAATTATACAGCGTCCCAGAAGGACGTGGAATAATGCTGGTGGAGTGGAGGGAGAGAGAAGGGCAGCTCAGTGACCTCTTCTCTCACCATCACCGATGCTTGAAACTTGACAGACTAAAGCTTCATAGATCAGGCTACGCTAGTTAACCCGACCCCTCGACCCCCCCCCCAACACACACACACACACACAATTGTTAACAGAGCTTAGGCAGCCCAGCAGATCCAATTTTTAATTGATGGCCACCAGAGGTAAATTTGGGGACCCTTCCAGTAATCCAGCTGAGCTTTATTCTCTGGGAGGAGTGGCCTAGTGGTTAAAGGAGCAGACGGAGAGCCAGGGAAGCCAAGGCTCAAATCCCCCTGATGCTCCTTGTGACCTTCACCCTCCATTGGCTTGGGTACAAGCTTAGAGTGTGAGCCCTCCTGGGACAGCAAAGCTGTCTGCTGTAGCTGAGCGTAACTTGCCTTGAGCTACCAATGAAAAGGTAGGAGCCAAATAAATGCAAGCAATTACATTATTGCTGCTGTCGGCCATATCATTTGTGTAAACTTAGGCAAGAATCACAGTTCTCTGGAGGAGAAGTCCATTAACGGCTATTAATCAAGTTGACTTAGGGAATCGCCACTGCTATTAATTGCATCAGTAGCATGGGATCTTCTTGGTGTTTGGGTACTTGCCAGGTTCTTGTGGCCTGGATTGGCCACTGTTGGAAACAGGATGCTGGGCTTGATGGACCCTTGCTCTGACCCAGCATGGCACCTTCTTATGTTCTTATGACATCATTTAATAATCTTTGGCAAATCACATGACCACAGTGCGTTTGTATTTTTGTAACTTCGATACTGAATTCTTTCTCTCTCAGTTAATATTTACCTTGCACGTATCAGACTTGCATTTCTTCTTCAAATTTATTTCATTTTTAGGTCAATTTCTGGAGACACCTGGGTAACTTTGTTTACAGAAACCCCTTGCATTGATGTTTTCTAAATACGTTATCATTTTGGGGACCACCCAGTGTATAACTGTACCCTCACATGAAGCCTTCAGGACCAAGCTGCTCCCCAGGGGAATCTTCCACCTTAAGGTTATTGTAGGAAAGGTTTCTTATCTAAGTCCATATGAGCCGTGTGCATCCCTGTCAGCCAGGACATTTCCCTCTCTCCTGCTCCTCTCTGTCCAGAGCTTCATGTCAAAGGTGAAGCAGGCTGAGGCTTGCCCCCATCATCCATCATACAGGAGTGATTTACAGAAGGTTTCTGCCCCATTCTGAGTCTCGGGGGGAAAGCTGAGGGAATCAGGCCTACAGTTTGACTCATGCAAGTTGCAAGCCTTCTATAAACCACAGAGCTGAGAAAATTGCCTCATGCGGGAACAAATCGTGGATATGTTGTAAAGCTCTAGTGACATCTCTGGCACCACTAATCCATGCAAAATACCAATTAAAACAAACAGACTAATTAAAAAACCGTAGCCTATCTCTACAGGGTCAGAGCCAAAAGCCATTAATCTCTGGCTTCTTACCCATTGCTCCGAGAATAATTGAATACAAGCTTGGAGATGAACTGTAATGGCCTCATGTAATGTCAAAACGATCCTTTCATGGAGGTGGGCTTGGGCTATTGGGGCGTGGATGGCCATCCTCGAGTCCTGGTCTTTAAAAATGATTTTGACAAAAAAAAAAGAAATGGTCTGATGATTAAGCCCAGGCGAGTGGGTTTCTGTACTTGTCAGATGGATGACGCCAGTTCTCTAATTGCTGTCAGTACTTTCCCCAAACTCCATAGCAGGGCCTCAAAGCCGTGATTGTTTAACATAGAATATGATTTATATTCCCCAAAGCTGGTAAAACACCTTTTGCCACAAATTTTTTTAAGACCCCAAATTTGGGTGAATTGAATCCTAGGTAAAACTGTGTGTGTGTGTGTGTGTGAGAGAGAGAGAGAATGTATGTGTGTGTATGTATGTGTGAGTGTATGTATGTGGGTGGGTGTGTGAGAGAGTATGTGTTTGTGTGTGTGAGAGAGTATGTGTATCTGTGTGTGTGAGAGAGTGTATGTGTGTGTGTTTGTGTGTGTGTGTGTATCTGTGTGTGTGTGTGTGAGAGAGAGTGTGTATGTGTGTGTGTGTGTATATATGTATGTGAGAATGTGTGTGTCTGTGTGTGTATGAGAGATTGTGAAGCCTGTGTGGATGCGAGACTTTCTAAGAGAGAGGGAAAAATCTGGTCTTGCACTCCAAGTTCAGGCTGCTGCTTTGTTGAAAGGAATTAACAATAATCACAAAGAAAGGTTGTACAGTAGAGAAGGAAATGCAGAGTTTTACCTTTGGCCCTAGCATGTGGGTGTGAAAAAGGCAAATGTCTTATTTTGTGAATAATTTCATAACAATTGCTTATTTTTTTACCTTACTATGACAATTTGTAACCCTAGGAAATATCTTGCACAGCACTAGAGACACAGATAGCACAGGAAAGTTGGTTCTTATCTTCTAATTTTCGTTCCTGCAATACCGCAGATCAGTCCAGACAAATGGGTTTTGCATCTTTACCAGCAGATGGAGGCAGAGAACTAGAAACATCTCAGGCACTGCTACATATCTGAGAGTGCCACCTGCCATCCCTCAGTATTGACCTGTACCCAAGCCAAGATAGAAATCAACTCCCAAACTAAACTCCAAACCCCTCTCCAGAGCAAGCAGAAAAGTAACAGTTGGCACCCCCTGAACTGGGAGCCCTCATATCTAGGATAGCACTGAAAGAACCAACCTATACACATCTGGTAGGTTCTGCAATATCCACATACTGAATCAAAGATGGTCTTTCGAAAAACAAGAGGATGGGCTTCTGGACTGATCTGTGGTACTCCAGGAACAAAAATTAGCAGATAAGAACCAGTTTTCCTTTCCTGTTCATACCCCAGATCAGTCCGGACAAGTAGGATGTATCCAAGCTCCCCTGCACTGGGTGGGAACCCGAAAGACCAACTCATAACACTCTTTCCCCAAACATAGACTCTTCCAGCACTCGAACATCCAACTGGTAATGTTTGGTAAAAGTGTGCAGTGAAGACCACGTCACAGCCCTACAGATCTTCTGTGGCAACACCAACTGACACTCCGTCCGGGAGACCAGCTGAGCCCTAGTAGTGTGTGCCCGGAGCCCCTCTGGAACCTTTTGACCTTTACAGACAAAGGCTGAAAAAATAGTCTCCTTCAACCATCAAGCAGTCATGCCCTTAGACTCCTTGCTTCCTTTCTTTGCTCCACTGAACAAGACAAATAGATGATCTGAGTGCCAAAAGCTATTAATGATAGAGTGCAACATACATCTAATAAGTGAATCTCTCTCGCATGCGGAGACTTCACTGATAAATGAGAAAATGCTGGAAGCTCCACTGTCTGGTTGATATGAAATGAGGAGACAACCTTCGGCAACAAAAGAAGGCACTGTACACAACAAAATCTCGTCATCTTTAATCTTTAGATAAGGATCTCTACATGACAGAACTTGAAGCTCCGAAATATGCCTGGCCAAACAAATTGCCACCAGGAAGACCAACTTCAAGGGTGAAATCCTTCAAGGACACCTGGCACAAAGGCTCAAACAGAGTCCACAAATTACCCGTAGAGCCAAATTAAGGCTCCAAGATGGACACATGCAATGAACTGGCGGATGCAAATGCTTCGCCCCCTTCAGAAAGTACGTGGCATCCGCAAGCCAACGGTCTTTCCTGCAACTTGCCTCGAAGATATGCTAAGGCTGCGAGCGAGTTATAGGCCAGGCCCTTCGCTAAGCCCTGTTGCAAAAATACCAAAATCTGGTGGATGGTCACCCACAAAGGGTCCAGATGTTCCTCCAAACACCAAGACTCAAACACTCTGCACACTCGAATGTAGGCAAGCAAAGTGGACGGCCTCCTCGTCTGAAGCAAAATGGCAATCACTGGCTCAGAACAGCCTTTCAACCGTAAGCATCTCCTCTTTTTCCAGGGACTCTTGTCCATTTGTCATTACTTCTCTCGCTCCTCCTGCCTTCCATACTCCTCCTCCTCCTCCTCCTCCTACTTCCGTTTCTGTCATTGGCCTTCCCCTTTCATCTCTTCCCTCCATTTCTCTTTTCTGCCTCTCTACTCCCTCAGATTTCTCCTACCCCCAGTCTTCAGTCTCCTTTTTACCTCTTGTCTACCCTTTAGCTTTTCATCTCCTTCTCACCCTCTTTTCAGTCCATTTATCCACTTTTGCACCCTCCCATTCCACTCTCACTCCTTCCCCAGTCTCCTTTCACCAATTCCTTAGTACCCCAGTCCTCTTCTGTCATCCTTCATTATCCCCCCAATCTCTTTCCACTGTCTCTCATCTACTTCCATTGCCCTCCACACCTCACTGCCGACACCCCCAGTCGCGTATCATATCCCCCACTCACATTACCTTGTCCCACAAATCCTCCTTCATAATCCCAGTTCCCAGTCTCATACCCTTTCCACACTCACACCCCCGTCCCACCCTGCCCCAGGGCCCACCCACCCAATTCCCCAGCCTCACGCTACTCATCCACTCCTAATCTCCCAGGCCCCAAACATCCCCTCCCCCTCAATACCCCAGGTGCTGCTCTCCCTCCCTCCCTATGTCCTAGCCCAGGTAGGACGGAGAGCCAGAGCCATGTGGTGCACCTTAGATTTCTAGAGAGCCCTGTGTGCTTCAAACAGAATCTGAAGTGCTCAGGAGAGAGGGAAAGGTGCCGGCTCTGCTTCCGATTAGGAAGAGCACTGGCAGTTCATTCACATTTTTATCTCTGGAAGGAGAAGGCTGCAGCATGTGATGTGATGGAGAGGTGGCAGATTCTTTTTCAGCCCTCCTAGATTGGGAAGGGGTGGATTGGCAGGAGTGCATTTTATTTTTGGCTTTAGGGTCCATGTCAGAGCTGTGGGGCCTGATGAGACCCCTAGAGGCGTGATGCCCAGAGCAAGTGCTCCTCTCTCCTGCACTGTATTCCCCTCATCCTGGCATGTAACTGGAATTTTAGCTGTTCTAAGTTTTTCTTCTTTTCCTACAGATATATTGTAGCCAGTCAAACGTACCACTTCTCACAATCTATAAGGGTAAGAGAGCTGAAAAAAAAAAAAGATAAAGAAAGGAAAAAATAGAACCAACTCAGTTTTAAACAATTTGTGTTTCAAAAGAGGAAAATATTTCCCCAGGTAGCTTCTTTCTGATCCAATAGGAAGAAGTGAACTGAAACGACCAGCACAGTCAGCATAGAGGGGGAAAGAAGGCAGAGCTAATACAGCTTAGCCAGCAGGAGTCGCGCTGGCCCAGTGAGAAACGCTGCTTCCTGGAGACCGGGAGGCTGCTGGTTCCTGCCCTGGCTCACTCACAGATCCGGCACACACTGAAGCAGCACTGCAGTAGCAGCACTACACTCAGATGCTAAAATTCAGTCACTCCACCTGTGAGCTAACTCTAAAGAGCCATCGAGTTACTGGCGGAAGGCACGAGGTTCTCCCAATACTGCAAAAGCACCGATTTACCTAAGGAGTAACACTGAAAAGGCACCAACACCCAAGGAACACATAGGGCATCAATACACTGAAAAGATGCTGATGTACCCATAACACTGATGTACCCAAAGAGTGCACACTGCACTGATAACACTGAACAGGCACCGATGTACCCAAGAAGTGCACACTGCACTGATAACATTGAAAAGGTACCAACACCCAAGGAACACACACTGCAGTGATAAGACTGAAAAGGCACCACTGTACTCAAGGAGCACACATTTCAGTGATAACATTGAAAAGGCATTGATGTACCCAAGGAGCGCACACTGCACTGTTAACAATGAAAAGTCACCGATGTACCCAAGGAGTGAACATCTTAATAATAACAGTGAGAAGGTGTCCATTTGCCAAAGGACCAATATTTTCCAAATACAGGTCCCCAACATCTCATGCTTATTTATTGATTTTATTTATATTCTGCCTTTCGACCACGTCTTTCTAAGCCTAAAT
Organism: Rhinatrema bivittatum; assembly: GCF_901001135.1. Lineage (NCBI taxonomy): Eukaryota > Metazoa > Chordata > Amphibia > Gymnophiona > Rhinatrematidae > Rhinatrema > Rhinatrema bivittatum. The sequence continues at coordinate 7,114,185 of NC_042628.1, forward strand.
GGACCCCCAAGGCCTTGAGTGTCAGGTGCAAACAGACAAAGACATTGATGCATGCTCCACTGCAAGTACTGCTAGTTTCTTATGAAAAGCACAAACATTTTTTGGCCGTAGTCGGAGCTGCACATTCCAGTTTCGTCTTTGGCTCTGCAGTCAATGCCTGCTTTGTTGAATTAGTAAAGCGGGTTGCCCAATAACTCATTTAGGTTCCAGTCTAAGAGAATGTTTTCTCGAGCCATAAACCAAATCAAAACAATGAAAGCTTTTGCGGGAAATATGGTTGAACCTGTCTAAATGCAACACCCTCTCTGCCGGCTACAAGGCTCTGTCACTTCTTTAGTGGATGAGGGTCAGAAGGCGCCTTTGTTTGAGCTCTGGGTACTGTCCTAACACAACTTAGCTTCAGGCTCATTAACACCTGCCCATCATGTGCTCTGGAAGGTGCCATCTCCTGTTCTGTATCCCTACAAAGTCCTGCAAAAAAACCAAAATGTGTAAATTAGTTAACTAAAATATTTTAGTTCATACTGGGCTTTTTTGATAATTTCAGAATTGCATAATTATTAAAATTAGTTATGTTTAGTTTATTATTCTTTTGTGCATGTAATGCAAGATAATTTATTGGGCTATTGCTGTCTGTGTTATAGAGATGAATTTGATACAGCCTGTTTATATTTTTATTGTATTTATATTGAGGTCCATATTCAGTCACCATTTGTCTAAATGGCTTACCAGGCTATATTGAGGGCTTATCCGGTTAAATGCTAGCGTTTTGGGGGTGTTCCAGGGTGGTGGGCAGGAGGCATTTGGGGGAGGAACAGAGTTAGCCAGATAAGTTAACCAGCTAACTCAGATATATAGATAGACAGATGGATAAATAGACGGATAGATAGAGAGAGAGAGACAGACAGATGGATAGATGCTGTAAATAGATGGATGGATAGATAGATAATGTATATGGATAGATAGATAAATGGATACATAGAAAGATGATAGATAAATAAGATGGATAAATACTGCACATAGATGGATAATAGATAATGTACATGGATAGATAGATGATAGATAAATAGATAGATAAATACTGTACATAGATGGATAGATAGATAATGTATATGGATAGATAGATGATAGATAAATAGATAGATAAATACTGTACATAGATGGATAGATAGATACATAGATGGATAGATACTCATGATAGATCGATGGATAGAGAGATAAATAGATGGATAGATACATAGATAGAAAGATGATAGATAAATAGATAGATAAATATTGTGCATAGATGGATAGATAGATAATGTATATGGATAGATAGATGATAGATAAATAGATAGATAAATACTGTACATAGATGGATAGATAGATACATAGATGGATAGATAGATACTCATGATAGATCGATGGATAGAGAGATAAATAGATGGATAGATACATAGAAAGATGATAGATAAATAGATAGATAAATACTGTGCATAGATGGATAGATAGATAGATGGCTAGATAGATGATAGATAAATAGATAGATAAATACTGTGCATAGATGGATAGATAGATAATGTATATGGATAGATAGATGATAGATAAATAGATAGATAAATACTGTACATAGATGGATAGATAGATACATAGATGGATAGATAGATGATAGATAAATAGATAGATAAATACTGTACATAGATGAATAGATAGATAATGTATATGGATAGATAGATGATAGATAAATAGATAGATAAATACTGTGCATAGATGGATAGATAGATAATGTATATGGATAGATAGATGATAGATAAATAGATAGATAAATACTGTACATAGATGAATAGATAGATAATGTATATGGATAGATAGATGATAGATAAATAGATAGATAAATACTGTACATAGATGAATAGATAGATAATGTATATGGATAGATAGATGATAGATAAATAGATAGATAAATACTGTACATAGATGGATAGATAGATACTCATGATAGATCGATGGATAGAGAGATAAATAGATGGATAGATACATAGATAGATAGATGATAGATAAATAGATAAATACTGTACATAGATGGATAGATAGATAATGTATATGGATAGATAGATGATAGATAATAGATAGATAAATACTGTACATAGATGGATAGATAGATACATAGATGGATAGATAGATACTCATGATAGATCGATGGATAGAGAGATAAATAGATGGATAGATACATAGAAAGATGATAGATAAATAGATAGATAAATACTGTGCATAGATGGATAGATAGATGGCTAGATATATGATAGATAAATAGATAGATAAATACTGTGCATAGATGGATAGATAGATAGATGGCTAGATATATGATAGATAAATACTGTACATAGATGGATAGAGCGCCAAAATTATGGGGGTAGGAAAATCCCACCAGCATGCAGCTCAGAGGAGGCGATCCAATAGTGCCAAAGAAGGGAGAGTGCTGTGCTGGAGCTGGAGAAGTTGGGGGCGGGGGTTGTATGACCGAAGGTTCGTCTAGGGCGCCAAATATTCTTGCACCGGCCTTGGTGTTGAGGGTATACCCTGGCTTATACAGAGGGGTTTGGCAGCGTAACAGAACATGGTAACAGGTCCAAAACATTTCACCAAGGACAGTTACCTTATAAACCGAAAATAAAAGTATTCCACGTATGCACTCCTTCCAGAAAGAGCAGGCCTTCCCAAGTCTGCCAGAAAAGCGAACCCTGAGGCTTTGACGGGTCCTCGAACCTTTCTGTCCTGGCACAATAAGGAAAAGCAAAAGCCAGAGCTGAGGAAAAGGAGCGAGCGATTTTGATTGCCCTCAGTCATGCGCCTAATGAAATATTGTTTTCTTCTCCGTGAGCTATCGGGAGGGACACAGGGCAGAGATAATTGCTTGCTCAGACACAGGAAAACAGGTACGGCTGTAAATTAACCTGCTGGGCTCACCAAAATGTGGATCAAATGTTAAGGCCAGGTTGTAAACAAGGAGTTGTGAATCAGCTCAGTGGGAACCGTTCAATCCATTTGTACACACAGCTCTGTTTTTAATATCGAAAAGGTGATATAACTCACTTTGCCGTCTCCTTGCAGTATGGAAATGTTTATCCCATGGGTCATCTTATATGGCACAATGACACCAGCATACAATATCAGGTAATGAACCCACTACGTTTCCTAGCATGGGCTGCGGGCCTGCTTAGCTGTGTTTTCCAGCTAAGAACTAAAGAAGAAGGAGCGATGTCCTGCAGGAGGTCAAGCATGCATAACAGACAGCTGGGAGATAGCTTTAATGCAGTGGTGGACGGGGGGGAGGGCAAAGGTAAGGAAAGCTGATGGCCGCAGCTAGAGTGATGTATCTGGTCAAGCTTGTACAACTGATGGTTGGAAGATATCCTGAAACAGAACAGCAAAATCAGAAGCAACCAGAGAGTTGGGGGCAGGAGGGCCATGTCCTTTGGGTTTTCAGCTCAGCTGGAACCAGGGCAGGGAACTACCCGGGGATTTTCCCCCACAATGCACCTCATCAGTGATGGTCCTGGTCTAGGGACCATGCATCGGAGCTACGTCCAGGACCCTGCAATCATGGGTCCTGACTCCGGCCGCTAGCAGCCCTGGATTTCTCACTAGGCACCCCTCATGCCTGTCCCTAGGGCAGCAGGCCGGCTGAGGTTTGCTGACTCTCAGCCCTCTGCTGCCCTGTAACAGACCCTTACAGGAGGTGGGGGGTGAAAGCACTAAAAGTGCCTAAGGGCGGCAAAATCCTAAGTCATCCCTGGCTGCTATATAAGGACATAAGACATGCCATTTTAAACCCAGATATACTAATTGACTTAACCACATCCTCTGGTAATGGATTCCAGAGCTTAATTGTGCGTTGAGTGAAAAAGAATTTTCTCTGATTTGTTTTAAATGTCCAACTCTTCTTTTCAAGTGAACTTTGATCTGTATTAACCAATTGCGGGAGTAAGTGTTCCAGCCTAAGCTGGAACATCTCTTGGGGGGGTCAGCACAGATGTCTATGGTGGGGGTGGGGGTTCCAGCAGGGCCTGTGGACCCCGTTGACTTGTCCTAGGTGGAGATTATGAGGGCACCTTGCGCTGCTGCACAGGTACAGCTGATTACCCAAATAAAGGATGTTATTCTGTAAAGGGAACAGGCTGTATCTGCATTTTGTGGGACGTAAACATCTTTCCTGTCATTGTTAAGTCATAAATATTGCTCCTGTGAAATTTCGACTCCTGAATAAGCAGCCAGCGCTTTCCTGCCTCGCCTGCCCGCACGCTGCCAGAGCACGTGGCCACAACATGCACGTGACATAAAAGTCACCACATGTAATTAGAGCTCCAATTAACATTCCTGCTTCTTCCTCAGAGAAAGTTTAAAGCCTTTCATAAGCCGGACTCTACTACGTGATTCTGGAGTCAGAAATGCGCATGAAAGTGTGAGAATCAGCAAATCTTCTCTTTCTCGCATTTTCCCAGCAGATATTGTACCTGGGAGTCACTGAAATGAAATGAGACAGATGACTGCACGGACTCTAACTTGGATTGCCTGAGGCTGAGGAAGCCCAGTGCAGTAGACTGAGTCCATAATCAGTAAGGGATCCATTTATGTTAGGTTTTATCAAGGGCAGACTGAATCCAGGTGAAAGCCGCTGGGTCCAGAATCTTCTACATTAAGTAAAGGAGATAAGGAAGTGTTTTAAGAAAAAAAAAAACCACTAACCCTGCTCTTCCAAGTGATATATTTTAAGGTTATGGAAAGAAGGTACTGGAAATCCAGGTGGAGGAAAAAAGCCCAGAGGAAGACCAAGGAAAGTCATGAACAAATCCCATTGACCAGCAGCATATCAAGGCCTGAGGCTTAACCGGCCAGGTAGCTAGGACCAGGGACCCCGCATGAGTGGGAAACACAGGCAGGAGGAGAAGAATTTGCAGAGGTAGTGGGGTGAAGCACTGGGAAGCCTGGAGGTGGGTCTGGAACTGGAGAGAGGCTGGCCTGGTGGTGGCGACCGTTTGAAGAGGATGGGTCAGGTGTATTTCAGGAGGCTCGAGGAGAGAGAAGGTAGACATCAGACCATGCTTACCACATGCACCACAGACATTCTACGATAAGGCACCTTGCATCTTCCATTTCTTTTCATATTTCAATGGTTTATTAGAAATTCCAGAGAGACGAGAATCTGAGCAACGTACGACAGCGCACGTGGACATGCTGGATGGAAAAGAATTTGCATGCGGTCAGGGCATTCTACGTGAACCTGAAACGGAGCAGAGAGGAATTGGTGTTGTAGCTGGTCTGGTGCACATGTGATAACAAAATGCAGCGAGCAGGCCAGTATAATAATCCCATCGTCTTAAGAAGAACGCACAACTGGTCTCCACAGCTGGGCAAGCAACCTGCAGGCCAGACAGTGGGGCAAACCAGCTTCTTTGATAATGATGAGTAGGTGTTAAAGCATCCCTTAGAAGATCGTGCATTTTAAAGGCGATGTGCCCCATCCGAGAAATCTGTCTCATTATTATATTGTATTTATAACCCTGCTGAGTCTGCCATCACAGTAATGTCAGTTTTCTGGCCAATAAGCAATGGCTAAGCTGAATTAATGTAAAATAATTGGAAGGTGGGAAATGGTATTGAGTGCATAAATCCTCAAGAGTTGGGGTGCTCCAGGCGAACCTTCAATCTTGTGTCCTCCCCTTATTTATTTATAAAGATGTATTGGCCACCCATGCCACAGATCGGGGGCAGCTCTGGCGTGGCATCCCCCTCTCTTGCCCCAGTCAGCATTCACCTCTGGCTTTCCTCTCATCCTCTGCCAAATCCTGCATTCTCCTGCCTTCGTCCCCCGTCCACACTGCCCGGCATCCCTTTCCTCTATCCCCTGTCTAGCATTTCTCCTCTTACGTTGCCCCCGGCACCCTCCTCTGTCTCTCTTTCACAGTCTGCTCAGAAGTCTCTCTCTCCACCTCCTACCTGAGCAGAATCCCACCCTCCCCTGCCCAGCACCACAATTCCCCCATCCCTCCATCTCCACCCCCACATCTACCTCTCTTGTGGTGCCTCCAAGCTTCTGCCAACCCCCCCCCCCCCCCCCCCCCCCCCCCCCCCCCCCAAAAAAAAATGTTTGTTCACCTATAGGAAGAACCAGCCCTGTAACTCCTGGAATGAGAGATCAGAAAATGCACTAGAGACAGCACAGCAAGATCAGCAGCATTCTGGCTTTTATTCATCTCAAAGATGGGGCTGTTCCATAATAGAAGTTACTTTGACTGAGACCAGAACACGGAAAGCCTTAAAGTAGTGGAAGAAAAGGGATTCAGACCTGCCCCCCAACAATGCGTAAGCAGGAGGGAAGCAGCACTTGCTTTCTCCAAAATCCACCACTGGACATCCTTGTCAGAGCATGAAAACTGTAGAACAGATGCAACTATTAGGAAAGTTACCGCACCCCCTTCATGTTTTGCAAGTCTCAGTTTCCTTAGGGCAGGACGAGGTGGTTTATTTTGCCTCAGAAACTGGATCAATATTTTGTCAATCTCCTTATAGAAAGCATCTGGGAACAAAGCAGGTAACATGTTTACAAAATATAAAATGTGGGGACAGATTTCCACTAGAAAGGGTAAAACTGAAACGTATCATCGGCAGAGAAAATATTATCCGGGAGAAGCTCTGATGTGGGCAGATAAATAAAAAAAACAATTCATCTTAAAGCTGGAAAAAATGTATGTGTGGGTTTTTTTCCACACAAAGTTTTACTTGAATGAAAAGTAGGGACAAAAGACAGCAGATACCTTGCCCCTAGGTGCATCCTCTCCCCTTCAAAGTTAAGCGCATGGGCATGGCTGGTGCAAGAATATTTGGCGCCCCTCCCCCAGCCTGTGCTGCCTCCTACTGACAGCAGTGGCTCCCTCTTTTACTCTGGGCCTCTTGCTGGTAGGATTCTGCTGCCCTCATAACTTTGACGCTCCAAGCAACTGCCTGGTTTGCTTAACTGAAGCACCGGCCCTGCACAACATACAAAGTCCAGGGTCCAAAAGGGACCCAGGGACTGCACAGCTGGGCAGTCAGTTTCAAAATTGCTCCCAAAGAAGCAATAGTTTGCAAAATCACTGCATCTTGAGCAGGAATGCGGTGACGTTTGCCTGCTGCTACAGAGAAACATGGCAGATGACGCGTGGTCTAGTGGCTGCAGCACCAGGCAGGGAAGCCTGGGTTCAAATCCCCATTTTCTACCGATGTGCCTTGTGACTTTGGCCAGGGTCACTTTATCTCCCATTGCTTCAAGTACAAACTTAGGGTCTCATTTGCGAGGCATTTTTCCCATAGATGCAGAACGAGAGAAAAGCCTTAATCAATCAGGCTTTTTGGGGGAAGGGACTTATTGTACCTAAGTACTTATCACCCTTGTACAGTGCTGCAAACACCCAGTCCTGCTCTAGACATTAAGTATTATTAGAATAAATTCTGCTCCGTGAGCACCAAAAGATGAGTATTAGACCACAAAAAAAGAGCAAAACTGTCCCTCCCGTCCCGCAACAAAAACAAGACAAACCAGAGAGGTGGAATTAGTAAGGAAACCACGAGGGTGTTCTGTTATTTTGTCACCCAGGAGTCCTGCGCTCCCACTAAAGTTTACAAGTTCAGAAAATTACTGAGCTGCTCTGCAGCTGAAAAGGTTTCATGCACCATGGGCCAGCAGTGCCCTTTGCTCTTGTTTCTTTTTCCTGTTTTATATTTTCTTCTGAAGTTTGCTGTACACGGTTCATTGCACCCTGGGCCATTCATCTCACGACTTCCTTCCTCTGGGACAGGGGGAATTTTTATGGAGACAGGCAGAGCGATGGCTTTAGTGAGGTGTCGAGCTCTTCAAAAGGCCGATGAACCTTGTCCGGGCAGCGGTTTTGGTTTGAACGAAGCCATAAATCTCCAGAAGCTCTCACAATCGAGGCTAGGACTTCCCTACTGATGCGCTGCCAATGTGGCAGATTCTCGGTTAACCTTCAGCGTGAGGAACGCATTGTTCTGCCTGCAGGAGAGCAATAAGGAAACGCGGCGCACGTCAAGGTCCATGCCAGCGAGTCAGGCAGAGTTGTACAATGTACACTGCCCGTGTGGCGTACATTGCACCAATACCTAATGCAATGATCTGCAAAATGCCCGGCCTATTGGGCTTGGCCACAGATCAAGGGAGGGAAATGACTGAGAAGTCAGTGAGCTGGTTCCATGCCGGTGAGGTGAGGCATGAAGCTCCTACAGTTTGGGCTCTAAGTGATCCCTCTATTCCAATGCATTTTTATAGTGAACTAAGGCATTATTCCACATTTGTCCTCTCAAATATCCCTCACTCTGGCCCCCGCTCCGCTGGAAATCATGGGCTTTGAGTGCTTTTAAAGTACACGAATGCAGTAACTACACAGGTGGGCAGCATGGCGTCATTCAAGGGCACCGCATTATACAGTCTGTAAACGTAGCAATTTTCAAAAGCCCATTTACATGCATAAAGCGCACTTACGTGAGCAAACCCTACTGGCAATTCAATGGCATATAATGTGACAATTTTCAAAAGCCCACTTCTACACATAAAGTGCATTTACACGTGTAAATCCTTTTGAAAATTAGCCCCACTGCTTCTTCTGCAGCATTAGAAATCGCCCTTTAAAATCTCTTTTGTATCAGACCAGAGGCCGTGCACCCTTCTGTGCTTTAGGACTGGCGTGGAGGGTGGATACGTCATCATCATCTATCCCAGGTTAGGCACGGAGCCTTTTCCGGCTTCACCTATAGATCACCGTCGGTCCATGTTTTGCTAGGTCCGCTTGGCTCTCTTTTTCCTGTAGGTGGACACTGAAGCGCTGTCGGGAATCCTGCATGGTCCATTCTCCCCTAAAAACACAGCATTTTTTATTTGCACCCCTATTGTGTGTGTTTTGATATTGATTTTGAGGTGTTTGCTTCTATTGGTGCAATTTTGGGGATTGTTCTATTCTTTCTACTTGTCCAGTCCGTGATTCTTTGCAATATCTGAATTTCTCACTCCCAGAATGAGTATTGACTTCTTTCCTTAGGTCATCCTTCCTAATCCTGTCTTGTTATGAGACCCGATCGCGACCGCGCACGATCGGGTCTCCCTACCTCCGTTCCGCCGGCGAGTCAGCGCACCATCTCCCGGGGTCCGCGCAGCACGGCTCGCGGCAGGAAACCGTCGGACCGTCAAGGGACGGCATCGGGGGCTACGCGACTGGCTCCGCCTCTTAAAGGGGCTGGATCGCGAAAACGAGGCCGGCCCCGGAAATTGACGTCAGCAGGAGAGGGAGATTTAAACGCGGTGCTGGGCTGACTCAGACGCCTTTCAACAGGTCCCGTACGTGCTGTGCTCCCTTGTGGTGTGACTTTGCCTTGCCTGACCTTGCTTTGCCTGTCGCCTGCCTCAGACCCGGATTGGACTTCACTTTGTTTGCCTGCCGCTTGCCAGACCCGGATTGGACTTCACTTTGTTTGCCTGCCGCCTGCCAGACCCGGATTGGACTTCACTTTGCTTGCCTGCCGCCTGCCAGACCCGGATTGGACTTTACTTGCTTTGCCTGCCGCCTGCCTCAGACCCGGATTGGACTTTACCTTGCTTTACCTGCCGCCTGCCTCAGACCCGGATTGGACTTTACTTTGCTTTGCCTGCCGCCTGCCTCAGACCCGGATTGGACTTTACTTTGCTTTGCCTGCCGCCTGCCTCAGACCCGGATTGGGACTTCACTTTGCTTGCCTGCCGCCTGCCAGACCCGGATTGGACTTCACTTTGCTTGCCTGCCGCCTGCCTTAGACCCGGTTTGGACTCGACCTTGCTCTGCCTGCGGCCTGCCTAGACTCGGGTTGGTCTCGGTCTTCGCTTTCCTGGTTCCTTCCAGGATCCCGCAGCTGGATTCTCGGGCCTGTATACCTTGGCTATCGTCTGGAGTACTGAGGGGTCGTCTCGCTGGTCCACCTTCCAGAGGAATAGAACATCCTGATACCTCAGGTGGGTGTTCTCTCTCTGGTTCAAGGGTCCACATCATAACAGATTGAAAGGCCATGGACCCGGTGGATTTGTCCGGTCTTCAGGCTATTCCCGGGCTCGCTCAGCAATTGATGCAGCAGCGGCAACAGCAGCAGCAGCAACAATTGAGTTTGGAGGCATTGAATGCTACTGTGGATAGACTAGTGCGACAACTAGACGCTTCCCGTGGAGCTGCCGCTGCAGGCCCGGCTCCTCCTCCACCCAGTACCTTAGTCTCTGTATCGCATTTACCGGCTCCTCCGCGGTATTCTGGAGAGGCTAAGGGATGTCGACATTTTCTCAACCAATGTTACATCCGGTTCTCATTACAAGAACAACAATTCCCTAACGACCGGACGAAGACTTCCTTTATCATCTCTCTACTGGACGGGAAGGCCATGGCATGGGCTTCTCCCATCTGGGAAAAGGGAGATCCTATTTTGAATGATCTAACCAGATTTGTCGCCACCTTTCGTCTAGTGTTTGACGAACCTGGGAGACTTGCTACAGCCTCATCGGAACTACTCAACCTTCGCCAGGGGTCTCATACGCTAGCCGATTTCGCCATCGAATTCCGTACATTGGCTACAGAACTAGGCTGGCACTCTGATTGCCTTCGAGGCATCTTTCTGGAGGGTTTATCCCCCCGTATTAAAGATGAACTCGCCGGACGAGAACTCCCTGATGACCTGGACGCACTCATCGATCTGGCTGGTCGTATTGATCGACGGATTCAGCAACGGGCCAAGGAGTCCAGACCACCTCGTCGCGTAGTACCATTAGCTCCTCACTTTTCCAGGCCATTCTTGCCCCCGGAGGGTCCCTCAGAACAAAAGGAGGAACCCATGCAACTCGGTAGAAGCCGACTGACACAGGAGGAGAAACAACGCCGACGGAGGTTGGGCCTTTGCCTCTATTGCGGTAACAAGGGACATCTTCTCGCTCAATGTCCCGAGAGGCCGGGAAACTTCCGATCCTAGGGATCTCTGAGGAGCAGAACCTAGGGGGCCATCCAGCTCCTCAACTAATAGTTCCAGTTACACTGCAAGGAGAGCATGGAACTTTTACTACCCAAGCATTGATTGACTCCGGAGCCGGGGGGAATTTTATATTAGCTGACCTGGTCCATCAGCTTCAAATTCCTACACAATTCTGCAAGACGCCACTATTCATCTCCTCCATTCAGGGTGAGAATCTACCCGGCCGGGTCACCTGTAGTACTATGCCCATATCCCTTATTACTGGGATTCTACACCAAGAGGAGATTTTGTTTTTTATTTTGGAGAAGACGGTCCACCCAGTGGTACTGGGTTTACCTTGGTTACAAAAACATTCGCCTAACATCGACTGGAGGACCCTGCAGATTGCGGCCTGGGGGTCCGAGTGTCAAGAGACTTGTATTCATTGGTCTCATCAACCGGCGATACCACTAGCCACTACCAAGCTCGACTTACCACCTCAATATTCCGAGTTTGCGGATGTCTTCTCTAAAGAGAAGGCCGAGATCCTGCCCTGTCATCGAAGATTCGACTGTGCCATCAATTTATTACCCAACGCCATTCCACCCAGAGGCCGGATCTATCCGTTATCTGGACCAGAATCACAGGCTATGGCGGAATATATCGAGGAGAATCTGGCACGAGGATTTATTCGACCCTCTACCTCTCCAGCAGGGGCTGGGTTTTTCTTTGTACCCAAGAAAGATGGGTCCTTAAGACCCTGCATTGACTACAGAGGACTTAACACTATTACTCGCAAAGACCGTTACCCGTTACCCCTGATACCGGAACTACTCGACCAACTACATGATGCCAAGATCTTTTCTAAATTGGATCTACGAGGTGCATACAATCTGGTACGTATTAAACCCGGAGATGAGTGGAAAACCGCTTTTAATACTCGCAATGGCCACTACGAATATTTGGTAATGCCTTTTGGCCTGTGTAATGCACCTGCAGTGTTCCAAAACTTGATGAATGAGGTATTTCGGGACATGTTATATAAACAGGTGATTGTTTACCTAGACGATATCCTCATTTATTCTGGGGATCTGGAGACCCACCGTAAAGATGTTCGTCAAGTCCTCCAACGTCTGAGAGAGAATAACCTGTTTGTGAAATTAGAGAAATGCCTCTTTGAAAGACTATCGCTACCTTTTTTGGGATTCATTGTTTCTACCACCGGTTTCCAGATGGATCCTACGAAAGTAGCCAGTATTCAGGATTGGCCTCAGCCCAAGGGACTCCGTGCTATACAGCGATTCCTTGGCTTTGCCAATTTTTATCGGAACTTTATTCCCCATTTCTCCCATATTATGGCACCTATCACCTCCCTTACCAAGAAGGGAGCGGACACCAAGATATGGTCCCCAGAGGCCCTACAAGCATTCAGAGAGATCAAAGCAGCCTTCTTACAGGAACCTTGCCTCCATCATCCCGACCCTAACCGCCCGTTTATAGTAGAGGTAGACGCCTCTGAAATCGCTGTGGGGGCTGTCCTCAGTCAACATTCGGCTCGAGGAGTACTGTTTCCCTGTTCATACTTCTCTCGTAAATTCTCACCCACGGAGAAAAATTACGGGATTGGTGACAAAGAGTTGCTAGCCATTAAAATGGCATTCGAAGAATGGAGGCAATGGTTGGAGGGAGCGCAACACACCATCACGGTCTACACGGACCATAAGAATTTAGAATATCTCAATCAGGCACAACGCCTAAATCCCCGGCAGGCTCGTTGGTCCCTGTTTTTCTCTCGATTCGATTTCCTGCTTCGATATAGACCTGCTTCTAAGAATGGCCGGACTGATGCTCTCTCGCGGTCCTTTGAGGTTGAGGATGTCCCGGAGACCCTTTGCCATATTATTGATCCTGCCAAGTTGATACTAGCTGTCACCGAAACTTGTCCCTCTGGCAAAACGGTCGTTCCTCTCCGACTGCGTCCTAAGGTGCTGGCATGGGCGCATGATTCGCTATCTGCTGGACACCCGGGCCGAACTGGTACTTGGAATATCCTTGCCCGGTATTACTGGTGGCCGCAAATGAAGAGAGACGTACTGGCCTATGTTGCTTCCTGCCCAAAATGTGCGCAACAGAAGCCCTTACCGGGTCGTCCCTGGGGGCTCCTGCAACCTCTTCCTCCCCCGCGGGAACCTTGGACCCATATTTCAACAGACTTTGTGGTGGACCTTCCCTTGTCCCACGGGAATCAGGTGGTCTGGGTGGTGGTCGATAGGTTCTCTAAGATGGCCCATTTTGTGCCCCTGGCCAAACTACCCTCAGCTCCCGAACTTGCAGAGCTCTTCGCTTCTCACATTTTCCGTCTGCATGGCCTTCCCCTTCACATTTCTTCTGACAGGGGTCCCCAATTTACGGCGAAATACTGGCATGGGCTCTGCAAGAAGTTTGGGGTCCAATTGGATTTCACGACGGCCTTTCACCCGCAGGGCAATGGGCAGGTTGAACGGGTGAACAGAGGTCTGAAGTTGTTCCTCCGCCTTTTTGTTAATCACCGCCAGGATGATTGGGCTCTCCTCCTCCCGTGGGCTGAATTCGCTCATAATTCCCACGTCCATTCTGCCACCGGTCACTCCCCTTTCCAGATTGTTTTTGGGAAACAGCCTCGCCCCCCACTCCCTCTCCCACTGACCGTGGCCTCCCCGGCTGCTCAGTTCTCGGCTCATCAGCTACATGCCTTGTGGGTTACGACCAATGCCCGCCTTCATCGTGCGGCTGCTACTGCCAAACGCTTCGCGGATCGGCATCGTAGACCGGCTCCTCAGTTCCTTCCCGGGGATCGGGTGTGGTTGTCTACCAGTCATTTACGTCTCCGGGTCCCCTCCATGCGCCTGGCCCCGCGGTTCATTGGGCCCTTCTTCATTTCTAGACGTCTGGGGCATGTCACCTATCGCCTGCGTCTCCCATCCACTCTTCGGGTCCACAATTCTTTCCACGTGTCCCTTCTCAAACCTCTCGTCTCCTCTTCTTTTCATGTCCCTCCGGGCTCCGCCCCTCCTGTGGTCTCCGAGGAGGACACCATTTACAGAGTTCGTGAGATTCTGGATGTCCGTCGTCATCATCGGCGGTGGGAGTACTTGATCGCGTGGGAGGGATTCGGCCCGGAGGAGAATTCCTGGGAACCGATGGTCAATATTCTTGATAAGTCTCTCCTTCACCACTTCCATTTGCAGCATCCTGATAAACCGGGCCCCTCCAGGAGGGGGCGTAAGGGGGGGGGTATTGTTATGAGACCCGATCGCGACCGCGCACGATCGGGTCTCCCTACCTCCGTTCCGCCGGCGAGTCAGCGCACCATCTCCCGGGGTCCGCGCAGCACGGCTCGCGGCAGGAAACCGTCGGACCGTCAAGGGACGGCATCGGGGGCTACGCGACTGGCTCCGCCTCTTAAAGGGGCTGGATCGCGAAAACGAGGCCGGCCCCGGAAATTGACGTCAGCAGGAGAGGGAGATTTAAACGCGGTGCTGGGCTGACTCAGACGCCTTTCAACAGGTCCCGTACGTGCTGTGCTCCCTTGTGGTGTGACTTTGCCTTGCCTGACCTTGCTTTGCCTGTCGCCTGCCTCAGACCCGGATTGGACTTCACTTTGTTTGCCTGCCGCCTGCCAGACCCGGATTGGACTTCACTTTGTTTGCCTGCCGCCTGCCAGACCCGGATTGGACTTCACTTTGCTTGCCTGCCGCCTGCCAGACCCGGATTGGACTTTACTTGCTTTGCCTGCCGCCTGCCTCAGACCCGGATTGGACTTTACCTTGCTTTACCTGCCGCCTGCCTCAGACCCGGATTGGACTTTACTTTGCTTTGCCTGCCGCCTGCCTCAGACCCGGATTGGACTTTACTTTGCTTTGCCTGCCGCCTGCCTCAGACCCGGATTGGACTTCACTTTGCTTGCCTGCCGCCTGCCAGACCCGGATTGGACTTCACTTTGCTTGCCTGCCGCCTGCCTTAGACCCGGTTTGGACTCGACCTTGCTCTGCCTGCGGCCTGCCTAGACTCGGGTTGGTCTCGGTCTTCGCTTTCCTGGTTCCTTCCAGGATCCCGCAGCTGGATTCTCGGGCCTGTATACCTTGGCTATCGTCTGGAGTACTGAGGGGTCGTCTCGCTGGTCCACCTTCCAGAGGAATAGAACATCCTGATACCTCAGGTGGGTGTTCTCTCTCTGGTTCAAGGGTCCACATCATAACATGTCTTGCCTGCTACATCCTTTAACCAATCTTCAAAATGTCCTGCCCTTTAAAATCTATGACATCCGAGCACTTACAAGACGATGAGGACAAGAGCAGGCCTCTACGGCTGAGAAGTGTGGTGAGTGGGGTGGCGGGAGGAAGTACATTTAAAACAACTTTTTATTTTTTCACCCAGCTATGAGAGACATAAAGGGAGTTCCCAAAAAGAAAACTAAGGTCAGCAATTTCTGTCAAAGAGCGGTAGCTGCCGAGGGTACATCAGCGAGGGAGGCAGAGCGGATACTTGTGATCCAGGACCGATATCCCTAGCAGTATATTCGTCATTCACCCTCTGAAGCTGCAGCCGCTCCCATTAAACCGCCAAATACACCTTGCACTCTCTTCTAGTGCCCTGAGTTCAAGTTTCTTTAGCCAGCACTCGGGCTGGCTCTTTTCTCATACAAACTTCCTCTTTATTTTTTTGACTTCACATTCATCTGAGACGGAGCACAGACTCGTCCGTGCTGATGTTCCTCCCCCCCCCCCCCCCCCAGATCGTCGGTGCTGCTACCTGTGTCTGTGAGAAACTGTTTGCCACCTGCCACTGCACATTTTCCGAACGTTTAGCCACAGGGACCGCCTCCAGGGGGCGGGGCTTACGACTTAGCTGGTTAGTCCTGATTTTAAGCAATAACCGGCTAAGCTTTTAGGAGGGCAATCCCAGCCACAGAAACGGAAGTCCTAAATGTAGCCAGTCAAAATGTAGCTGCTTAGTTTGGATGAAAATGATCTTAAAGGCTGCCCAGCTAAAATGAATCAATTCTCTTTTCTGCACAGCAGCTCTTTCATGTCGTGGAAAGACATCGGACTCATCCCCATGAAACCAGCTTCAGAGGTCCTGAACCCTGACACAAGACCTGCCTGGAGGTCGGGCCTCTAGCTCAGAGAGCTGCTAGCGTAATGTGGCCTGGGCCGGAGGAGCTGACCAGCAATGTCGTGAGAGCCTAGTTTGAAATGGTGCATTGAGTCCTTTAGATTGGGTTATGTAGTTGGAATGCATGAAGCCAAATGTAATTATCAGCTTTCCAAACGGCGTCAGCAGTGAAACCGGAGAAGAAAATATGATCTAATCCTGCAGGGATCATTGCAGTTGTTTTATGTTTGGGTCAAAGTATGACAGTGCGAGCAACTCAATTATTCTGTTTGTAGCAATGCAAAGTATTTACTTACAAAATCTAGAAATGCTTTAAGGCAATTTTGTATCACCCAGGAATGTAATTAAAATAAAAACTGCTTGTACTGAGTGGTAGGGACTGGGGACTGCCAAAAGGAAAATCTTTTTCATCCAGGGATACATCTGAAGATTCGCCAGCATACAATGGGATTTGTGTGCGCCTCCTGAAGAAAGCAGGTTTTGCTTTATATGGGCATAATTTCAATGTTGCTGTTCTCACTCTTTTGGTTGGAAGTTCATAAGCAATAAATGCAGTTTGTCAGTCTCGCTTCTGCCTTTGACTTTGAAGATTAACTCTGCAGTGATGTGTCTACAACTGGATACCTTCATTCAAACCTGTCCTGTAGGCTAAACGTGCATGATCTGGAGCTTCTGGGTTTTAGGCTTCCGATCAATCAGTCCTGTGAGCTCACCTGGGCTTTTCCAATAGCTCACATGTACAGCTTCTCCAGTATGACAGATGATTCATTCACGTGCTTGGCTTTTTAAAAGCTTCCCTGTAGAAGAATTCCAGGACAGGGAGAGCTTACAATCTGCTGACGGGAAGACCTACCTATCTCCAGTAACCGCTGCTATTGTCTGATCAGAAAAGAAACTCATGCAGCACCTCTGACTGACAGCAAGCCTAACTCTTGCAGCTAAATGATAAACATTGCAGAACTTTCCTCTGTCGGTCTTGAATTATTTGAAGGCTGGGAGAGCTATGACGCAATGCTGGCGTGCATGGGTTTCCAAGATCACGTGGGCGCCTTCCCAGTGTGACCTTTTGGTCAGAAGGCCGAGCACGCACATCGACCCTGGAATCGGGATATTATGGGATGGGGGCCTGCATCTTAAAACTGCAGACGTTGAAGCTTCATTTGAGCTCTGATTCTTGTTATACTGACCCATGTTTGCTCCCCTACTTTGGGGAAATTTGGAGGGGGGGGGGAAGCTCCATGGGACGAAATTCAACATCCCCTGAGCTGGGCCAGAATGAGAAGACGCACCAAAGGCTGCACTGGTGTCACCAATTCAGTCCTATGTGCAGCTCAGCAATTTGCGGTGAGCGTTCAATACCTGTGAAGTTCAGTTCTCTTGAGCCGCAAGAGTTGAGGAATTACTGTCACACACGGTGATAGGGAAGAATGTAAACACACAAAATACTGCAGAATTCATGGATTTCCATGGCCTGTCTGTCACTGAAAATGCTTTAGAATCATGGGTAGGTGTTCCTATGCCTCTTAGGTGAGCTTTCTCTATGAAACAGGGGCTGGTTTTGCAAGAAACCCACAAAAGGGACACAGTTTCTCTGCCTACTCTCAGCCTTGCCTTTTGCTAGTACAAACGTCTGGGCCCAGCAAGCAGAATGCAGTTTGCTGGGAGTTGAAAAAGCAGTCAGGAGCGAACAACGTCTCTCTCATGAGTCCGAGTCAACTAAAGAAAGATGCACCCTTTCCTAAATTTAATCTTCAATGCATCACAGAACAGGAGAGCATCTTTACGGCGAGAAATGGTGCGTCACAATGTCGGGGCACACGTGGCGAGGATAATTAAAGGTGGAGCTGTCAGGGACAGATTAAGGGCCAGAGTTACCATGCTGTGCCTATGGTGAAAGAGCCTTTGAAGAGAAGGACCCTCGGCCTGTTTATTAAGTTATTGTCCCCGACCGCCATCTGCTCTGCTGTAACCTCCATAATTGGCCGTGCGTCTGCAGTCTAATGATGCATCACAATTAGGAAAGTAAAGGTGACAGGTTCACTTCTGCCTCACAGCTGTATTTACTCTTCGCCACAGTGATTTTGGATTTTGTGAAATTAATATCTGCCCAGCTTCGCCTCGCCTCAGTTCTGATCCAGTTTTATTACTTTGAAGCTAGTCTAAAGGCCGCAGTTGGGGGGTGGGTTTAGCTATTACGATCTTGGCAGCCCTTTTCTCCAATTTTGCGTGCACCTCAGAGCTAAATGTTACCTTTCCAGTTGTGAGCCTGTCAGAGTCGCACAGGCCTGATGGGATCAGAGGACAACCAGTGCATAGCATCTGGAAGGAAGCCTCAAAGGAAAAGAGAAAAAAAAAAGACATTTTAGCTCGCACATTGTACGCTCCGGGTGCCCGGCTCGATTGTGGAACATTGTGGAGCTGAGGTACGTTAGTTGACGAGCGGCCTGGGTGAGTAAGAGCTCGTTTACAATCAGATGGACTGACCTGAGGCTCCTCTTTAACTGTATGAGAGGGGAAAAGCTGAAAGGGGGAGGGCAGAGGGCCATCGTAAAGATGAGCAGAGAGATGAGGAGGAGGCTATGACACTGGGGAACATGTACGACAGATGTGTACTTAACAAAGTTAGACACATACGGGGGAGGAGCTAGATTAAGATGGTGGAGCCAAGCATGCTGGCTCCAGGAGCTCTGAATCACATTTTTTTTTTTTAATTTGAAGGAGAATAGCTAATAGCCTCATCAACATGCATTTGCATGTGACGAGTGCTATTAGTTTCGTGGTGCATTGGATGCGCTAATCCACTTATAGCATAAGGGGCTGTGGATGCGCATCCGAAACACACGTCCCACCATGAGTTAAACAGTGTGCTCAACTGAGTGCAGTGTTCTGCATTATCTTCCATTCAAAGCAAGCTACATACTGACCTTGTACCTATAACTGTATCTTCTGTCTCATATAGGACCACATTAACTCTGAATGCTTCTCTTACTAACTAATACAGCCAGCGCGTGCTGAGAGGATTTTATAAAACGCCCAGATACGTGCGTACTTGCCGCTACGTGCACAAAAGAAAAGTTCAAAAAAAGGGGTGAGGCATGGGTGTGGTTTGGACGTATCAGGGCCTGGGCGTTTGTGGATTTTAAGAACATGAGAAATTGCCATGCTGGGTCAGACCAAGGGTCCATCAAGCCCAGCATCCTGTTTCCAACAGAGGCCAAACCAGGTCACAAGAACCTGGCAATTATCCAAACACTAAGAAGATCCCATGCTACTGATGCAATTAATAGCAGTGGATATTCCCTAAGTAAACTTGAGTAATAGCAGGTAATGGACTTCTCCTCCAAGAACTTATCCAAACCTTTTTTTGAACCCAGCTACACTAACTGCACTAACCACATCCTCTGGCAACAAATTCCAGAGCTTAATTGTGCGTTGAGTGAATTTTAACTTGAAATCTGTGCACAAATCCTTATGTGCAAAGGCAAGTGCTGGGGTGCCCTGTTGCGTAACTTTACTTCTGCAATGGATGACGCAAGGACACAGATCAGTGGAATTTTAAGGGTCGGGACTAATGGGAAAAGGGAGGCTATTAAACTAGGGGGATCTGGAAGTCCTATTCCTAACCTGGGTGAACTGGGTATGAACTGGCAAAACTGGTAATGGCGTCAGTGTGCGTCTTTTTAAAATCCCCCCACTTACATGGCAGAAGCAACATTTATGTGAATAGGCACATGTCTACTTAAAATTGCATGCACATGTGCACATAGTCAGGCTACTTTATAGCGTGCACACATATACGCGTGTATGGCTGCGTCCCTGGGCACGGATTGACGAATGCGTGCACATGTGCACATAGTCAGGCTACTTTATAGCGTGCACACATATACGCGTGTATGGCTGCGTCCCTGGGCACGGATTGACGAATGCGTGCACGTGCACATTGTCAGGCTACTTTATAGCGTGCACACATATACGCGTGTATGGCTGTGTCCCTGGGCACGGATTGACGAATGCGTGCACATGTGCACATTGTCAGGCTACTTTATAGCGTGCACACATATACGCGTGTATGTTATAATATGGCTGCGTCCCTGGGCACGGACTGACGAATGCATGCACATGTGCACATAGTCAGGCTACTTTATAGCGTGCACACATATACGCGTGTATGGCTGCGTCCCTGAGCACAGATTGACGAATGCGTGCACATGTGCACATTGTCAGGCTACTTTATAGTGTGCACACATATACGCGTGTATGGCTGTGTCCCTGGGCACGGATTGACGAATGCGTGCACATGTGCACATTGTCAGGCTACTTTATAGCGTGCACACATATATGCGTGTATGTTATAATATGGCTGCGTCCCTGGGCACGGATTGACGAATGCATGCACATGTGCACATAGTCAGGCTACTTTATAGCGTGCACACATATACGCGTGTATGGCTGCGTCCCTGGGCACGGATTGACGAATGCGTGCACATGTGCACATTGTCAGGCTACTTTATAGCGTGCACACATATACGCGTGTATGGCTGCGTCCCTGGGCACGGACTGACGAATGCATGCACGTGCACATAGTCAGGCTACTTTATAGCGTGCACACATATACGCGTGTATGGCTGCGTCCCTGGGCACGGATTGACGAATGCGTGCACATGTGCACATTGTCAGGCTACTTTATAGCGTGCACACATATACGCGTGTATGGCTGTGTCCCTGGGCACGGATTGACGAATGCGTGCACATGTGCACATTGTCAGGCTACTTTATAGCGTGCACACATATACGCGTGTATGTTATAATATGGCTGCGTCCCTGGGCACGGACTGACGAATGCATGCACATGTGCACATAGTCAGGCTAATTTATAGCGTGCACACATATACGCGTGTATGGCTGCGTCCCTGGGCACGGATTGACGAATGCGTGCACATGTGCACATTGTCAGGCTACTTTATAGCGTGCACACATATACGCGTGTATGGCTGTGTCCCTGGGCACGGATTGACGAATGCGTGCACATGTGCACATTGTCAGGCTACTTTATAGCGTGCACACATATATGCATGTATGTTATAATATGGCTGCGTCCCTGGGCACGGATTGACGAATGCGTGCACATGTGCACATTGTCAGGCTACTTTATATCGTGCACACATACGCGTGTATGTTATAATATGGCTGCGTCCCTGGGCATGGATTGACGAATGCGTGCACATGTGCACATAGTCAGGCTACTTTATAGCATGCACACATGTACGCGTGTATGTTATAATATGGCTGCGTCCCTGGGCACGGATTGACGAATGCGTGCATATGTGCGCATGTTTAGAAGTTACCGACTCTTTGTTGGAGGTGGAGGAGACAGGAAGTGGAGAACAGTTGACCTAAGTGTGCATACGGGGGGGGGGGGGGGGAGGGTATCTTTGCCCTATCCCCTGCTATACAAGTCCCTGCTAGTGTTCTCCTGCAGGATGTGTGGGCTGTGATAGCCCAGACTGAAGCCTCTCTGACCCAATTATGTGCGTTCTTGGAGAAGACAGCCAGTAAGTTACAAGATGAAGATATGAAAATCTTCTCCAATTCTGCTACATTCCATTATTGTGAAGAAAATATTTCTTCTATTCAGGTTTTTCAGGCGACTTTGGTTAGGGATGACCTTAGTTTGCATCATAAACTCGAGATGTTGGAGAATAATGCAAGGAAATTCATGTTACAAACTCTCCTAAAGTTGTGACTGTCACGCTGAGAAAGATGTCGCATGGGTATTTGACTGAAGTACTTGAGTTTTCCTCTGAAGCACTTCCGCTGACTATGAGGATCCAATACAGTCCTGTTTTTCAAACATTTGAGTGATTAGAGGTGTGAGAGATGGTTTTCCTGGGCCATCACAAGGGGGGTGACTTACATCTTACAGAGATATTGTAACAACCGCAGGAAGAAGTTTATGTTTAGACTGACTTTGTTGGTTTCCTCTTGTAAGCTTGTGGCTTATTAAATTGTTCTTTTTTTCCTGCCTGGCTAGCATAAATTACATTACAAATCACTTCCCTTTTGAAGCCAGAAATGCCAGTGGTCCAATTAAGTGCTGATTTCTTTTTTCTTAAATTTCCGGTGAAATGTTCAGTGAAATCTCAGGAGGCACCTTTTGGTGTTTTTGACGCCGTCCTTGTGGAGAGGTTTCTGAAAGAATGAACCATTCATTTAGGTAGTGCAATGATTTCTTAGGTGCATATGTAGGGATTGTTGTTGATTTTTTTACTTATAATTTCATCCTTGGCTTGGCATATCTCAGGATTGTCTTTTTCCCCCCTCCATTCCGTCTTTGGCTCTCCTCCTCGTTCCCCTTTTTGTTGGAACCAGTTGCAGTATTTAATCTTAAGGTTTCTTCATTGTCAGTTTGTATTGATTTCCTGTATTGATTTATTTTCCTGTTAAGCGCTACCTTTGTCTTTCCAGGTCACTATTTAGATTGACTCCTATTTTGAAAACCTAATAGCCACTGCTTGTTGCCGGTGACAGTAGCTTGGGATCTATTTAATGTTTGGGTAATTGCCAGGTTCTTATGACCTGGCTTGGCCTCTGTTGGAGACAGGACATTGGGCTTGATGGACCCTTGCTCTGACCCAGTATGGCACATCTTACGCTATGTTCTTATGTAATGAATAAAGAATAACAATCATAACATAAAGAAGCATCTCCATCTGGAAATTATAGGCCAGGGATGGCTGCTGAGCCCTTGGGCATGGCTCAGACACTGCGGCTGAAACAGCTCTTGCAGTGATAAATTATATTTAACTTTCCTATCAGTGCCGTAAGGTGTGAACGCGAGCGATGGAGAAAGCGAGCCATGATTTCCTTTCGCATTGATTTGCACTTTGTTATTTAAATTGCATCAGTAAGGAACTTTTAGCAAACGCGGACGTTTGCTCGCTTCACATCGCAGCCACGAGCTCTGGTGGCAGGGGCTCCGCTTCCTCTGTGTTCTCTTCCTGCATTTGCAGCAGTTAACATCTGAGTGGCTCCCCGGCCCACGTAAAAGCTCCGTGGCACTTCTTTCTTTGTGAAGGTGATGCGACGGCCATCTTTCCTCCGTCCTGGGCGCGTCCTTGCTCTTATTCCAGCTGTAAGCCCTCGACTCCTAACGTGCGACACCCAAGTGACCTCAGGCCCAGCCTCAGGACAAAACCCACAATGTGGGCAGAACCCGCAGCCCCTTTGCACAGGCTGGGACACCTACAGGAAGATCGATGGAACTGGACTGTCAGCCGAACTAACTCTCCCCTTCTGTGCTGAAAAGGGCAAAAGATCCATTTGTTTTTTAAATCTCTTTGCTCTTTCTGGTTTGTTAATATCCCTTGGAAGTGGCGGAAAGAAAGCAGATGTAGCATTTAATGTAGTTGACGTCCAAGAAAACCTTGTCAGAGCCCACAGGGGGGTGGGGAGAGGGGGGTAAATCTGTATTTTCTGGGCAGGAGCAGGGTCAGAAGGGCAATCCTGTGCATTTTGTGCAGCAGAGCTTAACTGGCTGCAGGATCATGTATACGTTTTGTGATTTTATGAACGTTTCTCCTATGGAATCGGCCTTGAAACGGCTGCCTCCGATACGCGTGGACAGTAAGCTTCAACAAATTCAAACTCAAGATTCCAGCCTTCTTCGCCTGGCCACGCTGCGTGCATTTGAAAGGCTGCGGAAAGGCCTGGCGCCGCTGAGTGAAGATCCACCGGTTAGCCATGGCTGCCGAGGAAACCTGCAGATGTTTGAGGAGCATCCCCCGGGGAGCCTGCAGAGGTGGCTGTACCCTTGTCCGCTTTCTCCCCTGGACACGGGCCAGGAGGTGTCAGAAGGCAGAATGAGGGGCAGAGCAGACCAGGCTGCAAAGTCTCACTTTGAATCAGACTCTTTTTCCTTCTATTACGTTGTATTCTTTTTGCTGATTCATGTTTTTAAATTGAGGGAGTTGGTGGGATGCGTGGAATGGGCATTTGCTCTGCCCTTTTGCTGGCCCTGCATTTAGCACTAATTGCCTTCCTGAGGAGTGGCTGGCAATAGTCACTCTTGGGCACTCTGCAGTGGGCTCTGGCAGCTGCACACACAACTCTTCTTCATGGCCAGATAAATAAATCCTCCGACCTCCAGGCAGAGACAAAGGAGGCACCAGAACGAAGCAAAGAACTCCCAAAAAGTAGACTTGGTGCCTTGGTGATGACTTTATTATTGTCCAAAACTAGCTGGAGGTTGCCAGGGACTTTCACTGTTTTAAAAAGCACAGCCAGATTTCATGTTCAGTTCTTTCTTCTGCCTTCTTCAATAAGATTTTTTTTTTTTTGCTAAGAACAGAGCCCTTTGTCCGGCCTGCAGGCTGCGGGCTGTGCACTCTTCCCTTCCCTTTCCGTGCCAGAACGTGACACGGGGCCCCTGCTGTTTCTCCTGGAGCACCGAAGCCGGGCTGCTTCTGGCAGGAGAGCTGTGGGTGCCTTAGACGTCAGAGCTCAGTTTGCAGGGCCAGCTCTGGTTTACCCCACTGCCTGCATGGGGCAACCCTGCACCCTGCAATGGGGGAAACCTAGGGCCTGTACGAGAAAAACAAGAGCTGGCTGGAAAGCTGTACTTTTATTTGTTTTATTGTAACTGTTTAGAGAATCAGATCTGAAATAAAGAAATCCGTAAGAATCTTTCATAACCCACCGGGGCTGGACTTCTTATCAGGCACCTGCGCTGCCCAGGGTGCTGGGATCCTCGTGCCCCCTGGTGCCCTCCCTCTTGCCAGTAGTGGTGGGAGGCTCGGAAGATCCTTCATCTAGGGGTGCAGGAGATATAAATTGGGCCCTGCCTGTAAGGCATTACTCACTTATTCAAGATTTTACCGATGCTGGATGACCATGGCAGGGTCTTTTTAGGGTCACGGGAAAGCATTAATTGGCTGATTTTGTCAAATTTAATGCTCTTATGGTCCGAGCGCTGAAAGGAGGTAAAAAGCAGTGAGCAGCGTTTTTGACAAACTGGGCCATTCTGCTGCAATCCTGCTCTTAGGAGGTCACTGCGTCGTTTCTTTCTTCGTCTTTCTGGCATGAAGTGGAATGAAAGGCTTTGACATGGGAGGCGTCTGTTCTTCATAGGGCTGGGGATGGTGGCGTGTGTGTGTGTGCGGGGGACCCTGGCAATAGACCGTACAGCCTACCTCCGACTCCCCAGGCTTCGGCAATCATTGGCAAGGTAATAATGGTGTTTGCCTCCGACACATTTATCTCCAATTTCAAACCTACTCCCGCCGGCGGAAATCTGTAAAAAGAAAGCGCGTTCTGCACGTAGCAAGCGTCTTGAAATGCAAAACCTCTCTTTTCTGTCAGGCGACGACTGATGGGCTTGTTGTGTGTCTCTTGCCTATGCAAAGCTTGAAGAGTTTTATATACCCCTTCTGCGAAGCCTGGCACAGAAAATCCCGAAGGGATCACTGAATCGAAGAGATCACGTCCCTTCCATCGTGCTCAGGCTTCCTGTAAGCTCTCTGGCGTAGGGACATGGTCCACCTTGATGCTGTGCGCGCTGATCGTGTGACGCATGGGTCACAGTGGGTAGGCCGCCTTCCCTGCCACTGTCCCGACTTACATGGCATTCCCGACTAAGGCCTGTGCTGTACCAGGCCTCCGGCTTCTCAAGGTGAAATAAAAGATCTTAATAATTAGCCCCCAGTCAGAGCTGGAGTTACCTTCAAGCATGGGTCACATTAAAGGGAGCCCCTCCTCCTCTTCTCCACCAGTGCCACTCAGCCTGAGTGACAGTGCCCATCAGACCCGCCCCCCCTTAAAGGTGCAGGGGGAGGGCTGCTGCCAGCTCGGGCACCGCTGCCTCATTAAAAGTGGGAAGGGCCGCAGGGACAGAGGGTCAGGCGACCCCTAGGCAGCTGTCTGCTTCACCCAGACCCAGGCCTCCTGACAGCGGGCTGGGATCCTGGCTCCTTGGGGGACGCTGGAGACGATGCTAGAGCATGAGCGGCTCTGCTTGCCCCACTGACGTGAGGCTATGATTTGGGCCCACCTTGGCAATCGCCTCTGGGCGACCCCCCCCTTAGCGTGAAAGGGCAATGGAAAGCCAGAGCAATCTGTGCCGGGGGAAGGGGAGGGCTCAGTTTGGCACCGGGGCTTGGGGGAGGAGAGAGCTCTGCCAGGGAAGCTGAGGCACACGATAGCCTGAGGTGGGACACTGAAAGCTGGCAGTCAGCCGAGATGTGACCTAGAGATTTTTTATTTATTTTATTTATTTAAGGGTTTTTTTATATACCGAGGCACGTTTGCAAAACATCACCTCGGTTCACAATGTTGGCTGTAGAGGCAAAAACTCACAGTAAAAACTTTTTTAAATATATCCGAAGCAGAAAGCCTGTGAGGGAGTCAGTTGGTCCGTTAGATGATCGAGGGGTTAAAGGGGCACTTAGAGAAGATAAGGCCATCGCGGAAAGATTAAATGATTTCTTTGCTTCGGTGTTTACTGAAGAGGATGTTGGGGAGGTACCCGTAATGGAGAAGGTTTTCATGGGTAATGATTCAGATGGACTGAATCAAATCACGGTGAACCTAGAAGATGTGGTAGGCCTGATTGACAAACTGAAGAGTAGTAAATCACCTGGACCGGATGGTATACACCCCAGAGTTCTGAAGGAACTAAAAAATGAAATTTCGGACCTATTAGTAAAAATTTGTAACTTATCATTAAAATCATCCATTGTACCTGAAGACTGGAGGATAGCAAATGTAACCCCAATATTTAAAAAGGGCTCCAGGGGCGATCCGGGAAACTACAGACCGGTTAGCCTGACTTCAGTGCCAGGAAAAATAGTGGAAAGTGTTATAAACATCAAAATCACAGAACATATAGAAAGACATGGTTTAATGGAACAAAGTCAGCATGGCTTTACCCAGGGCAAGTCTTGCCTCACAAATCTGCTTCACTTTTTTGAAGGAGTTAATAAACGTGTGGATAAAGGTGAACCGGTAGATGTAGTATACTTGGATTTTCAGAAGGCGTTTGACAAAGTTCCTCATGAGAGGCTTCTAGGAAAAGTAAAAAGTCATGGGATAGGTGGCGATGTCCTTTCGTGGATTGCAAACTGGTTAAAAGACAGGAAACAGAGAGTAGGATTAAATGGGCAATTTTCTCAGTGGAAGGGAGTGGACAGTGGAGTGCCTCAGGGTTCTGTGTTGGGACCCTTACTGTTCAATATATTTATAAATGATCTGGAAAGAAATACGACGAGTGAGATAATCAAATTTGCAGATGACACAAAATTGTGCAGAGTAGTTAAATCACAAGCAGATTGTGATAAATTGCAGGAAGACCTTGTGAGACTGGAAAATTGGGCATCCAAATGGCAGATGAAATTTAATGTGGATAAGTGCAAGGTGATGCATATAGGGAAAAATAACCCATGCTATAATTACACGATGTTGGGTTCCATATTAGGTGCTACAACCCAAGAAAGAGATCTAGGTGTCATAGTGGATAACACATTGAAATCGTCGGTTCAGTGTGCTGCGGCAGTCAAAAAAGCAAACAGAATGTTGGGAATTATTAGAAAAGGAATGACGAATAAAACGGAAAATGTCATAATGCCTCTGTATCACTCCATGGTGAGACCGCACCTTGAATACTGTGTACAATTCTGGTCGCCGCATCTCAAAAAAGATATAATTGCGATGGAGAAGGTACAGAGAAGGGCTACCAAAATGATAAGGGGAATGGAACAACTCCCCTATGAGGAAAGACTAAAGAGGTTAGGACTTTTCAGCTTGGAGAAGAGACGACTGAGGGGGGATATGATAGAGGTGTTTAAAATCATGAGAGGTCTAGAACGGGTAGATGTGAATCGGTTATTTACTCTTTCGGATAGTAGAAGGACTAGGGGACACTCCATGAAGTTAGCATGGGGCACATTTAAAACTAATCGGAGAAAGTTCTTTTTTACTCAACGCACAATTAAACTCTGGAATTTGTTGCCAGAGAATGTGGTTCGTGCAGTTAGTATAGCTGTGTTTAAAAAAGGATTGGATAAGTTCTTGGAGGAGAAGTCCATTACCTGCTATTAAGTTCACTTAGAGAATAGCCACTGCCATTAGCAATGGTTACATGGAATAGACTTAGTTTTTGGGTACTTGCCAGGTTCTTATGGCCTGGATTGGCCACTGTTGGAAACAGGATGCTGGGCTTGATGGACCCTTGGTCTGACCCAGTATGGCATTTTCTTATGTTCTTATGTTCTTATAACTTAGCAACAAGCTTTACAATGATATCATTTTTAACAGGAAGAGGGATTAACAATATTGGAGGAGATAATACGAAACGTATATACATGTGTACATATGTGTTTAACAAGGGAGTTAATCATAGACAGTCATGTTATTAGCAAGGGGAAGGTAATAAGAGTGGAGGGGAAGGAGGGGAATGAAACCCACAAAGGGTGGGGATTAGAGAGAATAAATATATTGTGCGTGAGTCGGTAGGATGGTCATGTCACAGCTTTGGGGGGGGAGTCTGTTCGTTAGATGTATTATTCGTGCATTATTATTGTATTATTTATGCATTTATTATTTATGTATTATTTATGCATTATTCGTGCATTTGTCTCTCTCGTGGGATGTACATCCCACGAGAGAATCAGTGGAAGAACGTTCTGGAACAAGCCTAGGTTTGGGCACAGGCCCTCTGCACCTGGTGTCAGATTTTCCTAGGCCCGGGGCCTGCGAGCCCTGCGAGCCCTCGCGCACTGACATTCCTTGTGCTGATTTACAGCTCCTGCTGCCTTTCCTTCGTCCGGGCCACAGCACCACTTGTCCTATAGAGCGGTGCCGACCCGGAAACCTCCGCCCGGGGCCCAGAAGCCCTTCCTGTGCTGCCCAGCTCCCTTGCACAGGAATTCCAAGGTATCGGGCATCCCATGTGAGAGAGGAGGGGGCTGTCAGTGCGCGAGGGCTGAGGTTCCCTGCCATTTTGCCAGAGGTCCTGCAGATGACTTCTGGGAAGGGACAATCCCCCGCTCTGGGGAACCAGGGGCCCCGCACCCCATTGCCGTATCGCATCTGGCTCCGGTAGATATGGATCTATTTCTTCACACAGAAGGTGGTGGATGCAGGGAAGAGCCTGCCAGGGCAGTAACACCACTGAAGGTAGCCAGGGATAGGCACAGGAGCGATGTGAAGATAAAAGCAGAGGTCATGCGGACATTGCAGTGCTGCTGTGGGAATGTTGAAGGGGCTTAGGTTACCATTAGGTTGCATGTGTCGTGTCTGTTCCTGCGATTGCTGCTCTTACCATAAATCACCTGCTTGCTCCATAACATCCTTGTCCCAGAACTTCCTTTTCGCTGCCACGGACGGTAATATAAATGCATTCCTTGTGCTGATTTACATGCTCAGCGCTGAGAACTTGATATCCACAGTCGGATAGTGCGGCGGTGCTCAGGTAGCTGGAAATGCTTGGTCTCTCTCTCGCGCGCACATTTGGGGCAATCAGAATGGAAAGGATGAAAAAGCCTGAGTCACTTCCCTCAGCACGGCTGACCACGACTCGGCTCGGTGCACCACATGCCATTATATAATGACTCCCAGTTTATGAGCAGTAGGGCACACTGTGTCTCTGCACAGGCTGAGTCATTCTGCACGGACTCCTGCTGCCCGTTTACTGTGAGAGTGCACACTCTACAGAAAGGGATCATTTATTTTATTTTATTACTTTTATAAATGTATCTACCACATTTACCATAAAAGCAGTTTCGACATTTAACGTACACAATAAAATCCAACATAAAATCTAATGCCAGCAATACAAAATTACATACACAAATCAAATAGCGAGAGGAGAGCGCTCTGCCAACCGCCACTGCCACTCCCCCAGCCCCAAGGACCCACCACTCCCCAGGGCCTGATCCTACACTCTCCATGGCATGAAAAGCCAAGCCCCTCCTCTGACATCCAGAAAGGAAACATTATGGGCCTTAAGTAATTTACAGAATTTCGTGCAGCTCAGTTCATTTCTGACCAACACTGATAGCCTATTCCAGGCCAGAGGGGCTGGTGCTCCACATGTTCTTCTATAAATAAACTCCTCACCTCCCTCAACCCAGCCCTCAATTCCTCCAAAACTGAATTACTCATGATCTCTCAACCACATCTCCCTGCCAACTCCTACCCCCAAAACCTGTCCCTCTCATTACAAGCAAGAGACTTAGGAATCAGAATTGATAATCACCTCAACCTTCAAAAATGCATTGGCTCCACCATGAAAAGCTGCTACTTTAAACTCAACACAGACCCTTACTGCACCTCAATGACTTCCGTACAGTTCTTCAAGCCTCCATTCTATCCAGAATAGACTACCTTAATTCCCTTCTCTTTGGTCTACCTGAAGCCACAATCAAACCCCTTCAACAGCTTCAAAATGCCGCTGCCAGGATTCTCACCAAGTCCTGCAAATTTGACCATATCACCCCTATTCTCAAAGATCTGCATTGGCTCCCCATCCACCATCGAATAACCTACAAAACCCTGACATTGCTACACAAACCCCTCCACAATCAGAACATGCACTGGATGAAAGACTTCGTACATTACCACTCTTCCAATA
Organism: Rhinatrema bivittatum; assembly: GCF_901001135.1. Lineage (NCBI taxonomy): Eukaryota > Metazoa > Chordata > Amphibia > Gymnophiona > Rhinatrematidae > Rhinatrema > Rhinatrema bivittatum. The sequence goes on from NC_042628.1 coordinate 7,144,951, forward strand.
GACCAACCAGATCAGCATACAAAGGTACCCTCCACACACCCCCCCCCCCCCCCCCCAAACACACACACCTCAACTCCACTAAGGATCGTGCCTTATCCATGGCTGGCCCGTGTGCTTGGAATGCCATGCCCCATGCCCTCTGACCTCAGGCTCGAACAGGGCACACAGAAATAAAAAAAAAACCCTTAAAACACGGCTATTCAAGCAAGCTTACCAATAACCCTCACCCTCATTAAGCCCCCCCCCCCCCCCCCCCCCCGACGCTCTTTTTATTTGAAACTGCAAGTTCTGTGATGCTTTCTAACTAAGGTTAACTCGCTATCCTACACGTACAAAGTTCTGTTATCACTCTCGTTGCACTGTGTTGTTAAAGTCCACTGGTAACTGCTCCCTTTACCAGCCTTGACCCTCCAGTTCTCCTGCCTTTCCTCCTTCATCACGCAGGTTACTCCCAGCTCCTCGCATCCCTGTTATGTGGAACTATTATTCTTTTCCCTGTTACCCTGGTTATATGTAAACCGCTAGGATGTCTCTTGATGAATGCCGGTTAAGGAAAACCTTAAATAAATAAATAAATAAATAAATAACATTTAAAGCGCCAGCTACATCCAAATTTCTGAAGTCCAGGCGTGTCCTCCCTCGTCCCGGCGAATGCCACGATAGCTTTGATGAGGGACATCGCGGACCATTGAAAAGAATGCAGTGGAAGGTCATTGCAACCAGAGTAAGACTCGCGCTTCCAGCCACGGGCAGCCAGGGGAGCATGGCCAGCCCCCCCCCCCTCCCCCTCCTAGATTTCCCACACACCAGCCTCGCTGCACATTTTGTCAAGCAGCCCAGCAGCGCCCCTCCCATCTTAACTGCAGCATTATCCAAAACGTGCTTCAGCAGCCGGATTCTCTTAAGCCTCTATAGAGAAGGCCTCATTCAGAACCACTGCCAGCTTCGGAGCAAATCGGGACCCTGCCCTGTCCCCCTAATGACCTGGAAACTCTCAGAAACCCACCCTACACCAGTACTTTCTCAGGCCACTGTCTGGTATTAAATGCCTCAGCTCTGCCTAAAGAACGGTTTAATTGATCTCTTGCTTCCCCTCTCTTTTATGCTCAGCGTGCACAGACCCCCCCGCCCCCCCAGTGAGACCTTACCCTAGCGCGGTCATCTCTCTCCCATGCTGGTTCCCAGGGGTGGCCTTAGGCCAGGGTAGCTACGGCACATGCCCCGTCCCCCACTCCTGCGGCGAGGAAGGGGTCCATGCAGCAAACGAGATAAAATGAGATTCGATATTCAGGTCCCGGGACACTAACCGGCTCTCAGGACGGGGAGGGCCACATAATGCCCTTCTGCCCAGGCTCATGCGAGCATAAGGCCTCACGCGGCTGCTCCTTTTCCTTCCGCGCTGACCCTGCATCTCTGCACCCCAAAACAAAGCTTGAGGGTACCCCTTTCCTTCTGATTGTAACCATATTAAGTTGGCTGGCGCTCAGATAAACGTTTTAAAATCTCTTACTCAGCCGAGCAGAGCCGGGTGAGGGAACGCCTCTGTGCGGTGGGCAATCAGAAGGTGCCCGGGTAGGGCACCGCCTTCCCCTTTGCAGGGGGCTTCTGTCCCATTTAAGGGCTCTTGTAGGTGGAGAAATAGACCCTGGATCTGGGGACTCCACACGCTGATGGTTTGCATTGCTGAGGGGGAATATTTGCAGCTATTTACAACAGAAAGAAAAACACAGTCTATGCTCAGTCACTGTTTCTAGCCTTGCTCGATATTTATTATATATATATCTACACATACACATACAATTTTCAAGCTTTGCTCAGCCTCTCAAATATTATTTATTCAATTTCATGTTTCCTCTCTCCCAACTCCTCAGGTGTTGGCCTCATATTGAGATCCCTGATTTGAGCCTCAAGGGGCCACATGAGAAATCCATTTGTGCCCACCCAGTAGGGTGCTCCCGCCTGCCCACCCCACCCAGGAGGGTGCTCCCGCCTGGCCACCCCACCCAGGAGGGTGCTCCCGCCTGGCCACCATGCCGAAACTCTGGGGCTGATTCCCTGGTCGCATGAGCACATTGCACGTCGGTGCATCTCGTCTTTATGAAAAGGCAGATCGGATGATGATGACGATGGATAAAGGGAACACTGAACGCCAAATGCACGTGTCCCTCGGATCTCAGACCATGGGATTCATTCATGCAAAGCACTTTGCTTCAATTGGCCAAGGACTGAGCTGCGAAATGGAATCTGTGCTTGTCATTGTGGCGGTGCGGTCTGTGTTTTCTTTTCAAGCTAAGTGGGGCACAGACACTGTGAAAGAACAAGTCCAGGTCTGTGAGTGCTTGGCCTGAATGAGGGACATGAAGAGGGAGTCGGAGGCCTGGACACATCGGATTGGTTGAAGGCACACTCTCTTCCGCTGCAGAGGGAAGAATAGGGGACAGCACAGCAGACGCTTGTCATTGGTCGATTCTGCAGCCTCTGGTTAATCAGTGAGGTCTCTGTGTGCTGCATCCTCGGAGCTAATTATACTTGAGCTGACGAACGCTGGGAGAACAGCCCTAATTAAGCTAGATCACTACATCTGTCAAAATAGCACTTTCATAGACTTGGACAGAAAGCAACGCAAACCGGTTTCACTCAGGTCCAGAGGCGAGCCTAACTTTACATAATGTTCTGCATCCTTCTGAAGCCTCTCAAACGTTCTCCTAAAGCTGAACTTCAAGTACTCCCCAGCAGCTTAAAAGAAACTGCGATGTACATTTTAAGTACAGCGTCCGTGTTATTTCATGCTTTCTCCATTATTCTGGTCTAATATGAGTTACGAGCACCATAGAGAGGAGTGAGGAGAGCACAGTACAATGTCAGTCAGCTGGAGATCTCTAGGTTGAACGCTGAGTTACCATTACTTAAGGATGTGGGCTCTATGTTCATCACTAGGTGTCGCTGTCGCGCGATGACTATGACTCTCTCTCTCCCCCCCCGCAGGGGCTGTGAACACTGCCCCCACAGCCTCCTTAGTACCAGCCAGCCTGGGGAGCAAGAACTGAACTCCTCCACATGGCAGCACCCAGCACTGCCACCAGGGCGGCCACCTACAGTAACAGCAAATGACAATCCATAAAGACCGAAAAGGTCCTTCCAGCCTGCCCAGCGAAGTGTTTACATGTCCATTTGTTCACCTTTTCTAAATCTTCTTTGCTCTGTCATGAAACACCAACTCCCAGTGGCAAAAGCAAGACGGCATAAAGAAGCAGTGTTGGAGAACCAATAGTATGGAATATGTTGTGAGGGTGGGCCTACCATGGCATGCAGAGATTGACGGTTTGGATGAATTCAGTATCAAGAAATAATGACACTGCCTTATAGAGACAGAAGCTGAAGAATTGTTGAACCCTGGTTTCCTGCTAGGAGGATGGTTGTTAAAAGAAGCAATAACCAGCAGCTTTTACTGAACAGGCATTGACAATTTGCAAGATCCTTCCAGCAGACACAAAATAACAAAGAAAACAGCATATTTTGCAGTTTGGCTCCTGTTGGTCATATGCATGGCGGAGATAATGTTGCATGCCTTGTCTGCAGATCTCTTATAGCAGATAACGGCAGATAAAGACCAATTAGCTGATCCAATCTGACCACTTGCTTTCCTTTCTGGTTCTGTATCTCTTTGGGAAGATCAGCAGATACATTCCCAGCTCCTCCCCATATCAAGCTTGATCCCACCTCTCCACTCTATATCTGGTCGACTATTCCAGGACTTCTCATTCTCCTCTTGGTTCTTTCAAGTCTCATAATTAATCCAACCCCCAGGACCTCTTCCTTGTCTTACCACCAGGCTTTGTAATAATCCAGACAGCCACCAAAATAGTTAGGCTGTTGGCTAAATCATCTGCCCACCCCAAGTTTGTTAATGTTAGGGTGATTTAATTTGATTTAATAACTGTATTTGGAACTCACTTTTTCCGATAATCAACTGGAACATAATCATACAGATTTAAAACAATAAATACTACAATACATAGCTACATTTAAAAAAAACACAATAGTTAACAAAAGAAAATAATAAATCATAATGGATAAAACAACAACAACATTATTTGAAAATAACTTCTAAGATTTCAACCAAACTCAGCAAACAGTAAGGTTTTTTTATAACTGTTGTCCAAACACCGAACAGTTGTGTCAGAATTTCAGTTGTAAAGGGAGTCCATTCCACCAAATAGGGGCCAATCTTGTAGAGGTTCTTAATCTTGAATTCAAAGGGGCATGGAATAAACACTGTGGATCCCTAGAGGATGGGAATAAGAAAAGCGTGCACGGGGGTAACTTGCTGGCGCGGCAGTTACTACACTTAGCAGAAGGCATGGGGATTACGACCCTAAATCAATAAGCCTTGATGCTTTTAATGCAACTGCAACATTGCTCCCTGCTTTGATGGCAGGGGAAAAGAGGAATTGGATTCAGAGAACAACCAAGAGGGCCCTGACTTCTACGGACTGGGATACTGATGCACAGGCATAAGGGGAAAAGCACAGAACTGCTTCTTCGGCTAAGTTCAGAAGCAAAGCTCGTCAAGCAGCACTGTCTGAATTTTCAAGAAAGCTCATCATCCAATAAAAATGGTTGCTAGCAGTAATTTTTATGAGTTGTCATTAGGCTTGGGAATAACTGCATGGAGCGGCAGTTACTACCCTTAACAGAAAGCATGGGGGTAACTGCAGAGTGGCTTTTCTCAACACTTTGATGGATGGCCCAACCACAACCAAAACCAATCCAGAGTCTTCACTTGAAGATAATGCGCTTTCCAAAAACACTGGACATTTTTTCTTTCAGAAACCTAAGGCCACAACTGGCCAACGCTTGGCAAACTGAAGAGCAGATCTTACATTTTAACCATAATGTAATTTATTTTATTTATTTATTTTTAACTTTTATATACCGACATTCCTGTATAAAATACAAATCACACCGGTTTACAATAAAACATAACTTTGCCTGTGAAGCATACATTACCTTTGTCAGAAATGTAAAACAATTATAAAGAAGAAATTGTTAACAAGGGATAAAAGATAACAAGGGAAATATTTAAAACTAGGGGATGCACGAAGGGCAACTCAATGCAGGGAGATCAGCACTGGGCTGAGACACGCATTCTCCTATACTGGTCCTCAATTATGGAACACCCTCCCATGTTATGTGAGATTAATTGATGATATACAAGCTTTCCGTAAGCAATTAAAGCCTTATCTGTTTATTGAAGCGTTGAGTAATAACTGATGTTTTATATGTTTATTATACGATAAGAAAGGTATTCTGTTATTCTCGCTGTTTAGCGGTATGGATTTGTATACATGTACACCGCTTAGAACAACTTGCTTGTAATCTGCAGTCTATACATTTTTATAAATAAGTAAATAAATAAATAGAAGTGAAGCATTGGCATTACTCGATCCCACCACCACCTGTCAGGAACCTACCACCTGTCAGGAACCTACCACCTGTCAGGAACCTAGCTGCAGCTTTCTGAACTTCTTGTAGTCCTGATAATCTAAACGACTCCACACTGTCACTTGCATCCCAGTCCTTAAATCATAAGGACATAAAAATGGACAAAGCTGTTTAACTAGGCCTACATGATAAAAAGCTTTCAAAGTGGCTGTTTTGATCTGAGCTTCCATGGATAAGTTGGAATCTAAACTCCTAACCAGTGAAGCTAGATGTATCCAAGTGTTCTTTACTTCCTTCTCCAACCCAATAAACTTATGTTTTATCAGCATTTTGCTTCAGCTTGTTAACAAACATCCACTCCGCTGTTCTAGCCAGTAACATTGGCAGTTTTCTCTGGGAAAATTACCATGAGTCTTTCCTATGCTCCCTGATCCAGAAGCAGGGATAAATATCCATGGCAGCTTCGTGCAGATCACACCAGCCTTCTTGTATTTCAGTGCAATCCAGTATTGCCATCGGATGCATTGCTAAGCACTGATTCTATTTGTCCTGTCCTGGCACCAGCCTGCAAGCTCTCTGCACCTCTAAGGAGTTGAGTGTGAAGGAACGTTCCCGCCCAGCAGATCCGTGTGTTGCAGTGTGGGGGAGAATGTGGAGAGACTCAGAACAGGTGTGGAGAGAGAGAGGGATCCCCTCTTCTCCATCCCGCAACTCACATACACCTTTGCAGGAAGACCCCAAGCCTGGTGTTTTAAGTGATGACTCTGGTTGCCGCCTCGAGAAACGATTCATTCATTCATTCAATTTCTATTTATTTTATATTCCCTCCCAACTTACTTTAGACCAATCATTGTAGTGATAGCCATCACCAGAGGCCATGAACCATGAACCATAGACCAGAGCTCCCTGCAGAACCCTGCAAAAATAAGTCCTTAATCCAGCCACTAGGTGTCGCCATTACACAATAACTATGACCCCTGCTCTCACTAGGGGATGTGAACACCTGCAGAAATCTGACTTTATCAAGCCATTCAAGAAAAGAAAAGTCCTGTCTTTTTCACCAGATTGTTGTGTTCTGTCCTGGACTGAGCAAGCAAAAGCAAAGGTGAGATAACGCAGGTTATTACTGTGGATCCTTAAATGCTAGAGGATGTGAATGAAGAAAAGAGTGCATGGGAGTAACTTGCTGGTGTGGTGGTTTCTACCCTTAACCAATAAACCTTCCTACTGTTATTGCAACTCCATTATTGCTCTCTGCTTTAACGGCATGAGGAAAAGGGGAATTAGATTCAGACAGCAGCCAACATTTACACTGAATTTTACAATCTGGGAAAACAAGTAACTTGCTGATGCGGCTGTTACTACCCTTGACCAATAAGCCTGATACTTTTGCTGCAACTCCAACAGTGCTCTCTGCTTGATCGGCAAGAGATAACGGGGAATTGGAGTCAGACAGCATCCAACAAGGGCACTGACATTGACGGTTTGGGAAACTAAGTAAGGGGGTGACTTGTATGGCACAGCAGGTGCTACCATAACCTTGCTGGGCAGACTGAATGCACCATTTGGTCCTTTTCTGCTGTCATATTTCTATGTTTGTAAAACTTAATTCCATAGTTACTGTCTCAATAACCATCTTGTCCAACTTTAAATTATATAAAAGTAAATTAAAAAAAAAAAAGATCAGGAAACAAGCGCAAGAATATAATAGAACATCTCTTTCTGTTCTTAAGCTTATGATGACGGTTATGTCATTGATTTTTGACTCATCAGCATTTATGTAACAATCTTCTCGTCAACGGCAGTGTTTGCATTGCAAGGCTTGTGCCTTTTTTGTTTTTTTTTCCTTCTCAAGATCACGTAACTCAGGAACCTGAGCAGAGAAATAATTGCCATGCAGGCAACAAGGGAGAGTCTTTCAAAGCCCTAAAACGCTCTTTTCATCGAAGGCTCACAACAAGGCTGCGTTAGTGAAATGGGATTACTTGGTATCGTCACTGCCAGTGGAGCCACACGGGGGAAACATGCCGTCCCTTACCGAGCAGGACACGAAAGGGGGGCAGCAGAGTCTTCCCGGGATGTAGCATAGCCGGGCTCATAAAAGGGATTAGGCGGGAGTAATCACAAGAGTCAGGGATGCAGCATCCCTGGGTTCTGAGGATCCCCAAACCTTGATGACAAGAAACTGGAAGGTTATGATGGGGGATGGACCCTGTTTCTTAAACACTACTTGCCGGATGAACCTCTTAAACAGGGGGAGGAATGGGTGGATGGAGAACTGAAGAGGTGGAAGGGACACAAGAAGGAGAATTTCTAAGATGCAGATAAACGTTTGTCCCTTCAAATCCAAATAATTCATGATGTGCAAAATGGAATATATACAATGAGGACATTTTAGGTTGAAGGTGTTCAGCATACTCTCTTCCCAGCCCAAACCCTGTAGCCTTTCCCTTTCCTCTCTCCTACTTCTCAATCTGCAGGCATCCCTTTTCTTCTGGTTCACCCGAGGCCTTCCTCCTGCCATCTGTTCATGCTTTCTGGGGTCACGCATGCTCTTTGCAAAATACGCACGTTGGAAAGTGGACAAAGCCTCCTGCTGCCACCAATGAAACCGCAACAGTTATGTATTTTTATATTAATATTTTGCATTTTTATACATTTTGTATACTGCTTTCAGTGGTTTAGTTTAGTTTATTGAACTTTATTTTTTGCTTGTAAAAGAGACATCTGAGCAGAGGTACAGTAAAAAACATACATAACAAAAATAAATACAAATCATTAGTTATTGCATAATCAAAACCATAAAATCTATAGCGCTTACAAACTTCACATAAGTCTGGCTAAAGAGAATAAGACCATCCAAGTTGGACAATGTCAGTTCCCAAATGCTTGAAAGAACAACCAAGACTTTATAGTTTATAAAATGTCATGAAATCTTTTTGAAGGTGAACATCCAACGGGAGGGAGTTCCACAAGGTAAGTAACTAAAAGTATTATCAAGCCTGATAACTGAGGGAGGTGGGAGAGTTAATAAGCTCTTGCCAGAAGAACATAAGGAGCGGATTGGGGACTAGGGGATCAGTAGTTTTGACAAATATAAAGATAATCTAGAATGGAGCGCATGGAAGGTCAGGGATAGTGTCTTAAACTTAATACGATAGACAATTGGTAACCAATGCAGCTTTCTCAGAATAGAACTCATACGATCACATTTTCATAGCCCATAGATTACTTCCACAGCCATATTTTGAACCAATTGTAATTTCTTTAGTCTAAGAACAATGAATTACAATAGTCAATTTGCAAAATGATGAAAGCATGAACTATCAATTTAAAAAAATGGCTTCAGTCGGCGGATATATCGGAGGAAGAAGATGATTTCTGTATTACCTCTGAAATGTGAGAGGTCACAGCCAGCTTAGAGTCTAGGCGGATTCCTACAATGGTCACAGATTCCTTTACCAGAATCGGAGTACCAAGCATTTCAGAAGTGAGGGCTGGGCCTGATGAATGGTGCTAGGCCCACAGAGCCTTGGATTTAGTTGGGTTGACTTTTAGTTTATGCAGTGAGAGCCAGTGCACGACCAGATCCAAACAATTTATGAAATCATAAGCTCTTGCATCAAAAAATGCCGGTTGTTTTAACCAGGAAAGCAGTATAAAAGTTGCTTTAAATTAATTAATTAATTAAATTCTGAACCATATTTATTTTATGCCCAAAAAAATGAGGCATGTTTTCACTTTGCTTATGTCCACATTATCTCCCGAATCATTCAACCTACAGCAATCAAATTTTCATGATATGTACATCTATATAAATGCTAGAAACTGGAATATCATTTTCACAGAAAAGATAGGGATGTAGCAAAAAATTTGGAAAAATGACTTTTTCAGCTACAGGACCAGCACTAGGCAAAAGGTGGCAGTAACCTATTATTATAATAGATGATACTCACACCTTGTGGCCACTGAGAGTATTGCAGTCTGGACAAACCTGATGGATAACACAAGTTCCCATCAGTATCTCAAAAGAATTGCTACGCAGTTCTAACCTTGCTTTTTTTTTTTTTTTTTAATTAACATAAAGCATATAAACATAAACATATAAAATATCTTAAAATATTATTATTTAAAAATAGAGATTCTTTATCAGGAAACAAATTGGGCTGCAAGTTCTGCTTCTGCAGACATGCCAAAATATAGGGACCTTCATAAAACACAAATGCACGTCAGCATCATGGTGTCTCACAAGTTTACTGATTAAGTGGAGCCAAAGCAAAGTATATTTTTATTTTTAAATGAGTCTTTGTTTGTTTTCATTATCCAGGTGATTTCACTAACAATAACAAATGCCTTGCCCGGTAGTTTAAGTTGCTCTAGTTATATTAGACTCACAAGCACATGAGGCGAATCATTGCAAAATCCTGCATGCCCTGTCATGTCTTATTGCCACTGCAATTTGCTCTTCCAAGATTAATCATTGCAAATAGTCATTCATTAACACTGTAGATCAGCACAAGGCATCACACTGAATTTATAATACTTGGGGGTGAGGCTCTGTGATTACTATTGTTATTGTAGTACACTGGTTCTCAAGCCAGCCTAACCAGTCAGGTTTTCAGGAGAACCACAATGAACATGCATTGTGTGCAAATCCATCTCATGCATATTCCTTGTGGATCTCCTGAAAACCTGTCTGGCTAGGTGAGAACCTCTGCTGAAGTGTACCTTGTTTTCTTTCTTTCACACAACATGTTTTGTGCTGCACATGGTTTTTTCAGCCTCTACAGGTATGTGCCATCAACTTATTTTCAGGCTGAAGCAATATTAGGCACTCAGGTCAGCGCGCCGCTTAACATACAGTTGGACGTGCGTTTTAGACGTGCTAGACTTACATCCTATTGTTTTGTTATATTATATTATCGACTGCTCATATACAGGACTCCCCTCCTTTAGTAGTTTTGTAACGTCAGATTTGAAGGTTTATTATATTGTTTTGTTTCTTTTTTTTATGATGTCATTTAAAACGACTTAATGGTTATTTAACCTTCCTTTCTGTAAATGATTCAATTGTAAAGATTGAATATTCTGAAAATTATTAAAATATAAATATAAAAAAAAAAAAAAAGATCTTATATTCTGCAATATTCCAGTAAATCGTTCCACTTCTAAATAAAGTTAGCATGTTCTGATTTTTCTATAGATACTCCATGATTCTGATCCTGATCCTGTTGAGTAGAGTTAGTGTGCTCTGATTTTGCCATGAATGCTCTATGATCCTGTGCACTAGAGTTAGCGTGCTCTGATTATCATGGATACCTGATGGTCCTGTTGAGTACGCATGCTCTGATTTTGCTGTAGATGCCCAGGATCCTGTTGAGTAGAGTTAGCATGCTCTGATTTTGCCATGAATGCTCTATGATCCTGTGCACTAGAGTTAGCGTGCTCTGATTATCATGGATGCCTGATGGTCCTGTTGAGTAAGCATGCTCTGATTTTGCCGTAGATGCCCAGGATCCTGTTGAGTAGCGTTAGCTTCTTCTGCCAGTGGCTTAGAAACAAATGTCAATGGCAGGAAGCAGTCTGCCTCTACAATCTGCAAATCCTGTTTCTTTGAAAGTTAGTTTCCTTCTTTCTCAGAGAGCAAAGGGTGCTTTGCATATGAGGGCAGTCTAGTTAGCCAACCAGTGTAAGTAAAAAATCCATTGTTTTTTTAACTTGTTCCCCACTTTAAGACTCTATTCTTATAGGTACCCTGGTCTCAGTCTCCACAGCAATTCTCATTGCTCTGGCAGAATGTGTGTGAATGCTGCACTAACCCTGCAGTCCATGGATTTCTTTCCTGTCACATCCTTGCTGTTTTACAAGTGCAGAAACTTGCATGGCCTCCATTTTTTGCCTCTAAATATTTCTCCTTATCAAGCAAAATGAGGCACTCATTTGGTTGATATGGCACAAATTGTTCAGCAGAGCTCATCAGTTCAATTTCTTTTAAGGGTGCTTGACAGGATCAGAAAGCCCTGGTGCACCTGCTGGAGAGAGAATTGATGTGACTGAAGTATGTGGGGTTAAGCTGACATTTACATTGCAATATGAAAATCGCCCTCTTAATCCTGCCATAATGATGAAAAGTCAGGGGCCAGTAGCTGATGGCTAGACTTACATGTGTTTGTGTGTTTCTGCACACGCCTCTGTAGTATGTGGATTGTAAAGCACGGGGGACGTTCAACCAATCAAATTGTACTGGTCAGTACGCCACTGGACTGTTCCACTCTGCAGGCCATGAGGGATGACTTCCTCATGAAATTTTTTTAATGAAAAAAAAAGTCCAATCTTTTATTGAGCACTTACTACATAAATTCCTAGCTGCTTCATAATAAGATTAGTATGCAGTCAGTGGAAATTCTTCTTATGTAAGAGTGCCACCGTGCGCACACTTAATTGCAAGATCAGCTCACTTCTCGTGTTCTGCCAGGCTCATCGCCAACTGTGCACAAGGTGACAGTCTTACATAATAAGAGAAGCTGATTTCGTCTGCACAAACTCACTTCCAGCTAACACACGTGCTATATATGTTTCCACAGTGTATGTGCTTGCCTGCATATGCATTTGTTTGCCGGTGTGTACACGCGCTCATGTGCACATTTGCACAGGGGTGTGCTCATGCACGTGTTAGCTCACACGTGTTCAGGTATTTTTTGTGGCACACGAGCAGGCGCTACGCACATATGGGATTTTTCTTTTCACTTTATTTGGGGAGAGACCATTCTAATTCGATCCTGCCAGGACCATAGGGTGAACAGGACCAATGTTAAATGTCCAGTTTCTACATTATCTATTGGTTGTAGTTGCTCCTGCTCCAAAGCGGCTATGTTTTGGATTTCTTCAGCCTAACGTCGGCATCTTCCCGCCAGAGTTCCGGTTCCCTAATGGGAGATACGCACCCTTTGCCATCTTTCCTGGAGCCTTCGCCACCTCTCCTTATGTCTTAGGCTGTTTTTAGCACTCTTGTCCAGTGACTGCCTGGCGCCATTACACAGGCAGCTTGGGCTGCCGACTGCTCCAGGGACCCGACAGTACTGCTGTTGCTTGAAAGGTAGGAGAGCGACACCAAAAAACAAAAATAAACCCGGATTAAAACACAAATCTTGCTTCATTTAGAACTTGAAACTAAAAGCAAAGGCAAATCTGAGATGTAGAAGATACTGGGAGATGTGGAAAGAAGCAAGGCCACTTGTTCAGCCCTTCCAGTCTGGGGCATGGCCCTGAGCAGACTCTTCATGTGAATAAGAGCAGCCATTTGCTTGTTACTGTCTGACATTTTCTGTTGATGCTTCTCTTCCATAGAGTTGCCATCTCTTGATGATGCCCCATGGCCTCCTGAAAGGGATAGTGTGGTGTTGGGAAGGTCATTTTAATGTACTTAGTTATTTGAATTTAACTCACACCTTGTCGTTGGTAGCTCAAGGCAAGTTACTCTCAGAAGGGCTATTTCTGTGTCCACGGCTTACAATCCAAGGGCCTCATTTACCGAGCCTTTTTCCCATCGACACAGAACGAGGGCAAGGCCCTAATAAATCAGGCCCTATGCTTGTACCTGAGGCAAAGGAGGGTGCAGTGACCTGCCCAAGGTCGCTAGGAGAGGCAGCAAGATTTGAGCCTCTGTGTCCTTGGATACTCCTTCACTCCACTTATCGTTGTGCCTAGCTTGTTGTGTCCAAGCTAAAATAAATTCTCTGGTCTTATTAAGGAACCAGGCTTCGTGCTTCCACTAGGAACAAATACATTTGACCACGGATGCAGAGTTAGTTCAGTGCTGCCTGTGTGCGTCCTCTGGCAGCCTTGAGCTGGCTACGGGCCTTGCATTTATAGTAAATCTCCAGAAGCTCCTTTCCTCCTGTGCTTAGGGTTGGCCAAGGTCATGCAGTTTAACCCGAGATGCCTTTCACTGTGCTGAATAAATGCAGACTCACTAAACCGTTTCTTAAAAGCAAGTCTGCAGGGGATGGGTGATAAACGAAAAGAATTCAGATGCGAGTGTCATTGGATACAGGTTGCATTTCATAAACACAGTCTTTCAATAAACAACCTTCCTTTCTGCTCCACTCTTTTTGATTACTTTGCCCTGAGAAAACATAAACACAGTACAGTCACCTTCGGCAAACCTCTGAGTGAAGGATGGTTGGCGATGACCTCGGGATAAGGCCATAGATCAACAACCCAGGAAAAATGGCACCTGTCCAATGTTTATCAGTCAAGAATTTTCCTCTCGGCCCATGTTAGGTTCTTGCCCACATGCGTAGGTTTTTATATTGTTTATCATGTCTTCTCTGTTCAGATATGGCTAATTAAGTTGGCAGTAAAAGTTCATGGAGTAGTCAGAAATGCTATACAGTGGATCTTCTGTTTTCTCTGAACAAGACCTGGTGATCTTCCGCCTTGTTCCAGTCATTCAGCAGGTTAAGAGGAGTGAGCAGGGAGGCCAGCGTTTCCCCAGCCCAGTTCTGGAGGCACGTTTAGGCAGTCTGCTTTTCAGGACACCTGCAATGAATGCGCATGAACCTCATTTTCATGCACTGGGTCTTCGTGTAAGCAGCTCTCATTCACATTCATTGCAGAAAACCTGAAAACCAGAGCAGACAAGGCTGAGAAACACCAGGTAGGCAACTCTGCTCCTGGAGGGCCGCAAGCAAGTTTGCTTTGCAGGATACGAACAAAGAGTATGCTGACTCCATTTTTTGCCAAACAGGTCAAACCAATTCAGGTTTTGTAACCCATCAAATTATGCAGCGTGTTAGAACAATACTTTTCTTAGGAAAATGGGAACGACAAGTCCAGCACTGGGTCAGTCTGCCTGGAAGAAATAAGAGTCAACTGGCATCCTGGCAATGCTTTAGGTTTAAAGTGAACTATAAACATTAGCATTTAAAAATGCAGTGATGGTCCTGAGCCAACAGATATGGACTGTAGCTCTCTTCGGACCCTGGTATAAATGTTCTCTGTTCTGGCCTGTATGTGTTGCTGTAGCATGATGGCTAAGGATGCCGCCTCCAGCGAGTCAGTGACTGGATATTTCAGAGGTACTTTTCCAATGGGCTGTGTGTGGAGTTTTGTGTGTGTTGGCATGGGGACAGGTTCCGATTTTGTACCAGGAAATAAGTGAAGGCGTATCTGCTCAGGGTGATGGCTCTCAAGATACTTTTTTTTTCAGGAAACAACTCTCTGGCAGAAGAGGAGCAAATGCTGCAGAGGCCAGAAACCCTCCTGGTTATTTTTTAATGTTCTAAATCTTGACTGAAAACAGATTGTACAGTCACTGAAAGATGCATAACGTTGGTTTCCAGTGAAAACAAAGACCTTGGAGCAGACCTGCAGGGGTTCTGTGGGCCTTTGTGCAAAGTTATTGGAAGCTGCCTGGGTCCTGTGACACTGGCAACCTGCCCTCGATACCAGGGGCACAGAGCGGCCCACACAGAGGTAAAGAAGTAGGGCTGACATTTCTCTGCATGATCCAGAAACGCCAGCGTCTTCTCCCGTGGTTTAGAAGATATGGGAATTGGTGGAACAGACAAACGCTGCTTTGCTTCTTTTTTATTTACTGGGGTGAGGCCAGCAATTTTCCACCTGGGCCCTAACTGATCAGGGAGTCCCACAAGCTTCTTATTTCTCTACTTTTGCCCCCTTTGTAATAAGTTGCAAAATTTGGGCCATGCATTTTAAAGTGTGTGCCGATGATGTTGAGTTACTGTTTTCCGTTGCATCGAGTACGGCAGATGCGTTTGATCGCATCTCCAATACTTTACGTGTGATAAATGTATGGATGGGACAAAATAATTTTTTTGGTGAACTCTTCTAAAACTGAGGCGTTGGGGATCTCTCGCCCTTGTTTGGAAGCTCCTCCATCTGCAATATATTTTTATGGTGTAAAAATTCCATTTGTGGGAATAATTAGAAACTTGGGCTTCCAATTTGATTCTAATTTATATTTTCATCCACAGTTGAAAACTGTAGTAAGGAATGGGTTTTTTAAATTGAGGAAATTGTGGAAATGAAGATATATATACTGGATAGGAGTGACTTTAGAACTGTTACCCAGTCTTTGATTACTGCAATGCATTATGCATAGGGTTACCTGCTTGCCAGCTATTGTTGAGTGTGGCCCCCTATGTTAGCGTCTGGATGCCCTCTTAGAGAGCGCATCAGTCCAGTTTTAAGAACATTACACTGGCTTCCCATTATGCAGTGGATCCGGTTGGGGACGGTAACTTTTAAATAGCTGCGCAGGCGTCCATGTACGCACGTATGCCGGCTCGCACCAATGGACGTGCCATGTCATACCATGTGCACGTTTATATGCGCATGTTATAAAATCAGCCGTACGTGCGTACACTGTCCGCACAATTTTATATGGACGGACGCATGTGCGTGCCAGTTCTTTCCCAGTTCACCCAAGTAAAGGATAGGACTTCCTAACCCCCCTAGTTAATTAGCCTCCCTTTTACCCTGTTAGCCCTGACCCTTATAACCCCACTGACTAGCCCTGTTTTTTTTATTTTAGAACTTACGCGCCATCCACAGCAGAAGTAAAGTTACATGGTAGGGACTCCAGCGCACGCTTGTGCGCACGAATTACTTACACGCAGTCTTCATGTTACAGACCTGGACTGCCCATGTCCCGCCTCTTTTTTCCTTTTTGATTTGTAATCATACTGGGAGATACCCACGTACTCAGGCACTTCTTACGAACCGCGTAGCGTGCACTGACCCGAGACACACATGTATCTCCCAGCTTTGGCACGTGTAGGGATTTTAAAATCAACCTTTAAGTTTTAACTTTGGCGCATCATACATCCCATGAGGAAGGCCTTATATATTTAAAACAGTTTCTGGCATGGTATCAGTTTCTATGCGCTTTGCGTTCTTTAGATTCTTAATTCTTGGTAACACCTAGTGCTAAGATTTCATGGTTAAAAGAAACTAATAGGCGTGCTTTTTCGGTAGTAGTTCTATATTTATGGAATAAGCTTTTGCAATTGCTTTGACAGATTCAAGACTATGATTCTTTTCAAAAAGCACTAAAGACCCATCTGTTCCTTGAAGCAATTAATTTTTAGTTTTTTAAATTTTTAACTTTTATGTTTTGAATTTGTTTTGATGTAGTATTTTTTGTAAGTTGTTGATTGTGTGTTTATTTATTGTTTATCTGTAATCCACCAAGAATGGAAGTCCAGTGATTTGGTGGGACAGAAATTGTTGAATGTATGAATGAACAAATAAATAAAGTCACCATCTTAATCCATTTGGATATGTAGAACTAAAGGTCAACAAACGAGCTGTAGGATGTTGTGGTTCATTGAAGTAAGAACGTTTAAAGCATCAAGGGGAGGCCTTCATATTGCACTAACTGAATACCACTGTGAGTGGCTTTGGAGAGCTGCACCCCCTTGAGCTGCTGAAGGGAGCATCGTTCTCGAATGCTCATCACAAGTGTACTTAGTCCAAAAAATGTTCTCAACTGTACCCAGTCTGCTGACCCTTATTGGTAATAATAATAACTTCCACATCTCAGTCCAGCAGCGTGCGTCAAGTTGTTTTATAAATCAGGATGGCCCATAATTTATTTATTTATTTATTTAATAGCTTTTATATACCGGCATTAGTGAGAAACATCATGCCGGTTCACATTTTAACAAAATGAGCGGAAAATACAATAAAACAAGGAGATAGGGGAGGGGAAAACAAAGCCAACTGGGCAACGAGAGTGCAGGTTTGAGAAGAAAAAACGAATAAACATAATCAAAAGGCAAATTAAAACTGAAACTAATTACAACAATTCAACATGATAATTACAACAGAAAAGGGCATAATATAAAGAGATTACAAAATAATGAAGAGGGAAAAGAAAACGAGAGGGCACGGAGTTCTCGGCATGGAAGGTTGGGTCACCAAAAGGAATAGGGGGGGAGGGGCATGGGTTGAGAAGAACAGACAGTGGGGGGGGGGGTGAATCAATTAGTTGATTAAAATAGTTTCCTAAAAAGAAAAGGATGAAGCTTGAAATATGGGAATCGATTTTGTACCACATAAAGCTAGGAGTCTGGTCCTCAATGATTTCTTAACTATATTGGGATATGATGGGAGTGGTTTGAGATGGGTCCGTGTGTGGTCTTTTTTCTTTTGTTGGGTAGGTTTGAGAGGGGGGGGGGGGGAGAGAGGGCGGTGTATATGAAAGGAACAGTTCACATTATTATTCCATTATTCTCTGGTATGTATTTGCAGTATTTAGTGGGGGGGGGGGGGGGGGGGGGGGGAAGTGTGAGGAGGGATAAAGATTGTTTGTTCATAATTTTGAGTTTCTTTGATGGCTGTTGTGATTTATTGTGTCATTTGTTTGTATAAAATTCAATAAAAAGATTCTAACATAACATCAAACGATGTTCCACTTTACATAAGCATCCTATTCTGAGCAGCAGCTAATTTGTTGGAAAAATAATCATTTTTAGTAAACAAAATAGACAAACAATCTTGTAATGGGTTTGGTGTTTTGCTTTATCTTCCAGGCTCTATGATCTGCACTATACTGTCTCTCATATTAAAAGCTAGAACTTCCCATGATAGTCCACCACAAAGGGTTAACATTTGGAACCATCCAGAAACATCATCGCCCAAGCCTCATGGAAGTGCTGATTACTGAGGTTGCTCAAACTCATCAATCCTTCTATGGAAACATTAGAGAAACCTTACCACAGAAAGAGACAGAAATCATATACAATGTTGTGCAGCAAAACTTATTACTGAGAGAATCTTACTACCAAGCAAACAAGGCGAGAAGAACAGGAGAATGATAGCGACTCCTCCTTGGAAAAAATGTATAGAAGAGGAAAGGAAATGAATGCATGCAGAGGCGTCAGTGGCAGATGCATACCTGAAAGAACTGAGGACACCGAAAGTAATGAGAAAAATCCAAAACGTAAAGCTAAGATACACTGCACTAACAGAGGAAGAGCTTAAATCTATTATCCTTCAGCAATGCACTGAAAATAAGAGCAGAAGCACAAAAGCTGCAAAGATAAGTTCTTGGAGGAGAAGTCCATTAATGGCTATTAATCAATTTTACTTAGGGAATGGCCACTGCTATTAATTGCATCAGTAGCATGGGATCTTCTTAGTGTTTGGGTAATTGCCAGGTTCTTATGGCCTGGATTGGCCACTGTTGGAAACAGGATGCTGGGCTTGATGGACCCTTGGTCTGACCCAGCATGGCATGTTCTTATGTTCTTATATTAAGAAAACAAAAGCGAGGCAGTAAAATGAATTATTTAGAGAGAACCCAAAGCATACAGGGAATTGGGGAAGAGCATTAGTGCAGATAAAACACCAGCCATGAAAGAAGAACCCAAACAGTTGGGAGAAATTATATCGCAGAGGATCAGAATGGCTGTCCAGCAATGCAGGAGAATATAGAACAGGCAAACAACACAACTATGGAATGGCCTGAAGTATTTTTTCACTTAGCGCACAATCGAGCTATGGAATCTGTTGCCAAAGGACTTGATCAAGGCAACTTACACAGGGGGTCATTTTCAAAAGCAATCGCAGGGCGGAGTCGGCCCCGGAAGAGGAGGAGTCGGGGCGGCACCGGGGCCAACTCTGCGGAGACATCGCTGGCGGCGAACGGTAAGGACCCTTATCGCCGCCAGTTTCACGACGAATAACTACACCTTTTATGGTGTAGTTATTCGGTGCGAAAGCCGACAGCCAGCGCACCGCAGTGATGCGATGGCTGCCGGCTTTCACAGGCCTGCCCCCCTCTTCTCCCCCCCCTGCTTCCCATTACCGCCGGATTTTCTAAAGTCTGCAACATTAGAAAATCCAGGCCACAGTGAGGTTCAAAAGAGGATTGGATAAGTTTCTGAAGGAAAGGTCCAGCGCTTGGGAAAGCCGGCGCTTATTATCCCTGGGAGTGAGATGTTTCTTTCTGGTTCTGGAGGAAAGAGGATGCTGGCATGATAGGAGGAGCTAGGCTGGCTCTGGTTCTGATTCACGGCCTTCTGGGTCCCTATGGCCTTCCCGGCAATAACTCATAAAGGGATGAAAAACCATACCATTTGGAGAAGGAGATATTTCAACAAGAGGTGACTCTTTATACATTAAAATCTCAACAAGGAACAAAGCATGCAGCTCGGATGTACATTAATATGTACATGCTTCGAAAAATGGTAATGGCCAGTTTACAACGAAAATTCACAATCCCCCCCTCCCCCCCAAAAAAACAAAGGAAATAACTGTGGGAATAAAAAGCATTTGTAGATGAATACAATGCAAGATAAATCAAATCAAATCATATAAACTCTGGCAGAAATTGATAACGGAACAATTATTAATGTTGTAATTACCAGACATGAAATAATAGCCTATGACAATCTCCTTGGTAAATGATTCACCACTATATACACCAGGCAAATTTGTTATAAGAGAAAAGTAGTTCCCATTTGCAGAAATGTGCTTGCAGATTGCTGGGCTGTGTAAACACAGATAAATGCCTTATTCAAGCTAAAATGCTGGACTTCCCCTTGTATTATTGCCATGAAATTTCTGTTTAAAGGCCTCCTGTAGAAAGCTTTTTCCCCATGGCCAGCAAGTGGGAGGGAGGAAATGTTAAGTGAATCTTCTTTGCAGGATAACCCGGTGACTGGATGAGCCCGAGACCCACGGGGAGACTTGACAGCATCATTACTGGAAACGACATTTACATTGCCATGGAGAAGGGGTTATTGGTGTGTGAGGTGTGAACGCATTCAGCTGGGTTTCCTGCATTTCCACTTTTTCATATTGAACCTTGAAAACACCCCAAGAATGAGCAGTAAACCTTGGGGCTTGGTAAATCACGTTCCACGGCTATTCAGCACCATGGTCTGGACAGCTCCTGTAACATCTCCACCCACCCCTTTGGCCGGCTTTCAAGAACTGTACTCCCATCAAGTCAGTGTCAAAGGGTTACTACAACCCTCCAAAGCTGAAAGCTGGTCACAAAAGGGGTCGGTTTGCAGAGTTTAGCTTCCTAACTTTGGGAGCCTGGCTCTGTTATCTAAATGGATTAACATGGCAAGCACACTGCTTTTTCTAAGGAAGCCTGGATGGCTGTAGAGCAGTGAAGTTTCTGCGATCAAGATTTACACTGCTGTAAGCTTTGCGGTAGATCTTTTTTTCTAGTGAAGATTAGGGTAGTATAAATGGCTTATTGTGCAATGCCTTCAGTAAACCTTCGAGAGCAAGATGGTGCAGTTTGTACATTTTCCCTCCCAAGTCATTTTAGGAGTGAATCCTGAGCAAATCCCATTTCCTTTGCTACAATAACTTGATTTCTGCCTGTGTCTGCGCTGGTTGCCCATCCCAGCGCCTGAGGACTTCCCGTGGTAAGCATTCTGGGCCCAAGGGTTTTTGGTTTGGACTCAGCAGAGCCAGCCAGTCCTGGTCCGTGTGGCTAGGGAGCACAGGAGCACCGCTCTGCAGCACAGGCTGAAGAGTCAAGGTTGCCTTTGATGGTTGTTTGTAGGGAGAATCGATAATTTGTCCATTATGAGCACTACAATTTCTTTTGAAGTAAAATGTAAACAAAGGAGGTACCAGAGACACTCACTGCATTCACAGCCACGGCTGGAGGCCTTCTTTTGCTCTGAAACATCCATTAACTGCCTGCTACCTCGGGATAAGGGGACTGAGGGAGCCGAAATCTCTCCCCATGTTATTCTCCCGGGCTTAGGTCTGGTTTATGCTTTTGGCCCTGGCATTAAGGAACTGGTTCTAGCCCTTGTTCAGTAGGTTTGGAATAATAATAATAATCATCATCATCGTATTCCTCCCGTTACCATGGAAATGTTCAGTTACTGTCGAGGGCAGAGAAGAACAGAGCATACATTTGATAGATCCTAACTGTCTATTAGCATAATGCTGGTTTAATAGATGACAAAAACAAAGAAACTATTTTGAAATACTGGTAAGTACAAGGAAGGCAAAATCCTGAATGCTAATAGTGTATAACACACACACACAAAACATGATTAAATCTTTCCTTACGTGTTTCATTTAAGTCTGAACATCCATTTATTTCTCTGGGCTTATCAGACGTATGATTACTTCTCTGCAATCCATTTAAAATTGAGCCAGACTGTCACGTTCTACCGTGTAGGCATGGATCCTCTGACCTGGCCAGTCCTTAGTCGACTGACCATTTTGTATAGGGTGACTTGCACAACTCTAGATTTGTCCTGGGGAGAGGCCCCTCGAGAAGAGGAGCAGTTGACGGAGAAGCGAGTCCAAATGAAAGATGCCCTTGCACCGGGATGCCAGCTCTGCCTCTGCGGAACAATGGAGAAGCCCATTAACCTTCCGGTGCCTTCTTTAACCGCACTGTAACATTAAAGAGTCCCGGCATTTGGCTATTCAAAACCCAGCTGTTATTCTTCGCACATTTTCCTCTGTCCTGGAAGAGCTGTTGATCCTTTGCAGAGCATCCATTCTGGACAGGGGCTGCAGAGACAGTACCCAGGTTCTGCCACCCTTTGAAAGGGGCCAGAACACGCAGAGTGGCCATCGCTGCTTTCACCTCAACAGAACAGGCTGTGAGGGTGGCCTGCGCCCGGGGCCACATGTCCATGGCCTTAGGCCTAGATTCATCAAATTGCTAATATTTATAGTGGAAATATGGTGCATTAGCGGCTGTGAAAAAAGGGGCATGGATATACAAATTTTCAAGATTCTGCATCATGTAGCTAAAAATTGTAACCTGCGATAATTTTTGTAGCTCGGAACAGCTTATCGCGGTGTGCAACGTAATAAGAACATAAGAACATATGAAATTGCCATGCTGGGTCAGACCAAGGGTCCATCAAGCCCAGCATCTTGTTTCCAACAGAGGCCAAACCAGGCCACAAGAACCTGGCAATTACCCAAACACTAAGAAGATCCCATGCTACTGATGCAATTAATAGCAGTGGTTATTCCCTAAGTATAATTGATTAATAGCCGTTAATGGACTTCTCCTCCAAGAACTTATCCATACCTTTTTTGAACCCATCTACACTAACTGCACTAACCACATCCTCTGGCAACAAATTCCAGAGCTTTATTGTGCGTTGAGTGAAAAAGAATTTTCTCCGATTAGTCTTAAATGTGTTACTTGCTAACTTTATGGAATGCCCCCTAGTCCTTCTATTATTCGAAAATGTAAATAACCGAGTCACATCTACTCGTTCAAGACCTCTCATGATCTTAAAGACCTATCATATCCCCCTCAGCCGTCTCTTCTCCAAGCTGAACAGCCCTAACCTCTTCAGCCTTTCCTCATAGGGGAGCTGTTCCATCCCCTTTATCATTTTGGGCGTGACGCACGCCGTGACGTCATGCGCGCCCGTCTATATGCTTTCATTGGCCGGAGCGCCCAAATTGATGGGCGCTCAGGCCAATGAAAGTACGCTTCGCTCGCGCCGTGACTTTTGATTTGAATATCTCCGAGCAAAGCAGGAACTGTCTGATCACCTTAGCTTGAGCGTGCCTAGGTTTCTCGGGGTATGTAAAACTAAGACTGGGACCAGTGGAATAATTAAAAACCAGCAGCCTTAGCCAAACAGGACGCTCTCCCATTCTGTGCCTATGGAAAACGTCCTCAATGAATTGGCGCGGGGGGGGGGGGGGGGACTGCTGCGAGCCGTTTTCGCCGCCGGCTGCCCCCTCCGGAGGGCGGCAGAGAAGGGAAGTGGCTGAAAAGCAACAAAAGGTAAGTTGGCACATGTCGAGCCGCTTCGGGAGGAGGGGATTTTCGGTTTTTCGGTTTTCATGGGTTAAAGTTGGGATCCACTTCCTGGTGCCTGTCATTTCAAATGTCATTTGAAATGACAGTTGAAATGACAGGTACCAGTGCACCCAGGATACTGTATAGGCGCTGTATTAAGCACCTATACAGTAAAATGGGTTGCGCGGGCCTAACACTTCGCAGACGCGGCTTGCATTTGCATGCCATTTAAATAGAGTATCGAGCGGTATGTGATCAGAACAGTGCGTGGGGCAAACGAGGGTGCACCCGGCACTGCCGCACTCTTTCTAACGCGTCCTTACTGTATCGACCCGTTAGAGAATAGCCACTGCCATTAGCAACGGTAACATGGAATAGATTTAGTTTTTGGGTACTTGCCAGGTTCTTATGGCCTGGATTGGCCACTGTTGGAAACAGGATACTGGGCTTGATGGACCCTTGGTCTGACCCAGTATGGCATGTTCTTAGGTATTTTCCATTCCCTAGAGGGCTCAGAGTGACCCATTTTACTGTATAGTTTGTAAGGAAAAGTGGCAGTGGAATATGAACCCTGGCTTATAGCCCTCTGCTTTAATCACACCTTTTAGTATTTTACTTTCCAATTTTGGCTATTTTTCACTTGTCAATAAATGAGAAGTTGTGTGGGGCACTCCAGTAAAAGGAAAATATAAGATTTTCTTTTCCAGGCTTAACTTCACTGTACTATTGCATCAATACTCTTAGGTTTTGGAAAATGTACAGTAGTAGCAGTCATTCTGGACAGCTGCCATGACACAGTGGAGTCAGCTGCAACCTACCCAGATCACTGTGCAAGGCATGACCTGTGGCTTTTAGCACGGAGGACTGACAGAGCAAGACAAGGCAGGTCAGTGATCAACGATTATTTTCTTCATGGTTGGGAGCGTAATGATCAGGTAATTGTAGGTCTACCAATGTCAATATGCACTGCAAGTGATCTCAGATTGAAGGAAATCCGTTTCTTTTCTTACTTCAGTCGTCTGACTAGGAAAGTGTTTTTTTATTTTTTGAGCTGGCATGTTAACTGCACTCCAATCTGATTGTGTCTATCTGTGCACTACCAAAAAGGAAATTATACAGACATGAAAAGTCTTACCCCTGATTCCCATTTCTGGACAATTTCCGGGTTTTTGTTTTTTTTGCCCACTCAAAACACATTCACTTTATTGCCTGGCTGAGAGGTTATTAAAGCAAGGGCCTGATTCCCTCATCTCCCTGCAAAACAGCCTAAACTCTGATCAGCGCGGTGGTCTGGGATAGGAAGAAGTGGGGCAGTCAGTTTATATGAGGCTCAGACTGTTTTACACTGAGAACAGCAGGGCTGGGGCCAGCACCAAGATTTCGCCTCATTCCTTTCGGAGGCAGACAGACTCCGCCCACCCCCCTCCTTCTGCTCTCCGGGCCAAAAATATTCTAAACCCCGGCTCGGGAGGGGGAGGGGGAGGGGGGGCGCAGCGCATGAGCAGAGTCACGCCTAGAACGCTTCTCCAATCCAGCGGGCAGCCAGAGAACAGGGCCAATCAACGGGCAGCACTCGCTGACCAATCGGCTCCGGAGATGCCTAGGCTGTCCAATCGGAGGGCGGCTACCATGTTTGCGGAAGTAGCGTGGTGCCGGGGGGGTTGGCAGCTGCTGGCAGGAGCTGCGCGTGCAGGGTGGTGGGCGCTCGCCATGCGGCTGATGCACTTTAACCCCGGCTGGGAAGCTCTGCCTTTATGTTTAAAGGTTAAGGATGGGCCGCGGTCGCTATGGATTTGAAATCAATTGGTCGAACTTTGTTCTCTCGAGTCAGTCTGGCTGACTCTTTAGCACTTCCTACGTTACAGCTGGATTGCTGTGGAGGGCTGAGTAATTTGGATTATAGAAAGGTACAGATTGCATTTTAATATTGTTAATTTCAGAATATAATATTTCACGAGTTACTTGTTTGGAATGTAGTAAGAGCCACCAATTCTGTAGTTCTTAAGTGTGGGGAATGTCTTTTCAGTTTAGATAAAAATACAAAGTTTTATGGCTAGACTCAAACTAACAGCTTACCCAGAGCAAACTGAAAGTATTAGACTGTGCCTTTCCAGTGGTATGTATGTGCATTATAGTGTTCACAACGCTTCTGTGTTGTTTTAGGGAATAAAGGTGAATACAAATACGGTAGTAACTTTTTATTGAACTAAATACATTTTTTGATCAGCTTTTGTGGGCTATTATTCCCTTCCTATTACTCCCTTGGCTCATATATTTGGCCTGAGGACGGGAGTATTAGTTTCTAAAAGCTAGCCAACAAAACTGTTAAAAGTAGTCCAATAGAAAGATATCGCAGTATATATATATTTTTTTGTTTTTATTTTTGTGCGTTCAAGAGGACTAAAAGAGCAGCCACACTATTTTATCTCTTCCTCAGGCCAGAACAGAATGAGCCAAATGAGACATTGTGTTATTTCAGGGCATCTTAATTATGTAAATTACCATGACTGTTCATGTGCACCAGCTTAACTCTAAAAGGTGACTTCCAGTGGAGATGAGTGTCACGCTTCACTGAAGATAAATGGAAGAAATAATTTATCATTGTACTGGTGATAACTGGAAAAGGTTTCTTGTGGTCCTGGATATGATCAAATAAAATTGTGCAAGAAAAGACCTTCTATTTGTTTACAGCACTGACAGGCATTCAACCAGTCAGATAGCCCAGTAGGCATTTTATGGGCAGTGGTGTCCGATGCATCGGAGTGTTAATGGACTTTTACTTCTTAGCAGTCCTTTAGAGGAGAGGCATGTTTGCAGAATTATTTTTCAGGTTTAAAACTGGCACAGCTGCAAAGACCTACAAATTGAAACTTCCTAGCTGCTTCATCTCTACTGTTGTGCAGTTTAAATATTTGCTTTAAAAACAAACAGTTGTTAAAAAAATATATAAATAGAACATGATTTATGTAATATTTCTTTGTTTCCTTGTTTGGATGCTGCTGTCACGATCAGACTTGCACTTACTTATCCCCCATCAGCCCAGTGCAGGAGCAGCAGCCAGATTTACAATACTCAAATCTTTATTTTTATTCATTAAAAACATAAGAAGTGACTTGCTGGGTCAGACCAAAGGTCCATTGAGCCCAGCATCTAGTCACTGTCAGCCCAATCCGGATCTCTAAAATGTACTTGGCAGATCCCAAAGAGCAGACCCATGCCCAGGTAGCTGGCTAATAATTGTTTATGGCCTTTTTTATTTTTTTAAGCAAGATTTTTATTTTTGTAATTTTTTAAAAATAAACATACTGGGGATCAGTTTGCACTAGCTGCCCACTAGTAAGTTCAGTTAATGCAAGGTATCCTTGAAACTGAATATTTACATTGCACATTATGTACTGCCATGAAAATGTGATTTCAGTGTTCACTGTGATAAAACAGATGGACATTTCAATCAATTCTGATCTGTGTCCTACAGGTTGATTTTTCAGTTATGATGGGGGCAATTAAGTATGTCGACTTGACAGATTCCAATTTTGCTGTAGCCGTTCTCTGCATTATTTTCAACCCACTTTTCTGGAATGCGGTAAGTACTGCACACCACGAGGTAAATTTAAGGGAGAGAAGGTTCTAAGCAATATTGTAACATAGCCAACCCAGACATGGATTGGATGTAAATGTGGACTAGGGGGCATTCCATGAAGTTAGCAAGTAGCACATTTAAGACTAATCAGAGAAAATTCTTTTTCACTCAATGCACAATAAAGCTCTGGAATTTGTTGCCAGAGGATGTGATTAGTGCAGTTAGTGTAGCTGGGTTCAAAAAAGGTTTGGATAAGTTCTTGGAGGAGAAGTCCATTAACGGCTATTAATCAAGTTAACTTAGGTGATAGCCACTGCTATTAATTGCATCAGTAGCATGGGATCTTCTTGGTGTTTGGGTAATTGCCTGGTTTTGGCCTCTGTTGGAAACAGGATGCTGTGCTTGATGGACCCTTGGACTGACCCAGCATGGCAAGTTCTTATGTTCTCATCTTAAAGTCTGCTCTGTTCTTCTGTCAGAGGAAGAAATAACTTTTTAATATAAATGTTTGGGCGATTGTTTTTTTCACTGTGGTTTAGCAGGGTTCTTACAGCTGCTCTGCTCCTAGCTTCCTCCTGAAGGAGCAACTCAGGAGTCCCAGTAGAGGCAGGTTGAGGATCTGCTATGATAGAAGGAGCAGAGAAACATCTGTGCATACAGAGCACATAAATGTAGGAATTAATGTGAGCAGGGGTAAGTGAGGTAAACCCTGGGAATATTAATACAAATCCAGCTGTTCGAGTGGAGCAGGGACAGTGTGTACAGTGCCTGTCACCTCAGATGCTTGCTGGGTTTATTCATTAGAGGTTTTCTCCATCATCTGCTGGCTGTGATTCAAAAGTGAATGTGAGACCCCAAAATGAATAAGGCACAATGAATTGGGTATTTAACGCTGCCTCTTAATACAATTCAGCTGCCTGCCTTTTGAGTGGAACAACGCATTTACTTGATTTAAGAATCCAACCAGAAATGATGGACCAGTGATGGTCTCAACTGACCTAATGCAGCAGTAAAACATTATTTCAATAGTCTTTTGTTCCCAAGCACTTATTTT
Organism: Rhinatrema bivittatum; assembly: GCF_901001135.1. Lineage (NCBI taxonomy): Eukaryota > Metazoa > Chordata > Amphibia > Gymnophiona > Rhinatrematidae > Rhinatrema > Rhinatrema bivittatum. The sequence goes on from NC_042628.1 coordinate 7,172,821, forward strand.
GATAAGGACCCCCATCCTCACATCAAAGTAACCTGGATGGGGAGGCAGCAGCCCTAAGGTATGGCCTCTCATACCTCTAAAACATCTGGATGACTGCCTCATCTGGGAGTGGCTGGCAGAGGCCATGGCATTTCTGACCTTGCCTGGTTTTCTAGCTCCATTTTCTTCCTGCACTAACTTTCAGTCCATAAGTCTCTGTTCCTTTGAGCTGTGGGCCCAAGGAGTGCACATCCCCCACTTGCAGGATATGGATGTTGTTCCGAGCCCCCTCTGGTGCTGAGCTCATGCATAGCGTTTGTGTTTGCACTGAGTGAATGCTGTGCTGCTGTTCTCCTACACAAAGTGCCAGAGATAAGGGAGGGAATGTGTAATCCTGACCCTGGTTAGGCCAGACGAGAGCTTTCTACCTTACAGCACTGTGTGCCCGTCCCTGAAATCCCACCTTTGGGAGGCTGCTGTTAAAATCTTAACCTCTTTTTTTTCCTATAATAAATAAGTGTTTGAGGCAACTTTTTTTTTATCTTAATGATTGTATGTCCTAACTAGATTGTAAGCTCCTTGGAGCAGGGACAGTCTCTTATGTGTGTCTGTACAGCATTGCTTCTGTCTAGTATTTTATTTATTTAAAATATTTATATGCCACCCAATCACAAAAGCTGTGAGCGGCTTACAAAGAAACATTCATAAAATCAAACAATCATAATACAAAACAAAATAAAACAAGTGTCAGGACAATAGACATCTTCACAATTTCAATTAACACAAAAAATGTCAGGAAAGGCCATTCGAAACGAAAAGGTTTTCAGCTGCTTTGTAAACGATTTTATGCAAGTTGTTAATTGCAATTTTGTTGGTTTGGGAACAGCAAAAGAAAATGCTCCCCACCAGACACACGGTACGCGTTGAGGGGACGTCCAGCCAAACCTCTTTGTGAGGATCTCCGTGATCTTGGTGGGTTATGTATTTGTAAAATTTGAGCAATGGTAAATTCTCTGTACAAGTCATTTTGAATACCAGACAGGCTACCTTGTACCAAGCTCTCATTTTAACTGGTAGCCAATGAAGACTGCAGCGAGTAGGGGAAATATCTGCCCTCTTACAAAGCTCTGAGATAAATCGGGCCGTGGAATTGTGCAGCAGCTGTAAGGCATGCGATGCGTACGCTCGTAAATCCCTATACAATGCATTGCAATAATCTAAACCGGGAAGGATCATTGTACTAGCGATGGAAAGTCAGCATTTATAAGACCCTTCTTCTTCAGACGAAGGTGACAGTCGCCAGATGTAATGACTGCAGCAATCTGTACTATACAAATGATAAGGAGCAGTAGTAGCAATGCTTGACCACATGAATACTCTTGTCTAGCATGAAATGTTTTAGCCATTTTTTTAATTTAGCTTCTTCTCTTTCCTGTTGCATCTCTTCTTTGTCGGTTCAATCTTTTTTTTGGTTGATGAATAGCAACAGGTTAGAATGTGAGGGGGGGGGGTCAGTGATCTTTATTATTCTACAGGGTTGATGGGCACCATCTAAATTGTATCGGAAGATCACAGGATTCTCTCAAAGCAGTTTGAGGTGAGGTTGTGAATCCCAAAGGTGTGAGAATTTGGGGTGTTTCCTGGAAATCGTTATTGGAGCATAGCTCTGTGTTACACATTGGTGCGTACTTTTAATCACAGACCTGGTCCACACAAATAACAGATGTAAAGGCCACAGGTAGTTTTATACCTACAGACTTTGCCGTTGCCTTTTGAAAATTAGCAACCTGACCTGACAAAAAATTTCCCTCATGCAATTGTGTTAATTCTGTATATGTAGATTAGAGCAAATTGACTGACACTCAATAACGCATCTTGAGAATGCATGCAAATGCAAAATAGTTGTGATAGTGCAGGGTAATTGGCAGATTACGTGCACAATAGTTGTGATAGTGCGGGGTAATTGGCAGATTACGTGCGCAATAGTTGTGATAGTGCGGGGTAATTGGCAGATTACGTGCGCAATAGTTGTGATAGTGCGGGGTAATTGGCAGATTACGTGCGCAATAGTTGTGATAGTGCGGGGTAATTGGCAGATTACGTGCGCAATAGTTGTGATAGTGCGGGGTAATTGGCAGATTACGTGCGCAATAGTTGTGATAGTGCGGGGTAATTGGCAGATTACGTGCGCAATAGTTGTGTAAGTGCGGGGTAATTGGGGGATTATATTATTTACCATTCCTGCTTATTTAGGTGGCTCACTTCCCTTTTGGTCCACAGATTTCCTCCACTGCCTTGTGGGCTTCTAAGAATTGGAACCTGCCACAGTTGGGTTAAAGCACTGTGAGCCTTCGTTCTCTACTGTCTGGGGAGTCTCTTCCCCCACCCATCTATCTAGTCTGGTCATTTCACCGGGGCTCCTTCTGGGAACCCTGCAATCATGGGCCCTGAATCCAATCACTAGGTGTCGCCATTGCCTGATGACCGACTGTGACTCCCTGCCCTCGGGCATTGTGAGCGCTGCCTCCGCAGCTGGCCCAGTGAGCAGAAGTCCTACGGGGAGAGTCAGACTTGGGTTCCTCTGCCTGGCTGTGCTCAGTTACTGCCACAGAGCCAGCAGTCTGGTCCCATCTGTGACTGCTGCCAGGGATCGAGGGACAGCGCAGAACTGCTGTGAATCTTTACAGCTGAACCCTTGAAGGGATGGTGATGGGGCTGCAGCGTTTCTGGATCACATGACGCCTGGAAAAGGGACTTCCGACGTGTTCTGTACAACAGTAAAAGGTGGAGGATTCAGTTTCTTCAGAGCTCTGGTTAAATCCAAGAGCGGGAACGCACAAAAACAAAATCCTTTCAAAAAAGAAAAAAAAAAAAGGTCTGATCTCTCAAGGAAATCCGTTTCTCTTTCTGGTTCAGACAGTTGGGTTTGGCCTTTGAGTATGTAAAAAGGAAAAGTGCCTTTATGTTTGGAGCTGGCCTGATAGTCTGTTGGACAGTTTTGGGGTACAGGCTGCAGATGCTGTGTGGGTGTTAGATGGCAGCTGAAAGGAAGGTGCCCTACTCATCACTCTAGTAACCACAGCGCCCATCCCTCCTCTACACAGCTTGGAGGTAGCAGCTGGAGTAGTCTGAGGCCTTTCGCTCGTGTTGGAATTTCGTAAACCTGTAGGTAGCTTTTTTTTTTTTGTATTTTTGAATGTTTCCTTTTCTATTTTTTGCACTGCAAATATGTGCTGGGAACTTACTGTCGCTGCACTAAGAGGGAGAGGTTGGTGTCTACCAACCAACCTCATCCACATTTGCTGGCTCAGCACCTGCAAGCAAGTTTTTTAAAGAATCGAAGCGTGACCGATGAAATGGGGATTGCCCTGTATGTCCAGGAAACGTGGGCAGACAGGAACCTTGTACAGTGAGCTTCATCTGTTTCTGAATAAAAATATTCTCTCTCCAGGGGACTCCCTGGCTGTTGGTTCCTGGCCTTGTAAATTTCGTCGGGCTGTGTACAAACGTGCCAGGTGCTGACGCATTACAGAAAATTATAGTAGCACTGCTTTCGCTGTACGTGTGATAAGAGCAGGGCAGCTTCTCCTCAGAAGGCTGAGCTTACAGGGCCAGAAGTTTAATATGAAAGAGCTCTCCTCCCTTGTATATGAATGAACTACAGTACCTGGAAGGCCTGGGTTTGTGAGTCTCAGTTACTGGAGTTTAAAGCAGAAAAGTAATTCAGCACTCCCAGATTTTCAACATTCACCGTGTCAGTGCTCCTGTCACGCTCTGAATGCAAGAGAACTGCTTTTGTATCCTTTAAAGATATCCGCGGCAGTCTCTTGAGATGAGGGACAGCTGTCCGACTGGCTGATGCTTTTACATTTGTAAAAGGAAGGCCTGCAGTGGACCCATGAGCGAGTGTGAGATTCTCCTCCTGGCTTTTAATTTGGGCTTATTTAAATTGAACACTTTGTTGTTTGTAGCAGGTAGGAAAGAATCCGAGGTTTGCACAGCAGAAGCAGTGAACGTAGCAGCTGGAGACGCACACGAGGTAGTTAGCATCAAATTCAAGAAAAGAAAAGCTTGGAACCTGAGGCAGGAAAAAGAAATCTTTTATAGAGGGAATAAATGCTGTTGTCAGCGAGCAGTGGTTTCAGCGTGTGACGCACTGCAACCACACGCCACGGTTTAAATGGTTCCTGGAGATGCAGCAGTTTCAGATAACTGAAATCTCGCTCATTTTCAGACCCCCAGGCCCTGCTGGTCTGCCTCTGTTCCTTCCTGCTATAATGTTGCTCTCTGGCTTCACCTTCGCTTCCCTGCAAGCTGTGTTTTATTTTATTTCCTGGATTCCTGCACCTTCCTTTGATTTCCCCTTTAACTGTGGTTTTGGGACAAAGGGGTAAACAACAGTGGCTCCTGGTTTGAAGCAATGTGGAGGTTGAGTTGGCTGACTTGGATGCACAGAAAAATAGGTCAGCAAACAAAGCTGATTGTGAGATCTTTTCATTGGCACGGATGTATTTGTTAGTGGTGGTGTCACTTGCAGTGTGGTATCGGGTTCATCGACCTCCATTCCTGATGAAGGCAGAGGAGAGATTTTGGGATGAATGTATCTGATGATCTCCAGGTACCGAAATACTGAGAATGCAGTGGCCAGAAGGATGCTGGGGAAAGAGACTTAACCAGCAGAAGCGAGAGGTGATAATGCCCCGCGTACAGGTCTCAGTGGTGGGACCTTGCCTACAACAGTGGGTTCAGTCCTGGAGGCAGTATCTCTGACAGGACAGGCTGTCTGCATGCTGCAAGCCATATGAGATGAGACCCAAGAACCCAAATATGTATGCCCTAGCCTAGAAGAGAAGAAAGATGGGGGGGTATATTATTAGGCGTTTAAATAGCTCAGAGATATAAATGCACGAGAAATGATCCTTTTTCAGAGAAAAGAATGTTCCGGAACAGGAGGTCTCCCAGGGTGTAGACTTGGGAGCAACATCGGAAAATATTTTTTCACAGAAAGTCGTGCTGGATGCATGGAATGTCTTCCCCGTGGAAGAGATGGAGACAAAAACAGTAATGAAATTCAAGAAGGCCTGGGAATAACCAAAGAGTATCCCTAGTTGTGAAGGAAAAGACAGAGATCAACTGGAGTCTTCAGCATTGCTATTGAAGGTAGGTTGGGTTGACTAGGTGAGCCGAATGGTCCTGAGCAGCCATCATGTTCTGTTTCCTAGTGGATCTACTCAAAACTTGTTAGTGTCACTTTCTTCTCGTATCTGCTCATGTAGTGCCTTCCTAGGGGGTCTTCAAGATCATTGTTTCCTCTTTGTACTTGGCATTTACCAGTGTTGAGGTCTCTTTGCTTAGGCCCCTTCTTCTGTGCGGCAGTTCTTTGCACTACCATGCCCAAACCCAACCCTTCGTCCTACCATAAGCTCATCCCTGATTCTGCATTCAGAAAAGGGTTTGGTTTAGGTGGTCTTGAGTATTGAGAGAAACTTGACTGGGTACGGTTAGCAACTTTAAACATAAAAATAATACAAAGGGGTTGATTCACCCCTGCTGGTTGGACCTCAAAATATTGGGTTTTCCCCAGTATCTGTTCTCATGAAAGGAGATATCTGGCTGCTAAACTGCATGTTTTAAAACATTCCAGACATTAAGATGATGATAAGTGCCCTGCTGGGTCAGACCAAGGGTCCATCTAGCCCAGCATCCTGTGTCTGAGCGTGGCCAATCCGGATCTCTATGCAGTGCTAGCAGATCTGAAAGATGTCATGGAGTATGAGTCCTTGAGCTGTGGCATGGTTGCTTTTCCTCAACTCATGGGTACACTACTGGCTGGAACTAAGAGGAGGCTTCACCCATATCAGTCTCTTCCCCCTGCAGGTTGAGCGCATGGGTTCTGAGACTGGCGGGCCTAAGGCGAATATCCACAGCAAGAAGTGTTCTGAGAGTGAGGGCATATAGCTGTTAGACGGGGTTGATATTCAGTCAAGGGTTGAGACAGGTGAAGAGCAAGGCAGAATCAGTATCCAGGCAATGGTCAGCAACGAGAGATCAATCAGAGGGGTGAGGAAGACAGAGAATGTGGACAAGGAAGAACAAGAACAAGGCTGGGAAAAAGAACAAGCAGGAAGGGGCAAGGCTGGATGGGAACAAGGCAGGAGCGTGGTGGGATAAGGAACCAGGTGAAGCAACCAACAACCGACCAAGATGCAGGAAGACCCATAGCTGAGGCATTAGCTAGGAATTTAAATGAGGTTTAAATATCCGGGCTGCTGATGTCACCCAGTGGCACCACGGGAGGGTTTTCCTGCTGCAAAGCCTACTAGAATGGGCCTTTTTCCAGATCATTAATGAATAAGTTAAACACTGGTCCCTGAGGCACTCCACTATCTACCTCTTTCCATTGGGAAAACTGACCATTTAGTCCTACCCCCTTGTTTCCTATTCCCGATGAGCTTCTCATTAGGTAACTCTATCAAATGTTCACTTTCTCCACCTTCAGAGAACTCTAATAAATGATAAGTCATGATCTCCCTTTGCTAAATCCATGCTGGCTCTTCCCCATTACAAAATGTTTATTTCTTCAGTAATAGCTTGCACCATTTTACCCAGCATTGATGTCGGGCTCGCTGGTCTTTAGTTACATTGGTCATTCCTCAGTCTTTTTTGAAAATTGGCATTGCATTGGCTACTCCATTCAAGTATAGAGGCAGATTGGCATTTTACGTTACAGATTACCAGTAAGCAGGTCTGCAATTTTGTATTACAGTTTCTTTAGAACCCTAGGGTAAATACCATCTGGTCCTGGTGATTTATTGCTATTTAGTTTATCAGTTTGCTCTACCACCTCTTCAAGATACACTTTTATTTCTTTGTTTTCCTGACTCATCACTTACAGTGGTTACAGTGTGGGTATATCCTCAACTTCCTCTAAAGTAAAGACTAAAGCAAAGAATTTAGTTATTCTTCTATGGCCCAACTGATTCCTTTGGAGTGGTTAGAGCATTGGGCTGTGAACCAGGGAAGTCAGGGTTCAAATACCACTCGCATACCTTAGGCAAATTACTTCACCCTCCAGAACAAAAGGAAAAGTGTAAACTTCGTGATGGCTTGGGGCTAACTTGAAATGGAGCATCAGTTGCTACCCTAGGAAACTTGCTGGGTAGCTGGATGGACTATTCGGTCTTTATTTGCTATCATTTTCTATGTGACTATGTTACTGTTTGCAGGTTTCCCATTTTTATTGTATTTGAAAAAGCTTTTATTAGTTTTTGCCGTGATGGCAAGCCTCTCCTCAAATTCTCTGTTCTGTTTTATTAGCATTTTACATTTAATTTGCCAGTGCTTGTGCCCCTTTATTTATTTATTTATTTATTTAAAACATTTTTATACCGGTATTCTGTATTCAGTCATACCAGTTTACAATAAAACAAAATAAAATACAAACAGAATAAAACATACATAATAAAACAAATAAATTCAATCAAAATACAATCAATAAAATAACATTAGAATCACATTAATAAAAAAAATTAAGATCAACACATTAGAATCATCATTATCTCCTTGTTAGGTCCTGCTTTCCATTTGTAAAGGATGCCTTTATTTTTTTACTTTAATAGTCTTTCACAGCACCATTTAGCCATTGTAGAGATGCTGGTGGTTGTTCTTTTAACCTTTTTTAATTTGTGAAATACATTTCATCTGGGCTTCCAAGATGACATGCCTCATGCAGAAGTTTAACCTTGGTAACAGCTCCTTTTAATTTCTTTCATTTTATCATAGTCACCCGTTTTAAAGTCATATGTTACCACAGTTTTATTTATTGTTTCTCTCTCGTGATTACCTCAGATTTGACTGCATTATTGTCACTATACAGTAAAAAAAAAAAAGTTTGAATACTAAGACAAATCAAGCCATACCTTGAGGCTACTGACCTTATAGGCACTTGTGATTTAACAGGTTAGACTATCGTAACTCGCTTTATCTTGGGCTGCCTCACAAGTGGTTCAGAACTCTGCGGCTCGTATTCTGACAGGAACATCTGAGCACGAACGTATTTCACCAGTCCTGTTTTCATTACGCTGGCTTCCTATTGCTTGGAGAGTCCTGGGGTACAAGCTCTCTGCGATGAAACTCCCCTTTCTGCCGGCGCACTGCTAAAGATCTGTCGTCCCACAAGGACTCGGCTGATAAATTGCTTTTAGACGTTCCAAACCCATGGTTAACAAGACTTCACCAGCCACAAGGAAGGATGTTCTCCAACACTTTGGAACAAGCTCCCAGAGGTTTTGAGAAAAGAAGCTTCTATAAAAACTTTCAGGAAACAGCTTAAAGCAGAGGCCTTTAGGGTGCTGATCTGATTTATTTTTCACTGAATTTTAGCACAGTATTTATTCTTTTATTTTTATTTTCTCTGTTTTACTATTTTCATGCATGTCTTATGTATTTTGTTTTATGATGATATGGATCTCTTTGTGAGCCGCTTTGAACCTTGGACTCGGCGGGATATACAGTAAACATTTAAATAAACTCTATCTAACTGGCTCTACCACTTGTGCCCCTTGCGGCTGAGAGCCATATTTAAAGCTGTATCCTCTCTCATTGGTTCTAGGACCAGTTTCTCCATGACGTAGTCATTTGTGGTATCTAGGAACGTAGCCTGAATAAAGTTATTTAGAGAGAGCAGGAGGGAAGCCGACTACACAAAGCACTTTCAGACTCCACCTCAAAAGGTCATTTGCCTCCCAGGGGTTTCTACCCCGATTTAAACTGGCTGCCGTTCAAAGCGGGAGTAAATCCAGATGACCATAACTACCATTTGCTATGGGAGGAAAACAGAATTTTTTCTTTTTCTTCAATGGATTCTGACCCGTGCCACCCTCTCAAGCCACTATTGGTAATGTTTTCCCTGCAATAGGTATGTTTTCCATGTCTGTGTAAATAGTGGGGTTTACCCCATTGAATTCTATGGAGCTGGGATGAATAAGTGTTTCAGAGAGTTCGCATGTGAGGTAGTTTGAAGAATGAAGTATGCAAAGGTGTTTTGTGTTTCTCTGCTCATTGCAAGCAGTGACATCATGGCCTGTGCATGCCGCAAGCACTTTTCCTGCCTGCAGGAGACCAATGTCACATGAGCAACTCGGCTTATCTGAAAAGGGGTAATGAGGCTCATGCATAGGGAAATGAGGCAAACGGTGCAACCCACAGCTCTGAGCAAGGTGGGCCCAAAATGTTTTAATTAAATGCTCATTATTGCCTCCTCTGTCCCTATGTGGCCCTCCTGTGCTGCCTCTGGTCCAGCTAATAGACGTCATTTTTGTTCACTGGCCAGCCCGAGTATGTATTCACTTCAGCCTCCTTTCTGGGTTTCAAGTTAGTTCATTTGACCCCTTTTTATAAATGAATGTAGCCAGGGTACACCGATTAATTCAAGAAAGAAGGGGAATTGTTTCTTATGAATGATTATGGTAGAAATCTGGTCATCTTTCAACCCAATCGACTACGTTATTGTGTAAAGGGTGCATCAGGGAGAGCACTGTACAATCTCAAAGACCAAATGTTTTTCTGTGCTTGTATCACCACCGAGCTACATATTATTGATTCTTTTGTCGTTTTTTCCTTCAGGCTGTGAAGCAGATGACCCAATAATGCAAGCTTAACTATATAAAAATAAAAAAAGGAAGTGGGTTAAATGTCTCCATAAGACCATTTCATAAGCCCACGCTGCAGGGTCCTGCCCCTCTCTGTCTTTGTCTGCTCACCGCACAGCAGTTCGGTGGCTAAATTTAGAGCACTAGGCAGCTCCCCATTGCCACCTGTGAAAGCAGGAACTGGAGAAGTGGGTCACGCACGCAGCGCGCTGCGATTGTGTCAGCGGCACAGCCGGGAAGCAGGACGTCGGGCCTGCTCTTCTCGTGCGGCTTCTGAATCACTTTTACCTTTCCTTCCCTCTTCTGTTGCTAAGCTTTTGCCTTTGTGGCGTTTTCTGCCGAGGAACGGCGCATAGGACCTGCAGTGGTTTGGCACTGTGGCTTCTGTTTTATGGTTGCGGGCCTTCTCAACGCCCCTTGGATTAATCCTGCCCGGAGCAAGTATTGGGATATCAGACTAGAGTGGGTGATCCTGGCGATTTCGTTGCCGCCTTGTGTAATGTAGACCTTAGCGACACCCGAGGAACGCGAGGCCCAGCTGGCCCTGTCCACGTCCCGTGCAGACTCTTTCCCCTCGGAGCCTCGTGTCTAAGGATCCTCTCTGCTTGCTTTCCACTGCCTCAGCTGTTCCCTTTCTGTCGAGTCTTCAGTGGTCTTTTCTCCTTTATACTGAGAGCTGGGTGATTGATCCGTTCCATGATGTGGACCGTAGCTGATCTAGGAGAAACATCCTCGGTCTGCTGTGGCTCCCGTTACAATTGTAGGAGTAGAAAAGCATTTCAGATCTGGATATTGTGAATAATTATTTATTTATTTATTTATTTAATGGTTTTTCTATACCGCCGCTCATCAAAGATATCACGTCGGTGTACAAGGAACAAAAATACGCAATTGCGTGTACATATAACAGGATAAAAATAGATTTTTAATAATAATATAATAATAATAATATAATAATATAATAATACTATATATATTTTTTTTTATGGAAAAGAGCTGGAATAGTGCACAGTGCACTTTGTATAGAGGTTATTGGGGGGCGCTATTTTAAACCTGGTGATATAATCTGGGCCCAGGCTTGTTCACACCGGAGAGTAATATTGCAGATATTCTCCGTCACTAATACTTTTTAAATTTCTGTTTCAGAATTATAGCCAAAGAGAGATTCAGTGGGCAGGCGGGTGGGAAACCTGGATATTGTGCAGATAAGTCTGCCACTGAATGTACCCAGATGGTTACCTGGGTGGCTTTAGGACAGGTATTTTACTTACCCGGATGTCTGTGCTCGCCGGCTGACGTTTAGCCATGACCTTGGGACCTCCATCACCACCTCTTTCCTTCCAGCCGCATTTTGAATTTTGTGCAGGGAGTGCATCGCCAGACTAAATCTAGCCGGGGAGAGGGGTGGGATTTTCACACTGCAGGTATTTCTGGGTAACTCCAAAAGTTACTCAGATTAAGGGAATCTTGGTCCCCATGAGGCGATGAGTACTCACAAGGGAGGTCCAATAAAATAAACCTTTTATGAAATTGCTATATCCGAAGACATCACAGTGCATTTTATGAAAACCTTCTCACTAAAGACACAAGTCCACAATCCACCAGGACCCTGAACGTCTCTGCTGTCCCCTCTCAGGACCCCCCCAGAAAAAAATCAGACCGTATTAAAAGTCTACTTCCCTGACCACCCGACACAGATCAACGTTTCGAATCGCCGCGTCGTCGTCTTCATTCTGACAGCTTGCGTTCTAATCCACCCTGCCGCTGCATTAATGCAAATTCAGCAAAGGATCCCTCCATTTCATTCACAGCCAGTACCCCTTTCCATTCCCCCTCCCCCCCGGGTGTGAATTAAACGGAGCATCTTCAAATCACCTTACTTGTTCTCGGGGTTTCACCGGAGTCTCGTCTGTACATTTTCGGGAGCTTTGGTTTATCCCTTCTAGGCCGCTTCATCGTCTCCGTTCTATCATCCTGGCGCGGTTCTGTGCGACCTCTCCTACAGCTGCCGAAGACTGGAGAGACCAGGCTGCAAGAGGTGGAAAGGACCTGGACCCTGGGTGGCTCTCTTAGGCGGGAAGAGAAGGAACCGGTTAAGGGCGGGGGAGGGTCTTGCAGGCCGGTGGCATGCGTTTGCCGCATGGCTAACAGCTTCTAACTCTCTGTGCTTGGCAAAATGTTGGAAGTGATAAATGAGAATGCATTTTGTGTGTCTCTGGGTAATTGCCTGGAAATCTTTTCCCTGCCTCCTTTCATGGCCCATGACAAAGTGATGTGATTATGAATCTGTTCAGTGCACTTTACATTAATAGAGGCCCTGCAGACCTCACAGCCTTTTGCCTTTCTGTGCCGGTTAGCTGAGCCCCAGCTCTCTACGCCTACAGCGGCAGCTGCTCTTGTAATCATCTGGAATTGATATTCTTAAGTGCGCTGTTTCATCCAGGTTCTTGTAATTTGTGAAATTCAAGGCTTGCTTTCTTTCACGTATGATTGTGGGATCATTTTCTGCCGGCTCGTGGAAAAGAGAGAGGCTGACAGTACCTGGAAACGAACCTCACTTGTTGGCCAAGTGAAAGAATGAGAGCTGGCATCGTCCTGCATTTGCTGTGGGTGATTTCTCTTCACTAATTAGCTATGCATTCCTTATTAATAGGTCAGGAGGTAGATAAGGGTTTACATTTAATTGGTAGGGATTTTGCTGTAATCCACTTAGAAGGATATCTTCAACTTAAGTGGAATACAAGAATTTTTCCATCAGTCAATCGAGATTGTACTTTTGCTCCTCAGCAGTCGGAGGAGACCCATCCACCCTTCTCTATAACTGTTCCAGTTTGGCAAGGCTGAACGGGGGCTGTTTTCCCCTTATCAGGCTGAATGCCTGGACTTAAGAGGGACCCTATCTCATCTCTTTTTAGTCACTGGCATCCGATTCAGACCTGTAATGCACCGAGATCTTAGCCCTTCTGATTTTCATGAAAAGTCCACATACTGCCTGAAGTGATCAAGGAGGCAACTGTGCATGGTCTTCTCTATCAAAATATAAAACATGATAAAGAGAGATGTCCATTTAATTTGTAAACCAGGAAAGCTAGGTTAATGCACACTGTGTTTGGATCATGAAAGCACACGGCAGTCAAAGGCCAGGTATACTAAATGGGACTGCATGGGGAATACGTTTTAGTATATCTGTCTCAAAGTGGCGTGCTTAGGGTCAGCGGCAGATAAAGGCCTTCTGTTCTGGCTTTCTCCTAACTCCAGCAGGCCAGCGCTCTAAACCTCTGCACGTAAAGATACGTCTGTCTAGCTATCGGGATAAATGCATACTATTCATTTGCACAAACTGTCTTAGAGGAACGTTATGGTTATAAATGAGCAGGAAGAGACGATTCAGAATAATGGCAAGCAAATCACTGCACCCTTTGTATCTCGTTGCATGCATACGGTTTCCATGGCATCTTCTCACAATGATGCGACCTACAGAAAAGAGGGTATTACCATTTCTAAAACTGCCTGTTCATAAACACAACATTACACAACATAGAAGAAATATAAAATACAGAAGAGCAACAGCAAAACAAGAATGAAAGCAATAGAGCAGCTGACGGGGAGAGTGTGTAATTAATTAGGAGTTAAAAGCTGAGGTAAACACCCGGGCCTTAGCTTGCTTGCAGCAGTCAAACTCTTCCCCAGCTAAGAATTGCACAGCTAGGGACGGCAGGAGAGAGCGAGCTTTTTTCTTCCAAGACTCAATGAAGTTTATCTCCTTTTAAGGAGGGCTCTCTGTCTACCCTTCCTGAAAAGAACAAAGGTTTTACTTTTGGGGAAATATCTAATAAGTCTGCATAGATTTAAAACGGATGATGATCGTTTTTCTCTGAAATTCTTGCTGTCGTGCATGCTAGCAGGACATTCCCACCCTCAAAGGGCACCTCAGCCTTACTCTTAGGTGTAGGGAGAGGTCAGAGGGCAGGGAAGCAGCTCGATAAAAGCTTTGGCCTTTCTGAGAAGATACTGAAATGAAAAGTATGGTGTGGTATTTAAGAAGTTAAACACCAGCGACTTTTCTGGAAGGGCCGAGTCTCTGCAGCTGCCCGGCGGGATTAGAGCGGGTTATGAAGGAAGACTAAATGAAGTTTAACCTGCTACTCTGGAGAGGTGTTGACCTAATTTTCTTGTTCTGAGACCATGGGTAAAAATGAAAAGCTCAGGGATGCATTAACGAGAGCTTTGCTAGCAGCACTTTGAGGTTTGGATGGGACCGGCCGCCTAACGTCAGAACATTCAGCGTTGAGCAGCGTCTGCTAATCTGCGGAGGGGCTGCTGCTGGTTTTTCAGCTCTTCACACGCAGATGATCGTGGCCTTTATTTCCCCTTTCCTTCATGGAAGTGGACGAGTTTTTACCACAGCCGTTTATACTAGGCCAGATTAGACCGGCTGGCTAGGAATTCAAAGCAACACTTGCCACTTTTGTATAGATATAATCTTTAGGTGCTTCCCGTTGCCTGCAGATGTGGTTTGAGGTCACCTTAATTTTTCTCCCTTTCCTTTTGGGCATCCAGGTTAATCAGAACCAGCCTTCTTCAGACATGCTTACTGTAACAGTTAAGTGATCAGGGCAGATTTATTTCTCTTGTTTGTGCATCTCAGATTGTAAGCTCCATGGAGCAGGGACGGTCGGTCTCCTGTGTATCTGCACAGATGTGCGCATGCCTTGTAGCACTACAGAAATGCAGAGTAGTATGTTCTCCCTCACGGTTCCCCCTCACAGAAAGAAGAGCATCCTTAGCCCGGTCATAAAGAAGCAGACCTCCTGTCGTATTTACTCTTAGTGCTTATATCAGTTGAAAAGTAAAACGCCTTTGTCTATTTACTGCTACTGCTATTTACCTTATGGTTGTTTGTCTATAGTGACCCAGAAGGGAGACAGCCAAAATTAAAAAAAAAATGTAAAACCCTTGTGCAATCCATTAATAAACACTTGGACTAATTAATCCCTTCCCCATCCCAAATATGACAATCAATAGAAGCCCCTGGCTGAGTCTCTTCCCTTGCTTCTGAGGGACTGCCAGGGCCACATTTCATGCACAGTGGAGTTAATTATTCCTCTGAAGTTTGCAGTGCTCTGTCTGTCGCTTGGCAGCCTGTTCCTCACAAGACGGTGAGATATTCTCTCCCTCCAGCCCGAGGCCGTTCATGGCAATGTGTAAGAGGGTCCTTCACAGTCTCCCTAATTACACAATTTGATTATCAGATTGTACGGGCAGTGTAATTAAAAAAAAAAAAAAAAAAAGTTCAGAATCGTTCATTGCAGCTTTTAAAATGAGACGCCCGCGCTGCAAGGAAAAATTGAACTCTGTTTCCTGCTCCTGCGTGGTCCCCTGCCCTCGTCCATTCCCTACTCGCCTGCGTTCAGTGCCCATTTCTTTGAACGTTGCATCAAAATTCATCACCATTGCCGTTTCAGCTCGATCCCTCTTATCACTTCAGGGCTCTAAGATGTTGTGCAATCCATGGGAAGATGACCCACATCAAAACGCAAAACCCGTTCTGCACATCCCTGGGTCAGAACTCTTTAACTGGTTCCTAATTTGCACCTTAAACTCTTTCAGTAAAAAAAAAAAAAAAAAAAAAAAGTTCTTTCCCGTTGCAGACGAGAGACCACGATCTGTACAGAGGCGGCTGCATGCACCCGTTTCATTCTTAAACGCTCGTGTACGGTCCCAGAAGTGCGCGCCTAGGGGCCTCGCCTCCTGTGCGCTCGCCATGGTCGCAGCGCGCTTACATGGAGTAACATGGCCGCGTACACACGATGCACTGAAGCACGTGGCCCCGTCCCACGAGCCAGCCTGGGGGCGAGGATGGTGGCCATAAGATAAAACTGAACAAAGCGAGGATGCCTGGAAAGCCCTGCTCTAGAGAGGGGTCGTGGAGCGTTCTAGAAGCCGGCATGGCTGCGAGGCGTGAGCAGGTTACGGAGCTGCCGGTATCGCGCCTCTCGCTGTCCTCCTTGACCTGGCGAGGAAGTGCATAAATACAGTAAATGTTCCCAGGCGGAGAACACGGAACACGATATCTTGACTTGGGGCCGGATCCGGAGAAGTCCTCGAGCGCCGGCAGTGTTTTTTGCACTCCGTGTGTCTGAGGTGACACAAGTTCTCTTCGGATGAGTTATCGCTGTTCCGTGAAGAAAACAGCAGATTAGGTGTCGCTTTTGCCTTTTCACGGATTTCTTTTCCCGCTCTGGGGAAAAGCTCCTGCCGGTACGAAGCGTGCACGGAGATGATCCCGTTTGCGACTTCTCGTATCCCGGCACCGAAAAGTTACCCGACGATTGTGTAGGAAGCCACTGTCTTGTTTGAAAAGGTGAGACTTTTCTTCCCATTTCAGCAGCTCCTGCCTGCAAACTGAACTGTGCCAACTTTACCTGGCATACCTTGTTTTACCAGGGACTTTGGGTGAGAAATATTTGCAGACTTGGGGGCCTGATTCACTAAAGCTTTCTTTCCCCTCCTCCCCCTGGACCCAGAGTTTCTGTAATACCGGACCAGGCCCCGTTACGGTGGCGTGGTGAAGAGAGAGCCCTGGGACGGCTTTCTGACCAGGCTCTCTCTAGGCCTGTGGTGTTTCCTTTTACCGCGCCAGTCGCAGGGACGCAGAGAGAGGGGGGGGTGGGGGAAAGCCAGGCTGGCAAGCTGAGGCAGACGTTAAGAGCCAGAACGCCTCTTCATTACAGACTTTACAAAAGCAGTCACTGGGTGAGAGGAGGGGGAAGAGTTGTTCTGGGCGGCGGCGACGACAAATATATTTTTGCTGAGGCAGCTAAAAGGAACCCTGCATTTGGACTTAATCGTTGAATGGCAAATTCATCTCGCACGTGCTCGGGGCTGCTAGAATGTCGGTAGCGGCAAATCGCAGGGTCCTCCGCTGGCCCCAGTCTTACGCACACGAGTCCACTTTGAAAATGAAGGCTGAGGACTACGCGTACTTCCCTCATGCGGGCTTCAGCCCTGCGCAGGTTGTTATAAAATGGCTCTCCCATGTGTATAATTTCTGATGCGTGCTGGATTGCTAGGGCCCGGTGTTTATGATTTGGTTTTAACTGTTTTATTATTGCGTGCGTGATGCACTCATGTTTTAGATTGTAAACTGCACGGGGTCTTTTTCTAACCTTTCTAAACTGAATGCACCGGAGATTTTTGCTTTTTTTTTTTAAATTCTTTATTTAAATTTATGATGAAAAAAGAAACCATCCTTCATGAAAACAACAAAACAACCCCCCCCCCCCCCAGAAGGGAGCAAAAACAAGATGATACACAAAACATATCGTATTGGGCAAATTACAGAAAGATTACGAACAAACACATCACGTCTGTACGCGGTATCCATAGAACTACATTGAGGAAGAATGGTTATTCTGATACGCCCAATAGGGAGGCCAAATCTTATCCTATAAGAGCATATTACGGGTGCGCTTCTCCATCGGAGCAATCTCATGACCCTGACTCAGCCAGCGACTCAGCGTAGCCGCCGATTCCGCATTGAGGCGATCGTAAATTCCCCGTGTGTATTAAATGATCTGCCAACCTCTTTTGCTTCGAGGTGAGGTTGTGTTCTCCTCCCCCCAAATCCCCCACCAAACATAGTTCTGGTTTAGTGGTTTTCCCTTTTCCTAAAATAAGGTGGCAAACCACCATGATGGACCGCCAAAAGCCAAAACTATTTCGCAGGAACCACCAGACGTGGATATAGGAACCTGGATAACCACAACCCCGCCAACACAATCCAGTGGAATCAGAAACTTTAACATAAGATAAAGGATATCCGAATGCTCTGTGGAGAAGCTTTACCATCATTTCACCCGGGCGAACACACAAAGAAATCGTATGCGCTTTCTCCCAGATTCTTGCCAGTTCCAACTGAAGGTCGCTATTCCATTGCTGAGTTACGCCTAATGGTGGTTCTTGCATAACCTGTACTTGCAGTAAGGCCTTACAGAAAATGTGTGTGAAAATGCTGGTTTCTGCTTAATTTTTCCTGTGGTACTTAATAGAAAAGTGGACGCCTGTACGTGGGACTCGTGGCAGCTGCGCAGAAAAAACGGCCGAAACGTGGGAGAGGTGCTGCCAGTCGTCAAAATTGGAAGCCCGAGGATTTTGTTTCCTGCAGTTTCTGGAAAGGAGAAAACGTTCCATAGAGGAAATTAGTGAAAGCCAAATCACTGTCTGACTTTCATCCAGTCCTTTAAGTAGAGCATTTTGGAGCAAAAAATACCTCGTTTCTGAATTGTGCAAGCAAATGCACTCGGGGACTTCTTGAAGTTGCTTGTGCCCCAAAACGTGAACATGGCCTTCTGGGAGGTCTGAAAACAAACCCCTGGTGGTACCTGTAGCCTCGGACCAGCAGATGAAAATTCATCCATTATCACTTTCATTGGCTTGGGCCGTTGGTTTTGCTTTTCCTCCTTGGGAAAATAAATTGAGGCGATAACCCTGAAAAGATTTTGAATGTTTGGTTTCACACTTTTATGGATCGATGCCGTTCCCTTCAGACAGAGGAGATCTGCAGGAGCTGTGTGGTTCTTGCAGCTTCCAGGGGGAAGCTTGAGGATGCAGTGCGACGTCCCTAAAATCGACCAAGTGAGTGGGGAAAGCGGACGAGAACGCGGATGCTCAGAGAATCCGCGTTGGCGTAGACCACAGAATTTAAGGCTCCGCCATTCTCCTCCTCTGTTAACACCTTCTCTCTCGCTTTGGCAATATGATTTCTATTGAACTTTTTCAAATGAAGAAATGAACAGGTTGTGATGTTGAGTTAATTCCTGCTGCTCCAGACTTACAGACCCAGAGCAGAAAGAAGACGAGACCGATCTGTCTTCAGGCTGAATGGGAGTAGATGTGCCCATCGCAAGTCGTCATCGTCATCCCTTCCTAAAAGTTATTAAAGTCTGTGGCTTGGTCCCAGTGCTGATTTCTGCTTCCTCCTTCTTCTACAGTGGTAGGGAAAGGGTCCGGATCTCAGAACATCTGTCCAGAACAAAGCTCTGCAGAGTCTCCTGTCAAATTGGATCTGATGGGATTTTGCTGATAGTGGAACTGCTCCTGAAGAGAAGTAATTGAGTTTTTGTGGGTTGTTTTTTTTTTTTTAAGCATTTAGGTACCGTGAGTTAACCTTCAGAGAATAAACTCCCTTGACTGGAACTCTAATCAGAACCATCCTGGTGCCAAAGGAAATTCTTTCCATGTGCTCGTCTTTTAATCCTTTATTTATTTATTTATTTCCCCCCAGAATTACACCTGGGCAGAACCACCTCCTATGTCTACAGCCTCCCCTTCCCCTTCCGGGGCTGCAATTTCTCCTGCCTAACTTTGCACTGCTGGCCTTCACCTTTGTAACCCATGCAGGACATCAGACACCACCCTGCCCTTTAATTGTGTGTTTCAGACGCCTTGTGGTACCTGAAGATAACTCGGCATGAGGTGAATAGAAACAAACAAAGTCCGTACAAAATGTCCACAGCATTCTTGGATGTTTTCGATCTGAGTAAGGCGGCAGATCAAGAGAGAGGGAGTAATGGTGTAGGTACCAAAGCAGCCCCTTTAACTCTGAAAATGGCTTTTCTAGTCACTTCATAGCAAATTGCTAATTTTTTTACTTGGTGATGCAACCATAATATTAGAGATTTTGTTGCAGGATCCCTCAAGTTATTAGCCTTGAATCTCGGGGGCGTTGCTTATTCACCAGCATATAGCAAATGGAATGCACTTAGCTGAGGGCACGGTGATCTGGGGCCGGGCCAGAACATGTAATTTCCTGAGGCAATTCTTGCTATAGATCTCTGGGTTAAATAAATGCCATTTCTTTGAAATGAGGATGCCATTTCCGCTCTTTCTAGGTGCATGACACTGGTTTTCCAGCGATGGAAGTACGGTACAGTGTGCTTGCAGCATTCCTGGCTAGAACAGATGACGCTGCCGGAGGAGTTTCATTCTCTTGTAAAAATGCGATTCACCATGGAAATCCTTTGCGATGACTCTGCTGTTGTGACAGTAACTGGGAGAGTCTGGTGTACCTCTTCTTCTTAACGTCCTTGTTTTCCAGGATTTTTGTTGGCAGATAGCAGTTTCTTAGCTCGCAGCCTGCTCATTGGGTTCTTCTCCAGTGAATAAACCTGTTGAGCCACGGTAGATGTTGGCTTGGCCACCAAATGTAAGAAATGCAATGAAGCTCGTGTTGTAAGCCTTCTACATTCTGAGGCAGTCTGTGCAAATCCCAGCTGTGTTAGCATTGGCAGTGACCCGGGGTAAGGTGGCTCCCCTAGGTCTGTGTTTCCCAGCCCTCTTCTAGAGGCGCTCCTAACGATGTCCATAATGAAGATGCATGAGCAAGACTTGCATACACGGTGGAGACTCAGGGTATGCAAATCTATCTCATGCCTATTCATTGTGGCAATTCTGAAAACGTGACTGGTTAGGTGCGCCTCCAGGAGAGGGTTAGCGATACTGATTTCCTGCTGCATGTTTTGTCCGCCATTTCTCAGGCTTTGGGGTCTGAATGGAAGAGCACAGTTCTGTCATAACTTCACATTTTGCTGTAGACATAAGGTTAACGTTCCACCCCTTTTATACCTTGGTATCTTCTTAAATCTCATACTTCTTGTGTAGCCGAACAGTGATAGCGGAGAAGCAGAAGGAGCATTGCTGGCTAGGACAGGCCAAGTTGTACGGCTTCCATCAACCCGTCCAACTTAGTAAAAGATACAGTAGTATACGGTAATCTAAAAATGCCGCTTGCAAACAATGTAGAACTGGGCTTGGATAATCGTATGCATGTCGGAGCAGAATGTAGGATGCAGCTTGGTCTGCTGGGAAAAGCACATAAATAAATCCCATAGGTACAGTGTGCTCTGTACAGTGAGCTAATTAGACTAAAAAGCCGAAGAGACTTAAACTGGGTGGGATCTTTTGTTTTTGGTCCATTTCTAACAAAATTGTGAAATACCCCGGCTGCAATAACAAATTAAGGGAGGAGAGCTCCACTGTTTTGGAGGTCGTAAAGAACTTACGGGCCTTTCTAATGACTGCTGGACAAGATGAGAATTTGGTTTCCGAAAGGGGGAGAGCCTACGAGTGAATGATGTATCCTGGCTGGCAGAAGCCAGTTTTATAACTTTGCCCTGCAGCTTTTGTCAAGCTGGAAAATGAGTCCAGTGTCAGGAGATTCAAAGTCACATCCCACCATCGCTGGACACGACGTGGCCGTACAGAGGGTGCTCACGCATGGATTATACACCCTTTATTTATTTATTTATTTATTTATTTATTTAAAGATTTTTATATACCGCAACAATAAGACATTTTCATGTCCGTCTAGGCGGTTTACAAATATACATACATAATATTAAAACAAAAATGACACAATATAAATTTAAACAAATAAAAGTCTGTTGGATTTAACAAATTATTAAAGTTGGTTATACTATACGCATCATTAAATAAGTATGTTTTTAACATTTTTTTAAAGTTCCTAAATTAGTGTTGTGTTATATATATATATATATATATATATATATATAGTACAAGTCATTGGAAGTCTGTTGTGGTGTCCAAGTACTGCTGTGGTTTGTAGTGCAATTTTCACAACTGCGCTGCCCCTTTACAAGACCGACCATGAGTGGAGAATGAACTCTCTCATCCTCGAGTGCTGGGAATGGCCATGTTGCCTAGTCACATGGTCAGCTGGGTTGATACAAGACCAGATGGTTAAAACAGTGCATCACGAGGGGTGAAATAGACTTAAGTGCTGTTTTAGTGGCCTCTAGTTGCTTCCTTTGCACTGTAACTCACTTTGTTATGCTGCAGTTTCATGCATTATGTATTTGTTCTCGGAGTCTACCTTTCATTGCCTTTACACACACACAAACACGTTTATCATACTGTACAGTGCTTGTGGGCTCGTTTGTGTATCATACATTTTTTTTTTTTTTAATTTATGAGAGAAGCTACCAAGAAACGTGAAGCATATATTTTTTTTCCCCCAAAGTGAAATCATTCCGGTTATGAAATGTTTAATTACCACCGAGCTTTCGTAAATGCATACTTTGGTGACCTGATTGGAAACAGAGGATGAGATAAGGCTCTCAAGGACCATGGAAACACTATTAGAGAAATTGAATTTGGTAGCAATCTGACTATCATGGGTGGATTTAAGGTAAAGGATCAGCAGAGATGATACTGAAAGACTTTCCGAGGTAAATTCAGCCACTTTCATTTGTACCTAACGAGTTGACATTTTTTTTCCTTCACGATGGGCCATGATGTGGTGATGACCTGTGTCATGTGATGTTAGAATTGTGTTTGCAGGTTGCCTTGCGAATTGTTACCGAGAATTACTTTGCCTTTTTTTTAGCCCCTGTGCTTACTTCTGTTGAAACCATATCCCATACTCTGCCGTGTCAACCGTTTGAACTTTGCCCGCTCGGGTTCCCGACTGGCTCCGGATTTTCAGGGTGGGTTGATCCAGTCCTGGTTTTACTCCCCATTGCATGCAGGGACTTGTAGTCATGCTTTTTCTTATGGAATGCCTTAGGGAAATGAGAACAGGTCCCTGCATGCAATGGGGTAGAACCAGGACCGGATCAACCCGTCCTGAAAATCTGGAGCCTGTTGGCAACCCTGCGGCCTGCTAGGGATTCTCCACCATGCTGCTGCCGCCAGTATATCTTTCAGGGAAGAGATTCCCTTCCAGTAAAATCGCTTGTGGGGTTTATGGAAGGAAGCTTTTAGATCCTATTTTTTTTATTAGTGGTAAAGTGCTATTAAAGATGAAGACATGGGATCAGAATGGGAAGAACCTTTTAGTGCGTCAGCGCTGTAGCGAGAAATGACGTTGGTTCATGCAGAGGGAGGCGTCTGGCGTTTCACGCCTCGCATCCTTCCATGTTCTCTAATAGCTTCCCTTCCCGTCTCGACGGTTTCTGTCCACGTAAGGAGGTTTACCCTTGGTTTTGGTTTTTCCCGCGGTCACAGACTAGCGAGCTGCTTGCTTGACTTGGTTCTGTTTCCTGAAGAGCTAATGGGGGCGCGTGGGTCCTTGGCCTGCAGCTGCTCTGCTGTGGTTTTCACGTTTTAATGGCGAGGAACTTTGTACTGCGTTTTGTGAGTCTTTCGTTGCCCCAGGTATAGGGAAACAAAGGCAAGCAGTAATGCCCTGTGTCGATCTGCGTAGGATGCTTACTGCTCTGAAAATTCATGGAGTGGAACGCGAGACGGGCAGATGGTGCTTAGATAAGGCTCCTGCTCGGATGGCGTTCAGCTTTCCCAGGTTATAGTTTGCCAGTACAAATTAGGTTTTGTTACATTAACTTACAACTACCATGGAAAGTTGTATGTGTGTGCTTTTTCCCCGCTAAACTGTTATCTTTTTCCTGGATTATATTGGCTTTGTAGTGAACAAATTGAGAGTGGGGAAACTGGCTGAATTGGAGAAGCATTTATGAAAACAAGTTTCCGGACAGCCAGACTTTCCACAATAAAAACAGTGCTTTAGAACTGGCAAACACTTTGATTACGGTTAATTTGGAAAGGAGCTGGCTGTCTCGGGGCGGATGTTGTCCAGCCCTTGCTGTTTTGCTTCTTGCACAGCAGTATTGCTCAGCATCCAACAGCTTCAGTAGGGGAAAGCAATTAAAGCGCCGTATAAATACGCCGGGATTAGCGTTGGCCATCAGTTAGGGACCTGCCTGTTGTTGCTTTCCTAATTTCTGTTCACAAAGCGAATGGATCATTTTGAGTTTATTAATAACTCTCCAGTTGACGCCCAGCAGATTGTGCATTAAATGTGCCTTTCCCCAGTTGTAGCACCGCTTGTATTTCAGTTTAAAATAAGCCCTGTGGTGCTTGTGTTAGATTTCTGAAATGCAAAAGTGCTAGCAAACATAACTGCATTAAAAATAACTTTTGTTATAATGTGTGCCTGCTCCGACTGCTCAGTTCTTACAGTGACTGCAGCACAGGTGCTTGAGTTGTATAAAGAACAGGTACTGATTCGGAAAGAGCTGACTTTATTTTGGGGGGGGGGGAGGGGGTGCATGCTGGTCCACCTGGGGTAAACTCTGCAGAGGGACGGGGACTGCTCTGATGCTTCCAATGTTTTCCTGCCACCCCTAAAGCTCTAGTGGCTGCTTTCTAACAAGTTGTACCCTGCCTCCCGCAAAAAATAGCAGGTGATAAGTTCAAATAAAATAAATGGTTATAACTCCGATGCCAGCGAGCTTAAGGCTGCCAGATATTCTGGCAACGGCCTTGCTAGTTTTGGTGGCCCTGTGGATTATTTCCAAAGTTTGGGCGAGGCCCTGGGTATTCGATGAAACATGGCGACTTGTAAGAACCAAAGAGAGAGAGACGAGGCCTGGAGCAGCCTAGCAGTGCAGCGGGAGAGGTACAGAGAGCAGAGCTCCTGCGAACGCTGGTTGTTGGGTTTAAGGTTTGGAATTGATCATCTTCCCGCACTGTTAGAGAAGAGGGCAGAACGAGCAGGGCCAGTTGGTGGTCGTTTGCCATCATTCACAATCTTATTTATTCATAATATTTTTTTTTTTGTTTAAGATTAATACAAGACATGAAATACTGAAAGAAATTAGTCGGCCAATTCTAACTTTTCGTTGCTCGTTACTAACGGGCCTGTTAGGGCGTTGCAAGGGATGGACGACGCTGCCCTTTCGAGTCAGCCTATGACACAGAAGCCTGAAAAGAAAGGGAGACGCCAGAAGCAGTGCCCGGGCACCGTTTTGTCCAGCAAGCTTCCTGGACTGAGCGTTGTTGGCAGTACAGCCTGCATAACTAATCAGCGTGGGATGGTTTAACCGTATAACTCTGGGAGTTAGCCGTTCTAAACCTAACTGCTCTCGTTGAAAAAAGGGCAGGATTTAGCCAGTTAGGGCTCGCTTTCCAAGCTGTCCGGCTAAGCTACGTGGCTCATTCTGAGTGGAAAAGACCGCAGGCCTTAATCCAGCCAGGCAAATTTCCAACTAAAAGAGTTTTAGATTTGTCTGAAAACTCAGGTAAAATTGTCCCAGTATCTTTCCTGCACAGAATGAAATCTGGAAGCCAAAGGAGTAATCTTGCATTTTCTCGTTGTCTGGGTTTTGGCCCAAGACTGTAACTAACGTCTTCTTATCTGAAACATGCTGGCTTGTGAGGACCGCTGACCAGAAAGTCGGTTGCCGTGAGAAACACTGCCAAGGGCAAGTTTCCTAACTCCGAGGATGAAGGAATTTCGTTCTGGACCGCAGGCTGCTGCCTCGTGGGTGCTCACCTGCCCAGCAAGTTTCTTTGCTGCTTCTCTGCACGTTGAACGATGACTTGCAGCGCTCATTGCATACAAATCTATCCTAGTTCTAGCAATCGGCCAGCCGGTGATAAACCCAGCCATGTTAAAAGCAAAAAGCTTTATTAGCTCTCCACTAGGAATGGGAGTGTGAGGAAGCGAAGACCTTCAGAGAGGCCCTTCTTTGGCCAAACCTTTGTGCCATGGCTCAGAATGTTTCGGTGGATTAACCCTTCTTGTAGCTCGTTAGCTCCCGAGATTGAGTTACTTGCTACCTTGTGTTTCACTGTCATGCAAGGCTCCGTGCAGCACGGCAGGAGGATACCTGCTGAGTCAGTTTCCTGGAGGACGACTTTATTGTGTCCTTGTCCGTCTCGTCATAAGGTGAGGCGTACATGGCGATAACCACACCGTTGTGCTTGAAAGCTGTTGGGAACGTACTCTCAGCACCAACGTGTCCAGAATCCGAATTTCCAGAAAAACAATGTTTATTTAGCCCTGTGCCTCCCATGCAGGAGAGATCTACGGTCTCGCTCGGTGTAACTGCTGTAGGGTGAGATGTTTTCATGTCTTGTTAGTGCGATTTCTGATTCATTCTTCTTATTCGGTAACTCTTCCCGAGGACTGTGCTTAAAAGCTACCTCTCAAATTTTATCATTTAACCCTTCGAGGGCAGCCACTTAGGAGACATCTAATGGTGGACCAGTTTCAAACATAGAAACTACTAAAACAGACAACTTTTGCTTTGTTCTTTGATGATAGTGCATACGTTAATTTGGTCAGCAGTGATGAATTAATTATCACGATGAAGGAATCCACAACCTTAGGAACAGAGCTGACTAGTTTAAGCCATGCTTTGGTTATTAGTTGACTGGATTATTGTAACACATTATACCAGGAGCTTCCATCAATCAGTCTGAAGCGCATCTACAAACTTCTACAGGATACAGCGGCAAGGTGTCTTGTAGGCGCTAAGGGAAATGCGAATCGTTTTGTTGTTCTTCTGGGACTTACATTGGTTTCCTAGCAAGATTACAGGCTAAAATTAAAGAATTGCCACTGGTGCATAGGTGTTTACATTTGGAGATTCCAAAATATTAATCTGATCTTTTGAGATGATTACAAACCAGTTGGAGCATTGCATTTGTCTCAGCAAATGCTGTTGATAGAGCACCTAGGCTAGTAGCTCATTAAGGGGTAGTTTTCAAAAGGGGTTTGCCTGCGTAAAATGGGGTTTTACATGTGCAACTGCACTTTACCCATGTAAGTGGGCTTTCGAATTGTCCCTAGGATATTCACGTGTAAATGCATTTTACACATGATTGTGGCTTTTGAAAGTTGCTGTGAGAGTCTGTTACATGAAAACGACCCCCTTTTATGTGCACTGTGCTCACAGAGTTTGCCTGTTTAGCCACAAGTTTGGGAATTCTGTTCTGTTGGAGCTTCAGACCCTTTTAGAAAAGAAGTTAAAAGCTTGGCTCTTTGCTGAAGCGTTTACATGAAGAGCTGTATTTTTTTAGACTGAGTCAATGACAGTGTGTGGTATTGAGGGGCGCTGTATTTTTAGACTGGATACCGTTGACCTGTCAGTTACAGTCCAGTGTTATTAATAATAAGGTATTAATTGCTCTGGAGGTTTTTTTTGTAATGAGGTTGGAGGGTTTGGCGGTGCAGTTTTCCAACCTGCTCCTTTTATTTTGCAGTTGTTCAGCCACAAGCTTTTTGTAAGAAGATAAGAAATTGCCATGCTGGGGTCAGACCAAGGGTCCATCAGCCCAGCATCCTGTTTCCAACAGAGGCCAAAACCAGGCCACAAGAACCTGGCAATTACCAGGTTCTTATGGCCTGGTTTGGCCTCTGGTTCTTGACATCTCTGTAACCCTTTCTGGCTGTATCACTTTCTGGCTTGGTGTCTGCTGGAGCCCAACTGGGCATATGATACCAGGACCTAGGCTCTCGGCTCCGCTTCCTCTCCTGCTCCTCTGGGCACACATTCTCTTGCTGGTGGTTGGGACTGCGCTGGTTTTCTGACCCTGGTCGGTTATAAGTAGGTACAATACAGCCTGTTCAGCTAATTAGTGCTCAGGCTGATGAACACTGCGTGCCATTATCTGATCTGCAAGACGCTTTGGTCATTTAAATGAGCAGACAGCAGGGAGAACATATTTAAATAAGCTCACTGGAGACCATTGTACAGATATTATTATGATTACCAGCCTGTACAAATTAATTTGCAGATTTGTTCTGTTCTGCCGCTGTTCCACTGCTGTATCTCATCGTGGCTTCTTGGTACATTGATTGCCAGTCATGCTGTCTTTGGTGATCCGGGTTGTCCAGATGGTGCTGAATGCCAACAGTACCTTCCAGTGCACGGAAACACTGTCTTATTCAAAGACTGCACTAACCGTACTCGCTCGCCATACTGCAGTAGCATCAAGGAGCTGAATCTTCCTGTCACCTAAGTCCATGAAAAGTCTGCTAACCTGAGGACATGAATCTGACCTGCAGCAAGACTTAAACTCATTGTCTTGTGATTTAGGGGCATTTACGCCAAACGTATTATTAAAAAAAAAAAGTAAACTAATTCTTGACCATCAAGAAAGCACAAAAGACCTCTCTAAAAATGCCCCACTTCTGTCCAGTCCCTCCCCCACTAATATCAAAACCCTATATCTAATCCCGACTAGGAACCTGGTTTGAACGGCAAATTGCGTCTTCTTCAGGGGACTACCACCCTTAAAAACCCATATCCTAAAATACCATCAACTAATAAAACAAATATACACACACAACTTCATGTTTGTAATTGCCAATTTTAAAAATTTGAATCCAAGAATTCCTTTAGTTGTCAGTTTTCTGCAACTTCATGCTCATTATACCAACTGGAAAATATTAAATAATGAAATATACAATATAATATTACAAAATAAAAAAATATATATATTTAAATAATACGTATAAACACCCTCAGAATTTTAGAATAAAACCTGAATTTATAATCTGTGGTGTTCTTCACAGCCTCCTTTATACTTTTTTTTTGAACGTCTATTGTAACGCTGTAAAAACCACAGACAAACAGAGGGATTACTTGAACAAATCCAAAACCCCAAAATTGCCGGTTTCAACTACATTGATGCCCTCATGGGTTTTCCTTTTGGTTTTGATATTAGTGGGGGAGGGACTGGACAGAAATGGGCATTTTTATATAGGTCTATTGGGCTTTCTTGTTCAAGAATTATTTTACATTTTTTTTTAATAAATATTTCTATTTAGAGGCGAATATATTTGCTTTTGGCACTGCTTGTGTTCGTTTAGCTGTATATTTCCATATGGCCCCACTTGTCACTCTTATGGTACGTGTGTGAATGTGACGAGCGTGAAATCGCGTCCCAGCCATAGTTTTCGATCATGGTGGCTCCCTTTTGAGTGAGACCACACACTTTGAGCGAAGAGTAGAAAAGTCTCTGGGTGCCGATGTTAGTTTGGTGATTCCATTTGTAATGCAGACCTTGGGAGTATATCATCCTTCTAATATTTAGAGATTCTGGTTTTCCATACAATTATACTTACTTTAAAAGTAAAACCGTGCATGGAATTCATTATTTCCTGACATTTTTGGATGGTAATTTTCTTTAATTGCTAAAGGATTGCAGGATTGTAAGTAGCAGAGCTGTTGTGGATTCTTAGACCATTTGTTAACAATAAGAGGACCTGCAGAATGGATGCGAGAACTCAGTACTTCAGAGTAGGGTCAAGCGGATTGTAAAGTGCGGTATTTCTCAAGACACAGGGACTGGGAATTGCATTACGTAATTTGTGACTGGCTAAGATCGGTAGTTACCTGGTAACATTAGTAAACGATGGCCTAAATATCCTTGAAGGTGACTGCATAGGCACCGTGGACCTAGCCTGCCACTGAGAGCACAGAAGGGGGACAGGTTGCAGGAGTCTGTGACCTGTCAGATCGAAGGGGAGTGAAAGGGATTGTAACTGATGGCCATAGGGCTGTGTGTGAGGAGAATCATCGGTGGGATAGCATTGCATTAGGTCTGGGATTACAGAGAGAGACTGATGTGGGCTGCTGGGTCTCTGCAGCGCATAAACTGAATGCCCTACATTTAGAGCTGCTGATGTTAGTTGTTTATAAATTGTAAATAGAGGTGTTTATTTGCCAGTTGTACCAAAAATTAGTGTTTATCGGTGTCTTGGCGGCACAGATATTATCGGGTATCATTTTCTGGTTGAATCACATACATACATTTGTGCAGCTGAGGAGTCGTTACTGTGGAAGCAGAAGGATCCAGGGTAGGCAAAGAAGGGGAAGTAGTGTTTTTTTTTCCAGTATTTATCTAATATCTATTATAACATAAATAGTGTTTCTGATTTTAGGCCAATAAAACACCCCTGATGCATAAGAACATAAGAAAATGCCATACTGGGTCAGACCAAGGGTCCATCAAGCCCTATCTGCCCAAAACCAAAGAAAAAAAATGAAGACTTCGAACCTATCCAATCTTCGACCGATCACATCTCTTACCTCTCTTGCAAAACTCATCAAATCCATCATTCTTCACCAACTAATTGACTACCTATCTGATAACTCTGGCCTTCATCCAAATAACACAGTTTCCGTAAAGATCACAGCACTGAAACGCTGCTTCTCTCTTCATTTTACACTATACTACGCGGCTTCGATTCAAACACTGATTATATTGTAGTATTACTTGATATCTCAGCTGCATTTGACTCGCTTGACCATAAAATACTCATTCATCAATTACAATCCTTAGGCATAACCGACGCTGTATTAAACTGGTTCAAATCTTACTTACACAATCGCCCACACCAGATTAACATTGGTCCCTATTTTTCTGACTGGTGTACGTCAAGGTTCTTCAGTCTCTGCTATTCTACTTAATACCCCCTGTCACCTTCTTAGCAACCTCAATATTCAATTCAGAATTTATGCTGACGACATCCAGTTTTTCGTACCATACTCCACATCATGGTCCAACACCCTCGCAACTGTCTATCTATCAAAACAATACTGATGGCTTTCCAACAACCGCCTCTAAAACAGAAGTCATACCCTTATCACCTATTCCTCATTCTGCCTGCAGCCCCACTTCTCACTTACTCTTAGATGGTATATCGATTCCCATCGTATCAAAAGCCCAAAACCTTGGTGTGCTTATTGACTCGCGCTTATCTATGTCCTCCCATATCTCTACAATAGTAAACAATTCATTCTATAAACTACATCTACTAAATCGCATTTGTCCTTTGCTGTTTTCACATGACATCCGTACAATTTTACAATCTTATTCTTACAGGCATTGACTACTGCGATGCCCTCTACCTCGGCCTCTCAGACAACGCTCTTCGCCCTTTACATTAATACAAAAAAAA